>NC_141005.1:36415760-36784087 GCF_052327205.1 Somniosus microcephalus | reverse complement strand
CCTCCATCTCTCCCCCCCCTCCTCCACCCCACCATCACTCCCCCCCCTCCTCCACCCACCATCTCCCCCCCCCTCCTCCCTCCATCTCTCCCCCCCTCCTCCACCCTCCAACTCTCCCCCCCCACCTCCTCCCTCCATCTCTCCCCCCCCCTCCACCTCCCTCCATCTCTCCCCCCCACCTCCTCCCCTCCATCTCTCCCCCCCTACTCCTCCCTCCATCTCTCCCCCCCTCCTCCTCCCTCCATCTCTCCACCCCCCCTCCTCCCTCCATCTCACCCCCCTCCTCCTCCTCCATCTCTCCCCCCCTCTCCTCCCTCCATCTCTCCCCCCCCTCTCCTCCATCTCTCCCCCCCTCTCTCCCTCCATCTCTCCCCCCCTCCTCCTCCTCCATCTCTCCCCCCCTCCTCCTCCCTCCATCTCTCCCCCCCTCCTCCTCCCTCCATCTCTCCCCCCTCCTCCTCCCTCCATCTCTCCCCCCTCCTCCTCCCTCCATCTCTCCCCCCCCCTCCTCCCTCCATCTCTCCCCCCCCCTCCATCTCTCCCCCCCTCCTCCTCCCTCCATCTCTCCCCCCCTCCTCCTCCCTCCATCTCTCCCCCCCTCCTCCTCCCTCCATCTCTCCCCCCCTCTCCTCCTCCATCTCTCCCCCCTCTCCTCCCTCCATCTCTCCCACCCCTCCTCCTCCCTCCATCTCTCCCCCCCTCCTCCTCCCTCCATCTCTCCCCCCCTCCTCCTCCCTCCATCTCTCCCCCCCTCCTCCTCCCTCCATCTCTCCCCCCCTCCTCCTCCCTCCATCTCTCCCCCCTCCTCCTCCTCCATCTCTCCCCCCCTCCTCCTCCCTCCATCTCTCCCCCCCTCCTCCTCCCTCCACTCTCCCCCCCTCCTCCTCCCTCCATCTCTCCCCCCCTCCTCCTCCCTCCATCTCTCCCCCCCTCCTCCTCCCTCCATCTCTCCCCCCCTCCTCCTCCTCCATCTCTCCCCCCCTCCTCCTCCCTCCATCTCTCCCCCCTCCTCCTCCTCCCTCCATCTCTCCCCCCCTCCTCCTCCCTCCATCTCTCCCCCCCTCCTCCTCCCTCCATCTCTCCCCCCCTCCTCCTCCCTCCATCTCTCCCCCTCCTCCTCCCTCCATCTCTCCCCCCTCCTCCTCCTCCATCTCTCCCCCCCTCCTCCTCCCTCCATCTCTCCCCCTCCATCTCTCCCCCTCCTCCCCTCATACAATATTGCCTACATATTCAATTTGTGTTAATAGAGTAGCAGCTCTTAAATCATTTACTATAAAATAAAATTCATGCACATTGGCCAGTAAACTGCAATTAAGTCAGAATTCCTTTCCAGTACTATAAATAATATTTTGGGTGATTCAAACGCCTCGATTAGCATTTCAGAGACGTATGTTCAGTCAATAAATGAGTATTTCACAGTTGGCACTGCTAATGCTTTCCGAAGTGCAACTTTAAAAATAGAAAGTTTGACTTTCGAATGCTGGGATGGAAGCTAAAACTTGAATTAATGCGTCAAGTCATTAACTGCACCAGTCGATCACTATCAATGCCAACGTGCTAAGTGGAGTTCTGGTAAGTCTGTTTCCATTTTCTTTTTCAATGTCAAAGATAAGCAACATTCCTAAAAGAAAAAGGCGACGCTCGATAAGAAACACGAATTCGTGTGCCGTGTTAGAGTTGTCATAAAGACTGCGGCGAAAGCAACACGTCCATCCGACTGGGGTTTTATTTTTTGGACGCTTTTGATTAAATTGCAGCAGCAAATAAAATCTCGCTGAAGCCAAGCACAGCCGCGACTGTTGTCTTTGCAGCCTTGAAAAACTCAACTATCTGTGTCAGGCTTTGCAACTGGTATCCGCTCCAAAAACTTCGGGGTTGTGTTTTGTGGGAAGCGATCCTGGCTGGCTGCATGTTTTCTTTCAGTCGACAGTTCGACCCTGGAGCTGCGTGTAGAGGCCACTGTTGGACAACAAATTCGCCGCGCGTTCAGAAACTTCAGCCTCCACAGCTCAAATGTGCCCGACTCGTTCATTACGTAACTCAATGGTTGGCGGTGCGGAGCGGAGTCCACTGAGTGATCGCTGGCCACAAGAAGCACAGGAGGTGAAAGATAAGTGTGTGTATTGGGTGTCGCAGCTTTTTGCTGCTTAAATGTTGACGGCATCGACTTGAAGCCCCATTCAACTGTCAGCTTGTCAGCGGAAATGATGAGTTTAGCGGGTTTTTTTTTCCGCGCATGGATTTCCTTCCTGAAAGGTTTAGACAACATGGGTGAGCAAGCAAGTGAACCGTTCTGCCGCAGGTAGCGACCTTTTTAAAAAAATTGTGTGGAAAATCTTAATTGTATCCATTGTAAGTTTAATTGTAACATTTACAGTGGCGGCTTCCTATCTGCTGAGCAGCAACCGTTGCCTTTCGGCGAGAGCTCATTGTTGGTGTCGAGAATACCAACAGGCTTCTTCCACCTAGAGAGCTGATACAGCGCGTGTGATGCTTTTGCTCAGTAGTATTTTATTTTAGAAGTGAAAGGTTACAGGTTATTTGTTTTAAACTTTATTTCTGTATCGAGACCGCACACAGGAGCCGTGTCGAATATCTTGCAATGTTTGCTAGATGCTGGTGAACGCGTGTGTAGGGGGCTTGGAGGGGACGCTCGGTGACTCACACGCTGTGTGGCTGAGCCGAGCGCCGCGTGGTGGTGTTAGGAGCAATGTTTGGAAGCCCTGCTCACACAGCCAGGCTCACACAGCGAGGCTCCACTGCTCTCGATGTTTTAGTGCTCTGCTGAAGCGATCATGAACTGAAGAGGGAGAGGGAGGGTCCAAGGGGAGCCGCCGTCTATAAAAACCATCCTGTTCGCATCGTGTGGACGATGCTCTGCAAGATACGGATTTTCCACATTGTTAAGGCTGGCGCTGCACTGACTAAAGTAGACCAAGTTGTTAAAGACAGTAGCCAGGTGAGTGAGTTACACAGCGCTGTACTGATCCATTAAAACACAAGCGATGTATTATAGCATTCAAACGAATGGACGGATTATACAATATTTGATTATATTTGATAATCACTGTTAAATAGAATTGTTAATTCATAAAAATGTAAAGTTTCTTCATATTTAACTCTCTTGGAAGTTTTTTAAAATTCTGCTTAAATATAATTCTGGTGACCACCACCCTTTCTGGTAGCTAGAATTCACTAGTGTCCAGAGTCCTAAATGAGAATATGAATAAAGGAAGAAGGGACCTCGGGCTAACAGCACCCTATGTAGTCATCCCTCGCCTCTAGGTTCAGCCAGTGCAGACCTGCCTTGCATTCTCAGTTGGGGTCTGAGTTTGGTGACTGCCTGTTGTATCCAACACACTGCCTTGGAAACTGGGCAGATTGCAACTGACCAAGCACATTTGAAATTTCTTCAGTCTGCTCAAACTGTATGAAAGTACCTAAGTTTAAAAGTAGTTTTTTTTAAAACACACTTTTTTTCTTTTAATTAAAAAAAGTTCTTCCTGCTGTTTGCTATCCAGTGATTCTTGCTGGAAAACGTGTGTGTGTGGATGCTGGTTGAGAACCGGTTTGTCTTGATTGGAATGGCCTGCACAGTTGAATCACCCACTGACACTCTCCATGTCTGAATTCCACTTGGGCAAGAAACTGGAGGGGTGTTGGTGCCTGTTCAAACACACTCCAGCAAGAGTTAGTGGTTAAAAAAAATGACAATAGTTGCTATAACAAACTGCTCGTGGTAAGATTCCATTATTAGCTGTTCTGCCACTGACAGCCCGAAGACATTCTGCACCTTGAAGGGTTAGTTTGTGGACAAGAAGGTCCAATTTGAATGTTATGTAATAGTGCTGGTGTACTGGAATTTGTAACGTTGGCATTCTTGAATTCAATGTTGTATTTAAATGAGATGTGGTGAGCAACCATACTGGTTGCAGAATGTACTGTAATTGGACTTATGCACCGAAGCTTGTCTGACAGCTTAATCCAGTTGCTAACTTCTGTTTAATGCCTTTGGCTAAAGGATTATATAGGAAGCAACGCTTGGTAAAGATGCTGAGTCATCCATGGGCTGTCGAGCCTGATAGAAGGATCAACATAGGGGCCAGGAAAGGAGATACGGCAAAGATATTCGCAGACAAACACGTCCACACCTAACTTTGCTGGAGATCCGTAGATGTAAAGTGCTGTAGTATATGTAGGCACATACTGGGCTTTAGAGTGACTATGCAGTCTGGATTGTTTAGCCTTTGTAAAATGGAAATCTTAATATAGGACACCAGCAAAGACTCACTACTGAGGTTTTATCAGCATACAGTGCTGCGTGAGCAGATTATAATTAGTTTCATTTTTAGCCCACAACACTTAACAGCATAAAAAATAGTATAGAAGATTTTCTACTGATCCAGCCTTTTGTAATTCTTGTGTTCAGTAACTTTTTCATTATACTTTCTCTTTTTTTATGTTTTTCTTTCTTCCCCCTCCCCACACTGGCAAAGAAAGTAAATAAGTCTGCAGCATTAGTTCATACACCATGACAATTAAGTAAAAAATACCAGTGCAGACTTTTATCGACTAAATGTAAAGCTGTATATTCCATTTGTCTAGTTAAATTGAATTTGTAATCTGATTTTCTCTATGGCTAGGAATCGTTTTAGTAGCATGGTTTCAAACACTTGAGCTGTTTCAGGCTGCTTCAACACAAAAAACCCAGTAGTCAGCAGAACGGGATGACCTTGGGCATTGGTGTCCAAACTACTGCTTGTGGGTCACATGCCCGTGAGGTCTGGTGACGTGGCTTACGAAACTGAGGCAGCTTGTTTCATTTTGTGCTTTTATTTCTTATTCACTGGTTTGTCCGGTTTTGAGTTTTCTGTGCCCTGAGGTTTGCAAAAGGCTGTTCTGTATTCTGTCTCGTTTGTAGATAAACCCTAGATTAGAACACCAAGGTTTGTTAGTATCTGAACTTAAAATATCTGAAACTTAAAGGGAACATTGATTTTAAACTTTATATGGGGCCAGTTAGGCTCCATGGTATGTAACAAACATAAAAAGCTTGGAACAAAAGAACAAAGTACTGTAGATGCTGGAAATACTCAGCAGGTCAGACACCACATCGGTGGAAAAACACAAAGTCAATGTTTCAGGCAATTGCCCTACATCAGAGCCAGGTTGTATGATTGCCCCAGTCTCTCAATCAGATATTTTTAGAGGCTGAGGTTTGGGAACAAGTGCAAATCTAATGGCCCAATAAATCCACTTAATACTTATCCTGTTGTTTAAATGCTACACATTCGCTTCTTAATGAAAAAAAATCATTACACCACTGACTAGTCACAGCAGCATGAGATGGTTATTTACACAACATATTACTTTATTAAAAAATCACAATGACTTTTTCTCCTGCTATTTTATGCCTGAAATATAGGTGGCCCAGTGTAGCCAGAAGACGAGGGCACTTGGAGATACACTTGTACAGTTCAAGTGCTCAGATTTTCAAGGGCACTGCCTTTGTTTTTAGAATAGAGCATTTGTAAATTGAAATCTCTTAGCTGCTTAATGCTTTGATCTGTCAGTCTCAGTCATGATAAGTTTAATCAGTTCTTGGTTGTGGTGCGAGGCAGGGTACCTTGTAGTAACACCACGTTCCACCTGAGGTGAAGAACAGAAGTTGGCATTAACCATCAGCAAATGCAGTAACCATTTACACATCAACATGAACAGCTCACATAACTTTCATAACATTTCTGCAGTGGAATTTCCCAGATTATTCATATACCGTTGAGCAAATAAAGGAGAAAATAGAAGAACATCTAGAGGCCAAAAATATAATAATGAATAGTCAGCATGGATTTCAAAAGGGAACATCTTGCTTGACCTACCTCATTGAATTCTTTGAAGAGGTAACAGAGAGAATAGACAAGGGTAATGCAGTAGATGTAATTTATCTAGATTTTCAAAAGGCCTTCGATAAGGTACCACAAAATAGACCAATGAATAAGGTCAGATAATGCAGAGTCAGGGGACAAGTAGCAGAATGGATAGCTAGCTGGCTTCAAGACAGAAAGCAGAGAGTAGGAGTAAAGGGTAGCTATTCACAGTGGCAGAAGGTGGGAAGTGGTGTTCCACAAGGATCAGTGCTGGGACCACTGTCGTTCACAATTTATATTAACGATTTAGACTTTGGAATCAAAAACACAATTTCTAAATTTGTGGATAACACCAAATTGGGGGGATAGTCAAAACTGAGGAGGACCACAACAAATTACAGGAAGACATTAATAAACTTGCAGAATGGGCATATAATTGGCAAATGAAATTCAACACACACAAATGTGAGGTATTACATTTTGGTAGGAAGAATAGGGAGGTCACTTATTACTTGGAGGGTGTGAGTCTCGGTGGGGTAGAGGAGCAAAGGGATCTCGGAGTACAAATACACAAATCACTAAAAGTAGCGACACCAGTTAACAAGGCCATTAAAAAAAAAAGGCAGCAAACCAGGCACTAGGGTTTATTTCTGGAGGGATAGAATTGAAAAGTAGTGAAGTTATGCTAAACTTGTATCGAACCTTGGTGAGACCACACTTGGAGTACTGCGTACAGTCCTGGTCGCCATATTGTAAAAAGGCTATAGAGGCACTGGAGAGGGTGCAGAGAAGATTTACAAGGATGATACCAGAAATGCGAGGGTATACATATCAGGAAAGGATGAACAGGCTGGATCTCTTTTCTCTTGAAAAGAGAATGCTGAGGAGTGACCTAATTGAGGTCTTTAAAATTATGAAAGGTTTTGATAGCGTAGATACAGAGAGAACGTTTCCACTTGTGGGGAAGAGCATAACTAGAGGCCATCAATATAAGATAGTCACCAAGAAATCCAATAGGGAATTCAGAAGAAACTTCTTTACCTAGAGTGTGGTAAGAATGTGGAACTCGCTACCACAGGGAGTAGTTGAGGCAAATAGTATAGATGCATTTAAGGGGAGGCTAGATAAGCATATGAGGGAGAAGGGAATAGAGGGTTATGCTGACAGAGTTAGAGGAGGAAAGACGGGAGGAGGCTCGAATGGAGCATAAACACCGGCATGGACTAATTGAGCCGAATTGCCTGTTTCTGTGCCGTATATCCTATGTAAGCAACGATAAAACCAAATATAAAGTACAACATTACGGCAATACTCTTTGGCATATTGACATCTAGTCAGAAACTAACAAGCAAATTGCTGAACAAAAAAAATGCAATATTATAGTGTTGTTAAATTAAGAGCACAGGTTTAAAAAAAATGAAAAAGTCCAAATTGGAAACTTAAAAAAAATAAATAAAGTGACACAAATATGCAGCAGGTCCACCAGCATTTAAAGAAAAAAGATAGATTAATATTTCAGATGAAGACCCTTTGTCAGAACTGCCTTGTAGGATGTAAATGTAGGACTGGGCTTGAAGCTCGTGGCTCTCCCTCAGTGTGCACCGGTGGTGATTTAGGTACGGGGATCTGCAGCTTCTGATGCACCATCTAGTAGCAGAAGTGTGCAGCTACAGGAAGTGTCCTGTGTCTCAGAATAGTGATGCTCAAATGAGGAGTGTGTGACATGCATATCAAATTCAATATATTATAGATATGTTGAAACTGAAGTTCCCCTCCCCAGTGGGTAAATGCACTGATTCAGAACCATACAGGATGGTCCCAGTTTGATATCAGCTCTGTCTTGTGTTGGTTGATTTCAGTTGGGGGACTGCAGTTGGTCTCGGCAGCTCTGGGCTGCAGATTGTGGCGCGGAAAAATCAACGAGGGTTCCTATGGCTGACCACTATCCAGTGAACGTGTGTGGACACAGTGCGAACAGGATTGTATTTGGCTGCCATTGAATAGCCTACTGATACTTGGTACTTAAGCTCCCACTTGGGTGAGGTACCAAAGGGCAGCTGGTTCCCTTGGACCCATAGTGTAGCTTGAATCAGTGCTTTCAGGAAAGAAGGGGTGAAAATTGAGGGACACTTTATAAAAATTTTTAAAAAGGCCAAAGTTTAGGGTTCTCTCAGTTGGTAGGGCAGTCGGGATGCTACATTTGGCTTCCGTGTGCCTAAACTAAAGAGAGGAAATTACCTCTATTTCCTGCTTACAATTGTTGTTCAGGTAGCTCTACAATGCTCACGTGTGGGCATTGAGTGTGAACAGGATTGGGCATAGCTGTAGTGGCTCCCATGGTTTAGTAACCTGATGGCCTGTCCAGGCATAGATATGAATGATGATCCTTTGGTAAGCTACTAGAGGGCTTCTGCCCCATATGGAATATATCAAATCAACACAAGTTGACACTTTCAGGACACACTGAAAATTAAGTAATATTGAAGGAGGGGTAAAATGAATACTGAAACTTTGTGTGCCTGCTTTGGCAATTCACACTACAGGTATTGGAGTTATATTGCACTATGATGTTGTAAAACAACATGCATCCAATTTTACTGAACTCATAACCCGTAATTTATTAATTTGTGCCGTGGTGAAAATACTCCCAACTCCTCCTCTCCCCCCCCCGCCCCGCCCTCCACCACACACAAATCCTGCCATCTTGTGAGATCTGTGTGACCCTGTTTGTTCAACAAGATAAATGGACTTTTGCCTTTATGCTACATTTTTCACAAGGTTTCTCGTTTTAGTTCGAAACTTAAATGTTGGCTGGTAGCATCCTTGTCTCTCAGACAGAAGTTTGTAGGTTCAAGCCCCACTCCAGGACTTGAGCACTTAATTTGGGCCTATATTTTGATACAATCTTGAAAGAATGCCACACTATCATTGGTTGTGAAGCACCTTGGGACATCCTGAGTTTGTGAAAGGCACTATATAAACGTAAGTTCGTTCTTATGGCGAGACATTAAATCAAGGCCCAGTCTGCTTGTTCTGGTGGTTCGGGCAAATGTAAAAGATCCCACAACATTATTAGAAGAGCCGGGAGGTCTGCTAGTGCCCTGGCTAACTTTCTTGTCTCAACCAACATTACTAAAGACAGCTTGACTAATCATCCATTTAATTTGCTGCTTATGGGATCTTTTGGTGCACATATTGGCTGCTTCATTTGCCTACACAACAACAGTGATTGCACTTCAAAAGAAATTCATTGCACGGGAAACTTCTTGAGAAATTCTGAGGACATGAAAAGGCACTATATAAATATCGTAAGTACTTCCAAACTAGCTTTGCAGCAAAAAGTAAACCAGATGCCAAATCCGTTTATTTAGATAAAACTTTTTTTTTCTCAAACTTGATTGCTGTTTACAGTTAGAACTGTCAGTCATCAATGTGGGTGTGACCAAAAGCATAGGCAGCAGTCATTTCCAAAATGGGCAATGAATCCATGCCAGTAAAAATCTTGTGGCATCGGGCATACATTTACAGTAAATAGATCACTGACAAAAAGTTCATTGTTTAATTCTCTAAGGACTGCAATAGCATTCATGCAGCAACTTTTTAAAAAAGTTATAAAGCCAGACTAGAGTGTTTTAAATTATCCCAAGAATACTGTGAATCCAAAGAATGAATATTCCTTGGTTCTCTCCATTATTTCTCCAGCTGGTCTTAATGTTCACTCTCCCATCACAAGTATATAGCTTTTTGTGGTCTTTTATATATTTGTATAATTAAAAAGTACTAACTATAGCACAAATCCATAGGACAGGGAAATTGCTCATCACACTTCCAAGTATTGCCCTTGAATTTCTGATTGGCTTATACGTCACCACATTCATAACAAGTGATTGTTAACTGATGCTGCTAACCTCAAATACAACTAAACAAATAGGGAAACTAACAATAGACAAGCAGCCAACATTTACTGATGAATAGCCACGTCAAGCATCAAAAATGTACCAATAACCAACTAGCAAGCACCATAAAGCCAACTAATGTAGTTGCTCAAAATATCATTTTGAAAATGCTTTCTGTGGCCATCTTAGTTCCCCAGTAACTCTAGGATATAGTATAAATTTAATTTTAATGTAAGTACATAAAAATTAAATAATTCTCAAAAGCCACTAAAGTACCTGTTTTACCTCAGAAATACCTACAACTCCCCTCTGCACAGGCTTGCCCCTTCCTCTGGGGCCTGGAACTTGATTTAATTTCCATGTTTACTCGGGCTTTCTTGACAATATTTCAAGGGCTCCGAGCATGCTCAATAACAGTTTTTAACTCTATGATAATTAGCAGGTTGACAGTCTCTGCTCTCCAGTGCTGAAATAAATACAATTGAGAGCTTGTGCAGCCCAACTTTCTGAAATCTGTGCTACTGAAATAGTCTATCTGCATGTACAGTTGACTCAAGAGAAGGGGTGAAACTGAGGCCAGCAAACATTCAAGGGGGATTTTGCCCTATTTATTCTGCAAGGTGGAGTTAGAGAGTTGTGGCAATATTGGAACACTGCAGATGCACAGTTGCTCAAACATTTGACACCAAGGGGCTAATTTTCATTTTCCCACCCCTGTCCCCCGAATGAGTGCAAGTCAGGCGGAGCTTGCCCCAAGGGCACTCTTATTCCAGATAGGACCTGCATTTATAGATTTGCGCTATTTTAATGGAATGCTCCTTGATGGGAGCTTGCATCCAAAAGTGGAAGAGGAAACTTTACCGCTGAGGGACCTGTGGCAGTAGCAATGACCTCACTGCCAGAGGTCCTCCAGCCCTGATGCTTGTTCTACCTCCATGTGTTTGGTCTTCTCTGACCCTCCAATCTTAAGGGACTGGGTGCAAGCACTAAATCCCACCTGCTGTGGGTGCTGCTATGTTTAGGCCTCTCTGCCAAGTGGAGATCCAGCAAAAATAAGTTGGGAGGCCTGGAAATATCCCTCTCACTCATTAGCATAGTAGTTACATGCTTGTGCCTGCTGCAAGTGTCGGACCTCTGAACCCTCTTCTTCGCCCAATCCCCCCAGCAACCCGGAGGTGTGTGTGTGGAAAAAACAATAATTTCCTTCCTCACAACTTTGGGATTATGTTTTGAGCTCTTTAATGTCCTCCTGAAGGCCAGTATGGTTATTGGACAGGAGCAGCCACTTTCACTGTGGGCTGATGTGTCATTTCATTCAGAGTGTGGTTCTGCGGAGGTTCCTACAACTGATGTGTACATTTTGCAAATGGTTTTAGACAAACTGTTACTGCCAAAATAAACTCATTCTTCAAAAACATTTATATTTATGGTTAAGAGTTTTGTACATATTTTTGTAATAGTGAACATAACTGATGCTTTATTTCATTCGTTTTAATGTATACATTATTGGGTATCCTACTTATTTAATTTACTTCTTTCAATCATTTATTCTCCAGTGCCCTTTTATCCTTTTCATGCCCATTTCATTTAGTATGATGCCTCTTCACTCTCCTGTGTGCACCTGTTGGAGTTTAACCTGATACAATAAGTGGCTCCTAAAGGGTAAAAGAGTATTGTGAAGAAGGTAGCTTTGCTTCAGGCGTTTAGAACATATAAATTATTTAATCCACAAAAAGGTGTGACTGCAAAATGTTCCCAAGTATGTCATTAGGACAGTGCAGTTTTATAATGTAGTGTTGTTAAGTCACTAGAGTGTGAACCCTAGCTGATTTCTTCCCACCCTGCCCCATCTTTAGCTCAAGAACACTGATGCTAATCAATCTGTCTAAGATCAAATAACTCCGTATCCGATGTAGATGGAATCTGGCCCTTCTGGTCTGCAGGGCTCAATTCCACACGCGCAGTGCATTTAGCAACTGAACCGTCCGGGGAAGCTCCAAAATCATCACGAATGGCAGCTTGGCATCTTTATAGGAGTAGCTTCTGTTTCACAGGCATTATTCTCAACCAGTACTGCAAATGATTCTTATAAAGTTGCCAATATTAGTACCGTAAAAGCAACCGAAGCACCTATAGGTCTTTAACTGAGTACTGTGACCTTTTATGTTGAATGCTGATTATCGTTAACAGATGAAGTATGGGTGGGCCGAGTTTGAGTTAATTATATAGCTTGTTAGTCCTAAGGCATTCAATAGGTCATTCTAGGCCCTCTTAATAACTAAATCTTGCCTTTAGAGCTGAGTTAGAGTTTTCTTTTTGGTCATATACAATTCAGAACTTTTAAAATCGTTTGTTTAATAGGAACAGCCAGGATGAGGGATGCATTTCCTTCTCAAAGGCTTTTGCTGTAATATATATATCTGACCCAGATTTTGTTTGGTTATCATTCTTTATTTTCTCATCTTTCACCTTCCTCCAAAACCTCTAACATGGTATTTTGTTTTTCCTTTTCCAGCATAATCCAGCTGTCCCAGATGGTGCAATGAATGGCAACACTGTAGAACAAGGGTCTTTGACACAGCCACGTAGCTGGAAAGAGTTCTGTGAGCTGCATGCCCATGCCACTGCCAAGGAGCTCGCTAGGCAGTATTTGCTGTTTGCAAATGAAAATCCAAATCGTGACATACAGGGGGCTGAAAACTTTTCTTTACATTTCACAGATCTCTTTCAGCAGTACTTCAGGAATGAGGTAAAGGAGGGATTTGCTATGAACAGGTGTACCATTGTACCCTTTACAGGAGTACAGGATTACAGGGAAACCGGCAGAAAGAATACCGATGGCTCTTCTGGTCTGGTTTTACCTAAGATGGAAGCTGAGGTGAACAGTGCTGAACAGACAGAAAGGGGTTCTGACACTAATCTCCCGTTTTCATCAAAAGCTCGAAGTTCTGAAGATGTTTCAGTTTCTGCATGCCCATCACTTGAACGACAGAAAACACTCAGTCAGTTTACTAGAAGTGTGAGGGGCAGTATACGGGGTCTGTTCCGGAGAAAATCAACAGAGGCGATAGCTGCAGAAGGAAAAGAAGGAGCTTCTGCAGTGGCTGGCTCACCTGACAAGGACTGGTTTAAAAATCTGACTTATAAATTCACGTGGCCACGGTCTCCGTCCAGAGAAGAGGTTCGTGACGTCCGCAAGGAAGGTTTTTTAAATTATATGGTGGTGGATGATGTCAGCATGGATATGGGGACACGATGGCAAAAATGTAGGCTGCTTGTGCGCAAGGCAAAGTCTTGTGAAGGTGATGGATATGTCTTGGAGTTGTTTGATCCACCAAAGGTACGTGCACTTTAAGATGAGAAGAATTTCATTTCATCAGGGGTGATTATGAAAGATTGATTTCAGATGAAGCTAAGTTTCCTAGTACTACAGACTTTGGCTGAGCCTTTAATTGTTCTGTATCAAAGGTGTTTATCTGAAGTTGAGACGATTATAGACCGCAATGGGGACCTGTTGAAACCTATTGTAATTAGCTACATGCAATAAACCCACAAACCCGTAAGCTAATGTGCATCTACCTGAGGTCTCTCACAGCCGCACCTGTTTCAGCACTTGGTTTGGTCTCCTGCCAGAGCAACACAGGTGTGTTTAGTGCAGCCATGTTCAAGACATACTGTTGAATTCTTTTTGGTTATTAGTGATATTTTGATTGAAATTTTGAGTTGATACAATTTAGAGGATGACTTAGAAGATCAGCATATCAAATCTTGTTAAGTGCGTGTGGCAATGTAGTGTCGATCTGCACTGTAAGCCATATATTGTAACACTTTTCAGACAAGGATAAGACCATTGACTGGGCAAGAAATGCAGCTCCAAATTGTAGGCAATTTGGTGAAAAGATACTGGCCGCTAAATTTGGCTCTCTAGCGCCCGGTTTTTGGCGCTACTGGTGCCTTTGAGTCCAAAATAACGTCTGCGCCACGCATGCACCGCTCTGGTGTGGGGCTCACCAGACGCCATATTGGGTAGGTCGTTAACACGGGTGCTGGGGGTGTGCACCGGTGCTATGCAGGTTACGCAGATCATGTCGTCAGTCAGCATGCAACGCTGATTTGAGGCCAGCGCTGTCATTTTCGGCCTCCGTGCTCCAGCCCTCTCTCAAACACACACAGCTGAATATGCTGTTCAGCAGCAGGAAGGACCCCTCACCAGTACTATTTAAAGGGATCTTCAGCTGCTTTCAGGTTAGTTGCTGATTGATTTCTACTGGCTCTTGGTGAGTTTGTAGAAGTGTTTGGTGGTTTGTAATCTTATTTGAAGTTGCTGAAGTCTCCAGGGAGTGGGGTGGAAGCTTACTTCAAGGCTTCTGCTCAGACCAGTTGCTCCCATACATGGGTGCAGTAGTTTGTATCCCCCTTAGAACATAAGGACATAAGAAATAGGAGCAAGAGTAGGCCATTTAGCCCCTCGAGCCTGCTCCACCATTCAAAAGATCATGGCTGATCTTCTACCTCATCTCCACTTTCCTGCACTATCCCCATATGCCTTGATTTCCTTAATATTCAAAAATCTATCGATCTCTGTCTTGAATATACTCAATGACTGAGCCTCCACAGCCCTCTGGGGTAGAGAATTCCAAAGATTCACCACCCTCTGAGTGAAGAAATTTCTCCTCATCTCAGTCCTAAATGGCCGACCCCTTATTCTGAGACTGTGAACCCTGGTTCTAGACTCCCCAGCCTTGGGGAAACATCCTCCCTTCATCTACCCTGTCAAGCCCTGTAAGAATTTTGTATGTTTCAATGAGATCACCTCTCATTCTTCTAAACTCCAGAGAATATCGGCCTAGTCTACGCAATCGCTCCTCATGGGACAATCCCCCTATGAGGACAAGCCTGCAGCAAGATGGGGAGAATGAGCAGAGACGACACAGAAGAGGACAAGCTGCTTGAAGAGGGAGGAGGAGGGGGAGAAGATCTCTCAGCAAGAGGCCATAGCCACCTAGGGTCTTCAGGGAGCAATTCTCCTACCTCAACCTATGCAAGGAACAGTGTATGCAACGTCTCCACTTCACTAAGAAGGTGCTCACTGAAACCTGCCATCTGTTGTAGGCAGAACTGCAGCCTCAGGGCTGGGCAAGGACAGCATTGCCAGTGGCTATGAAGGTGAGCATGGCCATGAATTTTTATGCATCGGGCCCATTCCAGGCTGGATATTTCCATCATCTCCCAGTTTGCATAAGGGAGGTCACTGAGGCTCTGTATGCAAAGAGAGGTGAATACATTTCATTCTTGCCAGAGAGAAGCAGGCGGAGCGAGCACGCAGCTTTGCCAGGATCGCAGGCTTCCCCATGGCGAAAGGTGCAATTGACTACACATGTCGCTTTGCAGGCTCCGCATGTGAATTCGGCAATGTCCTGCAACCGGAAGGGATTCCACTCCCTCAATGTCCAGCTAGTGTGCGACCATACTCGGCGCGTCATGCAGGTCAATGCTCTGTATCCTAGCAGCAGTCATGATGCTTTCATTCTGTGGCAGTCCACTGTGCCGTCAGCATTTGAGCCACCACGACAAACCAGAAGGTGGCTACTGGGCGACAAGGGCTATCCGCTGACCACCTGGCTCATGACTCCAGTGCGCAACCCAGGCACACATGGGCAGCATGCATATAACAAAAGCCATGTTGCCACACACAATCTGATAGAGCAGACCATTGGTCTACTTAAACAATGCTTCCGCTGCCTGGACTGCTCTGGAAGAGCCCTGCAGTACTCGCCAGAGAGCGTCTCAAGATTCGCGGTGGTCTGCTGCATGCTCCACAACCTCGCCATCATGAGGGTACAGCCCTTGCCACCATGTATATGGCGAAGAGCTGAGGAGGAGAAATCTGGCTGGACTGTCCGTGATCGACTCATTTGACTGCGGTACCAGTGACTACAACCCCAGTTCCCCATTCACCAACAGTCCCACACCTTACCTTCACTCTGTTACTGACCATCACAGCATCCTTCTGGCCACAATGCTACAATAAAAGTCACTACAAAACAAACATTCCAGACCAAACCAGACTGCTATCTGCTCCCATTGCCTTCTCAGATTTTGTCTGGAGGGCATCCTGGCCCCCTGTGGAATGGACCTCTCTCCTCCTGCACCAAGGTCTCCAGTGCTGCACAGAGAATCTTGGAGCCTGCTCTCTGCCCTGTTGCGCCATCAGTCCATCTTCTTCTTGTTCACACTCTCTTCTCCAGCCACGTCCCGCACCTGCTGCAGCCAGAAGGCACCACCCCTTTAAGAGGTGCAGGCTGCCTTTAAGTAGTGCAGGCTAGCTTTAAGTGGTGCTAGCCTCGCACGAACTCGGAGCGGGGTGGGGGGGAGGGGGGAGGGGCACCCTGCTGTGGGATGCAGCCACTCAGCAGTGCGCTCAGTGCTGGGCTGCACACTATTGTTTAAATTAGCAGGCAGCATGAAGTTGGCGTGCTGCCTGCATCAGAAGGAATGGGCGCGGGTTGACCGCGCATCGTGATCCCTGCGCCCGTTTTCGGACCTTGTCCAATTTCTAGGGCAAGGAATTGTCAGAAGTTATGCACTCACCTAATTTCCAAGGGATTTTTATTAATCCTTCAGCAGAATGAGCAGTGATATATGCCATTATAGTTAGTAATTTGTTAGTGACTATATTCATCCTATAATGAGTCTGTGAAACCACATCTCGCCCTGCTGTGTGCAAACTACATATACAAGATTTGAAAATCATACCATTGTAAAACAAATGTAAAAATTACGGATGTCACCGGTAGAGATTATGGAGGATGGTGTAGAAGCATCTTGGAGCTCCTTTGCCATTGTTATGGAGGATGTAAATGCTGGTCCAATAATGTTTGTCAGCAGGTGTAAGAATGTTTTGAGCTGGACCAAGTTGTGGTTCTAGAAATTGTGCTGGATTATACCTTCCATTAACTGTTACGTAAAAGCACCATTGAAGACGTCCATTCTATAGTAAAGGCAAATAGGTTCAGAAATTCTGAATTATTACTTGGTGCTTGGTCAGACAGCACAAAGTGTTCCTTTTTTTCAGATTTCCAGCATCCGCAGGATTTTGCTTTAGTTAAAGTGTTCCTTACTTTAGTTCCTTGCTATGACAACTGTATTTTATGTTGACATGTTGGCACCATGTATCAGTGACACACCATAGAGTGGTAGGATGCACATTTGTGCCCGTACAGTACTTCTCTACACTCATGTTTTGAGGACCTATTAGAATTCAAAGTGGATCAGTATGCGTGCACCAGTTTTTGAAACACGGGTTTTGTTGACTGTACAACATAATCTATTTTTCTTTTCACATCATTTAAATTTTTAAAAATGAATTTCTATCCCCACTGTATAACCTATATCATATGATAAAAATATACCTTTTTGCTCTCGTGGGTGCGCACAGTCTTTTCTCTGTTAGTGCAAAGGTTACAACAGCACATGGAAAAATAGGAAACAGGGATCAGTGTTCAGTAAAGATAGCATGTTGCAGTACCATAAACCTTTGAGTATCATGGTATGATGTTGAAAAAGTAATTTTACTGGCTAAAGTGAATTGGACATTATTTGAATATTCCATTAAACTAGATAAATGGTCACTTTACACCGTGGAAGTAATGGTTAATTTCACTGGTTCAAACTATATTGAATTGCCATTTTATGCATAATAGTCCATATCTGACATGTTTTAAATGTGTGTTTTTAAAACATTTCTCTTTGAATTCTTTCACTAAGTTAAAATGAATTGTTAAATCCTACATAAATCAATTCTTAATGTACCATTTCTTGTACAGATAAGAGCAAAAGGTCACATTTTCAGCACATCTGCAGTTGCCATCTGTTTGGATGTTTCCTTCTTTGATGGCTTGGTTTAAAAAAAAACCCCAGAGAAGTGAAGCTTATGAGGTGGTGGTGAGGCACTCGCTTACTGCCTGGCGAGTGCATCTAAACATGGAGACATTCCCTGGCCTCCTATAAACAGCGGCATTAATATAGCAATGCCCTTCTGGATGTTACATAAATATTTAACCATACATTTCCTGCTCATTAGCCATGTTAATTATGCTTCAGCTCTTCCTTTAACTTTTTTGATAGATTAACCCTTTGGGAGTAATAGCATTTTAAAAATTAAGGTGCTCCATATTTGAGATTTTCTTAAAACCTGTTTGCTGCTAATTAAACCAGGAGAGCAGTATTTTCAGAGAGTGCCTTTTTTTGTGGTAAATTTCTCCCTTTTTCTTCTTTCCTCTCCTGAAGGCACAACAATAACTTGCCTTTATATAGAGCCTTTAACAAAGAAAAACGTCCCATTGCGCTTCATAGAAGCCTAATCAGACAAAGATCAACACCAAGCCGATGAAGTGACTAAAAGCTTAATGAAAGAGGTGGGTTTTAAAGGGGGTCTTAAAGAGGGTCGGTAGAGAGGCAGGGAGGCTCAGGAAGGGAATTCCAGAGCTTGCGGTCTGGATGGCTGATGGCATGAGCATCAGTGGTGGGCACAAGCAGCTCTTCAGTACCTGCATCTAGTTTCGCTCTTTGCATGTGTGAGCTTAGACAGTAACTGTAGGCAAAATATTTAACCACAGAAGGCATCACAACACAACATGCAAGGAAAGAGTGGGACTAATTGGATAGCTCTATCAAACATAGAAACATAGAAGATAGGAGCAGGAGTAGGCCATTTGGCCTCTCGAGCCTGCTCCGCCATTCAATGAGATCATGGCTGATCATCCAAATTCAGTACCCTGTCCCCGCCTTCCCTCCATATCCCTTGATCCCTTTAGCCTTAAGAAATATATCTAACTCCTTCTTGAATATATTTAATGAATTGGTCTCTACTGCCTTCTGTGGTAGAGAATTCCACAGGTTCACCACTCTCTGGGTGAAGAAATTCCTCCTCATCTCTGTCCTAAATGGCTTACCCCTTATCCTTAGACTGTGACCCCTGGTTCTGGACTCCCCGGCCATCGGGAACATCCTTCCTGCATCTAGTCTGCCTAGTCCTGTTAGAATTTTATAAGTTTCAATGAGATCCCCTCTCATTCTTCTAAACTCTAGCGAGTATAAGCCCAATCGACCCAATCTCTCCTTATACGTCATTCCTGCCATCCCAGGTATCAGCTTGGTGAATCTTTGCTGCACTCCCTCCATGGCAAGAACATCCTTCCTCAGATAAGGCGACCGAAACTGCACACAATACTCAAGGTGTGGTCTCACCAAGGCCCTGTACAACTGCAGCAAGACATCCTTGTTCCTGTACTCGAACCCTGTCGCTACGAAGGCCAACATACCATTTGCCTTCTTAACCGCCTGCTGCACCTGCATGCTTACCTTCAGCGACTGGTGCACAAGGACACCCAGGCCTCGTTGCACTTCCCCTTCTCCCAATCTATTGCCATTCAGATAATAATCTGCCTTCCTGTTTTTGACACCAAAATGGATAACCTCGCATTTATCCACGTTATATTGCATCTGCCATGCTTCTGCCCAATCACCCAACCTGTCCAAATCATACTGGAGTTTCTCGGCATCCTCCTCACAGCACACACGCCCACCCAGCTTTGTGTCGTCTGCAAACCTGGAGATATTACATCTAGTTCCCTCGTCTAGATCATTAATATATATTGTGAATAGCTGGGGTCCTAGGACCGATCCCTGCGGTACCCCACTAGTCACTGCCTGCCACTCAGAAAAAGACCCGTTTATTCCAACTCTTTGCTTTCTGTCTGCCAACCAGCTCTCTATCCAGGTCAGTACCTTGCTCCCAATCCCATGTGCCTTAACTTTACACGCTAATCTCTTATGCGAGACCTTATTGAAAGCCTTCTGAAAGTCCAAATACACCACATCCACTGGTTCTCCCTTATCTATTTTACCAGTTACATCCTCAAAAAATTCCAGTAGATTAGTCAAGCACGATTTACCTTTTGTAAATCCATGTTGACTTTGCCCGATCCTGTCACTGTTTTCCAAGTGCTCTGCTATTACATCTTTTATAATGGACTCTAGCATTTTCCCCACTACCGATGTCAGGCTTACCGGTCTATAATTCCCTGTTTTCTCTCTACCACCTTTTTTGAATAGTGGGGTAACATTAGCTACCCTCCAATCCATGGATACTGTTCGAGTATATCGAATTTTGGAAGATGACCAGCAATGCATCTACTATTTCTAGGGCCATTTCCTTAAGTACCCTAAGATGTAGATTATCAGGCCCTGGGGATTTATCTGCCTTCAATCCCGTCAATTTCCCTAACACCATTTCCCTACAAATACTGATTTCTTTCAGTTCCTCTCTCTCATTAGACCCTATGTTGCCCGACATCTCTGGGAGGTTATTTGTGTCCTCCTTTGTGAAGACAGAACAAAAGTACAGGAAACTTTGTGCTATCCGGCACCCATGGGACCGAGCTGCTGCCGTTGCCTCAAAACTTCCGGATAGACCAGCGTCAATGTTATCAGATAGGAGCTTTTCATCTCTGTATCTGACAACAAAGACTGTTGCTTAGCAACAGCTTGTCAACACTCGGCCCGTGGCTTGGAAGCGTCTCTGAAGCTGTTGCTAAGATACAGAGACACCTTCCAGAGCCTGCCGTATCTGACCACAAACACTGTTGCTCAGCAACAGCTTGTAAACACTCGGCCCAGTAGCTTGGAAGCGTCTCTGAAGCTGTTGCTAAGCTACAAAGACGCTTTCCAGAGCCTGCCTGTGAAAAGAATGCTAGGAGAAGAAAAAAAACTAACCAAAACGGCTGCTGATTTCTGCCGTTAGATCGAAGCTGCCGGACATTCAACCTCCGGATAGCACAAAGTTTCCTGTATGTATTTAATTGGTCTGCCATTTCTTTGTTCCCCATTATAAATTCCCCTGATTCTGACTGCAAGGGACCTACGCTTGACTTCACCAATCTTTTTCTCTTCACATAGGTATAAAAGCTTTTGCAGTCAGTTTTTATGTTCCCTGCAGGCTTACTCTCATACTCTATTTTCTCCCTCTTAATTAATCCTCTTGTCCTCCTTTGTTGAATCCTAAACTGCTCCCAATCCTCACGTTTACTGCTTTTTCTGGCCAATTTATATGTCCTCTCCTTGGATCTTATGCTATCCCTAATTTCCCTTGTTAGCCACGGTTGAGTCACCTTTTTTATTTTATGCCAAACTGGGATGAACAAATTCTGTAGTTGGTCCAGGCATCGTGGGCCGAATGGCCTCCTTCTGTGCTGTACGATTTTATGATTTGATCTCCGTCTGGCTCCCAAACTTGATGTTCACACAAGAATACTTTTTCTCCCTTCCTGTTGCAGGAGTACTGTAGCTAATAATTGTGTTGCAGTGTTGTTCTTGTTATCTGTCCCAACACATAGCAAGGTATAAGAATATGAAGAGCTTTTGTTTGACACCCCAGTGCTCTAGCCACCCTCCTCCGCCTGGCTGAACTTGTTCTCACATTGAACAACTTCTCCTTTGACTCCACTCATTTCCTCTAAATCAAAGGTGTTGCTATGGGTACCCGCATGGGTCTTAGCTATGCCTGCCTTTTCGTGGGATATGTGGAACGCTCTTTGTTCCAGTCCTACTCGAGTCCCCTCCCTCACCTCGTTTTCCAGTAAATTGATTACTGTATCAGTGCCGTTTCCTGCTCTCGCTCTGAACTAGACAATTTCATTCACTTTGCCTCCAATTTTCACCCTTCCCTCACCTTCACATGGTCCACCTCCGACTCTTCCCTTCCCTTCCTCGACTTCTCCGTCTCCATCTCTGGGAATAGGTTATTGACCAACATTCACTACAAGCCCACTGACTCGCACAGCTACCTGGACTACACTTCCTTCCACCCCGCCTCCTGTAAGGACTCTCTTCCATTCTCCCAGTTTCTCCATCTCCGCTGCATCTGCTCCAACGATGCCACC
Organism: Somniosus microcephalus; assembly: GCF_052327205.1. Taxonomy (NCBI): domain Eukaryota; kingdom Metazoa; phylum Chordata; class Chondrichthyes; order Squaliformes; family Somniosidae; genus Somniosus; species Somniosus microcephalus. The sequence continues at coordinate 36,762,382 of NC_141005.1, read as the reverse complement.
TTCGACACCAGTGCTTCTGACATGTCTTTCTTTTTCCTCAACCGAGGATTCCCCTCTACCGTGGTTGACACGGCCCTCGACCGTGTCCGTTCTATCTCCCGCACTTCTGCCCTCACCCCTGCCCCTCCCTCCCAGAACCACGATAGGGTTCCCCTTGTCCTCACCTTTCACCCCACCAGCCTCCACATTCAACGGATCAGCCTCCACCATTTCCCCCACCTCCAACGTGAGCTCACCACCAAACGCATCTTCCCCTCCCCTCCCCTTTCAGCATTCCGTAGGGACCGCTCCCTCCGAGACACCCTAATCCACTCCTCTATCACCCCCAGCACCCCTTCCCCTTCGCCCAGCACCTTCCCGTGCAAGCACAGGAGATGCAACACCTGCCCTTATACCTCCCCCCCTTCCCACTGTCCAGGGCCCCAAACACCCCTTCCAGGTGAAACAGCGATTTACTTGTACTTCTTGCAATCTAGTATACTGTATTCGCTGCTCACGATGTGGTCTCCTGTACATTGGGGAGACCAAACGCAGATTGGGTGACCGCTTTGCGGAACACCTCCGTTCAGTCCGTAAGGGTGACCCCGAGCTTCCGGTCGCCTGTCATTTTAATGCATTCCCACTCAGACCTCACCGTACTCGGGATCTTGCATTGTTCCACTAAAACCCAGCGTAAGCTCGAGGAACAGCACCTCATCTTCCGATTAGGCACTTTACAGCCTTCCGGACTCAATATCGAGTTCAACAATTTCAGATCATAACCTCGGCCCCTATTACATTTTGACTTATTTTTTATCCACACCTTTGCTATGGCCCTTCCCCCTTTTTTTCTCTCTCTCATTCTGCCAGCGCATTTCACACCTAATCTAGAGCTGTCTTTTGTCTCTCCACTAGTCCGATCACCATCTCGTCTGGTTTTGAATACCTCTTAATGTCTCTTCACTTCTCTTTTGTTCTTTCATCCCCATTTCCCAGCCCCCAAACTGGCCTTTTAATCTGTTTCATTTCCTGTGATTTTTCAGTCTTGAAGAAGGGTTTCGACCTGAAACGTTGACTCTAATTTCTCTCCACGGATGTTGCCTGGCCTGCTGAGTTTTTCCAGCATTTTCTGTTGTTATTTTGGATTTCCAGCATCCGCAGTATTTTGCTATCGCTCTAGTTACTATAGTGGTTTCATAACCTGGTATTCATAATAAGGACAACACAGTGAATATTACTGTAATATGCTGTGGGGATAATACACTACAGCTCCTTCATTATATACTCTCCAATCCTGTCATAACATTGGTAATATCCTTTGCCCTACATGTGACACCATCAGAAAGCGTCTATGTAAAATAACCAGCCATAAAAATCAGTTGCAGCAAGACCTGTCTGTTGCATTTCACACAGGGTAACAGATACCTGTAAGAGAATGAAGACAGTAATCAAATCTTGGGGTTTAGCAAACAAACAAAAACATGCTCTCTGTTTGGTATCATCTAAGCTGCTTTGTTGGATTGTTGCTGTGCAATTCTCTTACAGCTGTACATTATTCCGTTGAGCTTTGATGGGGCTAAATCTGTGGGCTGGTTGCTTGACATTCCAGTCCCTTGGTAATATTTCCTGTGCCAACAATCTATTCCCCAGGCAGGCAGCAAGTTAGAATGCATTGTGTCAGCGGAGAGCTTCACTTCAGGGTGAGAGGAAAAACTCGACCCACGGAACCAGCAAATTGAACACCAAGAAAAATAGTGGAGATTTGGTGGATTCAGTCGGCCATTCTTCCTACCGAAGGAGGCTCTATGAACATTAGGCTTGGCACAGGCTGTCAATATTTTGACTAATATTAATGTTGGAATTAATTTGGGCTGGGTAAAAAATCTACCCTCCCAATGCATCAGTACTTCTCATCCCAGAGTTGTATCCCAGTTTTTTTTAAATTCCCATCACCAATTTGGTCCACGATCTCTCCTCTTCTGTTAGCCGACAGTTTCCATGAGCGATGATGGCCCCCTCGTCCCAAGTCTGTGGTCGGTGCAGCTCACGACAGGAAACTCTCTTTTAACCGGCACCTAAACTAACCGGAAATCTCTGTTAACCGGCAAAATTCAGGAGTAGGTTCAGCTAAGTTTTACTTCATATTAGTGGCAGTTCCTGGATCTGTGGCTGTGTAACTGGGGTTCGTGCACTTGTTGCTAAGCAACAGGGACGCTTGGTCTGGGGCCGGAGTTCCTGCACATGTTGCTAAGCAACAGGGAAGCCTGGATTTGTTGCTGTGTATGGAGCTCTCATACCTTTTAACTATACCTCTCTGTAATCCGGACTTTTTGATAAACCGGCACCACGCCGGTCCCGTTGGTGCCGGATAATAAAGAGTTTCCTGTACCATTCTTTATGTTGCATTTACCCACTGAGCCATTGGAGGATTGCATGCTGAATGTCTTGGTTTCGGCTGCTGCAGCATTATGTGGCGTGAGCCCATTATTTACCACTGCGTGAAACCTCGGACCTGTCCTTTCATTATATCGATCAGCAATACAAATTTTCAAATGAAGTGCCATTGTTAGGGAGCTGAAATGAGAACACTGTTGTGATTGTTGAGCAAAGTTAAGGATAAAAGGTCATTTAATAAAAATTCTGACTGCTTCCATATGAAAATGTGAACTATTCTTTTGTTTCTCTTTAAGCTGTGTGTAGTAGTTTTACTGGACTGTATGCAGCCTTTGACTTTCAGATAAACATTTGATGTTTTGTTTCCTGTTGTTGTACCATGGAAGTGCATTTTTTTCCCCTTTATCTGGATTTTACTTCTATATTTGGTGCATCTTCGCTCTCTGACAACTAATAGCAGTTTTGCACACAAGTAATAAACACAATCATTTACAAACTATGCACATTTTAATTTATTCAGTACTTCAAATTAAGAAATAATTGAGGTGAGATTAAACACAGAAAGCAGCAGTACACTGAAACTATATTCATTGGCCCCCTAAATTTCAAACACTACATTCCTGCTTCCGCCCCCCCCCCCCCCCCCGCCATTTTCTCCCCTTCTGTTATAAAGGCACTTGTGCTGGGTTATAACCCCACAGATGCCAGCAGCCTTGCAATATTAAACCCAGGTGTCTGTTTTCCGTGTGTGAGCCTTGACCGTGAGCATTGACAATTCAGGGTAGGGGGAGGGAGGAATCACAGTTCAGCCTTTCCTTGTGCATCACCCACACACTTACACTTTTTTAGTACAAGTCAATAAGCAGCAATCAGGACCAAGGACCCTGGCTGATTGATTTTTTTTTCTTTCTCTGCCTCTCCAGCCGAGGAACACCGTAGGTAATTTTACTGCCCCTACTGCTTGAGATCAGGCGCAGAATTCAAAGGTCAAATTTTGCTGTGGGGCTCAGATACGCATAATCTAACGGCATTAAGGTACTCCAAGATGTGCATTTTGAGTCTGTGTGTGCCAGGGATGGCTTTAACAGTCTGCCTCAGCTCCTGTTAAATTGGTTCTGAGCCTGCTTAAAAACGCCACAGTAACTGCAGACCTACACCCTCCTCGTCACTGTTGCTTAAGCAAAAATCAGCTAGATGGAATGACTATTTGTGTGTTGAGGGAATTGTAATCTTTCATTTCAGTTGCAATTTGACCTTCCCCCTAGTTTGTACCAGTACAGAACAACACATAAACAATAACCAGGAAGCCAGGGTGTTTTTGCACAGTATATGAAGTGTGTTGTTTTTCAGCCTTTGGTAAGTCTCTGAGCTCTTGAATTTTTATCCCAGGCACATTAGAATTGGTCGTTACCTCATAAAGCCAAATGATCTTTTGAATTGGATGAATTGATATTAATATCTGGTACATTATTGAAGAACATTACTTTCCATTAGCTTCGTCGTTCAATAGAATCCTAGCAATACGGGACCAGTATTAAATTTCTATCCTGTAACTTTTTTTTCCCAATTCTCTCCCCTCCTCTGCTAAAGGGGTACAGTTCCACAAATAGTAGTAATCCTCCAGTGTTTCATCCAAGCAGCCATTTTTCATCTGCGAGCCTAGACATCAAGTGTCAGCAGGCTATTTGACTGAAACGGACATTGCATTTAGACCTGATTCTGATACACACACACACACACACACACACACACACACACACACACACACACACACACATATTTCAGTATGGATCACTGTATAGTAATCTGGAGCAGAAACACTGGCTGGCTCTCTATCCCTGGGACGTTGGGACCTCTGATACAAATACCCTTTTGAATAACATTGATCTATCGCAATCAAGTTTATTCAGAAGATAAAAGTGGCATTTAGTTAATCCCATCTACCAGCTTAATTTGTAAGCCTGCAGAAAAGTGTACAGTATTACTCAGATGACATTTAAATTATGTAAGTCAAAACAACTTGCATTCTTGATGTTTTGAACAAAAGCCTACAAAGGGCCAGGAACAAAGCATACTGTTAAAGCACAGACAGGACTGTAAGCCTTTTTTTCTAAGAATCCCAGGAATTCCCATTATTTTGAATGGGACTTGGCTGTCGGTTTTGTACTGATTCAAAGTGAAGTCAGTATGTAATTATCTTAAAATGGACTTCTACCTGTGATACTGATGTATTGCGGTATAGAGAATTTTCTTTGTTTATTCAGAGATAAAAACAGCATTTAGAAGAGCCCATCTCCCACCCACACTTTGTTCCTTAGTTCAAAGGGCTGGTAAGAGAACTGGCCCCAGGCCTCTGCCAATGCTGCTTTGTAGCTAGCTGTTGGGAGGAGCAAGTGACTTGAGTCAATTTGCTGCTAGTTTTCTCTCCCTTCCTTCCTATGCTGAGATGCTTCACACACCATGTGAGTAACAGCAGGGTTACACACGTGTCCTATTATGGTATGGATCAGTAGAGCATTTTGAACCAGCACTTTGCAAAACTAGCGATCTGACTCAATATATTTTTTCTGTATTCAAGTAACTGAAGGGCATTTTGTTTCTGCGAATGTTCCTGAGAAGCAGACTCATTTTCCAGATCCCTTTAAAGCGAAAGAATGTAGGGAAGGCTAGCTCCCTCAATGGCTTGGCAAGTTATCCAGTGACGAGCCGACCTGAGCCTTGCAGGCCAGGAAGATTCCAGGTTTGATTCCTAGGAACAGGAGAAGGTCAATCAGCCCTTTGATCCTGTTCGCCATTCAGTTAGATCATGATTGATCTGTACCTCAACTCTATTTACCCGCCTTTTCTCCATATCCCTTGATACCCTTACTGAACAAAGATCTAGCGATCTCAGTATTGAACATTTCAATTGACTCAGCATCCTCTGCCTTTTGGGTGAGAGTTCCAGATTTCCACTACACTTTGTGTGGAAAAAGTGCCTCACAATTTCACTCCTAAATGGCCGAGCTCTAATTTTAACCTTATGCTCCCTTGTTCTCGATTCCCCCATTAGAGCAAATAGTTTCTCTGTATCTACTCCATCAAATCCCTTTATCGTTTTAAACGTCCCGATTAGATCATCTAAAACTAAACTTCAAGGGAATACAAGCCAAGTTTATGCAATCTGTGCTTACAATTTAACCCTTTAAGCCCTGGTATCATTCTGGTGAATCTGTGCTTTACCCCCTCCAAGGTCAATATATCTTTCCCCCTCCAATACCGAACGCAGTACTCCAGATGTGATCTGACCATGGCTCTGTACCACTAAAGCATCATTTCCTCACTTTTTTGAGATTCCAATCCCTTTTGAGATAACATTCCATTAGCCTTTTCAATAACATTTTGCACCTGTGCACTAGCTTTTAGTGATTCGCTCGTCCACAGCTCCTGGTCTCGGTCTTCACTGAATTAGCCAGCTTGGTTGAGGTGGCAGTGGAAGAACGTCAATTGACCTCAACACTCTGGAATAGGGAGTGGAATATTGGCTGCTGTTTCTTTTCTTGATTGCAATGCAGTGGCCCCAACTGGAAGCGCACATGTCTGAATGTTCAGTGAGGGCAGGATTAGTCTTGATGATGCCTCTGCAGTTGAATAGCCCACCAATCCTCACTGTCAAGGCTCATGCATGAATAAAGTCCACTTTAGTGCTATAGAAGTATATATCAGCAAAGGATCATCGTCTTCAAGAGAGGAGAGCAGAAGAGAGACATTTTTTTAAAACAATTGGGACGCGAAATTCGGTTACGCCCCATTTGGGGGCGGTAACCGAGTTAAGGCCGGACATTTAGCGCCCGGAACGGAAGTACCACCCCAGCCGCTAAATTCGGCTTACTGCCCCACACAGGAAGTGGAGTACAATCTTGGGCGCTCCACTTCCTGGTGGGGCGGTAACCGAGGCGATGTTGGGGCGAGATCGACGGCGCTCCATGGAGCACTGCCGCGTTTCAACGCCCCTCCCCTTCAGTTAAAGGGGAGGGCCATTGCGCACTCTGCAGGGCCTCCAATGGCCCACACTAGGCCACCAGGGCAGCGTGGCAGCCTCGCGGGGCGCAGCCGAATTTCTGCCGCGGGGCGGTCAGGGGGCACGGCGGGGTGATAAGGGGTCGCAGCGCAGTGGCCCCGGGCGCTACCGGCGGGGGCGCAGCGCTGTTGGGTAACGCCTCAGCAACGTCCCGCCGAATTTCTCGGGAGGTGCTTTTTCCGCCTAATTTCTAGCCCTTAGCACCTCTAATGGCCTAGTAGGTAAATGCACCCCGTGATGTGTTGCCGAACCATACAGCCCATAAGGTCGCAGATCCAGTTCCTAGCTTAATCTCGGCCATGGTGCCAGCATGCAAACTTGTGACCCCCTGCTGGACATATTTCGGTATCTTGGGTGAGGAGCGGGTTGGGCTCTGCTGTAATGCCCTCCGTACTGACCCGTCGGCCAATGCTCATTACCTAGTTCAGCTATAAAGGCTCACTTGGGGGAGATACTGGGAGGTTTCTGGTGCTTTTGTAACTGTACTCCATCCAACAAGAGTCAGCACGTTGGGAAAGGAGGTGAGGAAATGAGAGAAAGTAGTTTTTTTTTTAAATATAGGAACCTGGGTGGAGTAGTGACCAGTTAGTGTTCATTGCATGTGTTGGACGCATGAACTGGATTTCGCAGACTGCTGAATACAACAACTTATCGATTGAAGTCAATGCCCTATGAAACAGTCAGTGCCCTCTCAGAAGATTGTCCATCTCTGATGGCGATAGTGCTCTGTTTAGCTGGAAGCCGGATTTGTCCCTGTTTGTCAGAAGCCACGATCATGTGCCTGTGACCCTTTTGAGTACTGAAATATAAATCAAAGTTCCATATCTCCTATTTCGTAAATGAAAGCTATGCTTGTTGTCACATTTCTCAGAAAACAAGCAAAGTGTTTTCTCTGAAATGGCTTACGAGGAAGCAGGTGTTGCAGATAGATTGCTGAAAGATTGTGACTCAATGGTCTGCTTAACTATGTTGTCAGCAAAAAGTTTTTTTTTTGCAGAAATACTAAGCTGCAACACTGAGAAAATTAAGACACTAGAGAATGTTTGCTAATATGCCTATTACTTTAGTTCCCTGTGTCTAATCCAAACAGTGCATTACATCAAACTTTTCTAAGCGTATGTGTTCGAAAGGGTGACCCAGCCAGGGAAAGGATATTGCGTACATTTGTTTCCCTATTTTGTATTTAATCACAATGTCCTATATCAATAGATTAGGTATGGCATGTACTGAAGCAATGAAGAATTCTCTCTACAGACTTGATCACATAATCTAGGCTGACACTTCAATGCAGTACTGAGGGAGCGCTACATTGTCAGATGTGCTATATTTTGGATGAGATGTTAAACTGAGGTCCTACCTGCTCAGGTGGACATAATCGATGCAAAGGCATTTTGTGTAGAAGAAGAAGTTGTTCTCGGGTCCCCTGGCCAACATTGCTCCTTCACCCAATATCACCAAAAACAGATTAAATGGACATTATTCATTTGCTCTTGGGACCTTGCTCTGTGTGAATTGCCTGCTGCATTTGCTTGCATAGCAACACTGCACCTCAGAAGTAATCTATTGGCTAGAAAGCACTTTGGGACGTCCGAAGGATGTGACGAGGTGCTATATAAATGCAAGTTTGTTCTTGTATTGGTCCAACCTCAAATGCTTCCTGTCACTTCACTGCATAAGTTCTGTCCTGTGGCTTCTTCAAACTGAGCACCAAGTTAGTGCCATTTTAAGGGTGTTTTTATTTTTTGCATTGTGGAAGAAGATGGTTCAAATCCATCACTTAGACCTTTAAATAACTGCTTGAGAGAGGTTTATTATCTTGGGTTGGTTTGAAATATGAATGTCCGGTTAAAAGAAGCTGTTATGTGGAAGACTTTTTCCCCCCTCCATTGTCATGCATCAAAATTTAGGTTTGAAAAAAAAAACCCTGGGCAAAATATACCAGACTGTCAAATTGCACAATAATTCTTTGTAAAATCAATACATACTCGATAGTGGATGTAATGCAATACAACTGCTTTATAATCTGGCTTTTTTCGGGCCTATGTTGGCCAAGATTTGGTTCAGGATTAATAACATTTCTGCACATAAAGAGGCAGCTGCTGTTGGACACTGGGAAGAGATGGGAAGTGATTCTATCGGCTGTGAATCCTCGCAAACAGAAACAACTCGCCCCATTTCTATTGTGAAGCTTGAGTTGTGTAGGTCAAAAAAGGAAAAAAAAATGTCATAATCGTGTGCCTGTGACCCTTTGAGTACTGAAATATAAATCAAAGAGTAACACATGAAATGAGGGTAGGCCTTTGTGTGGCCCAAAGGCACCAAAAATAGTCGATCTAAGTCCGATAATGATAAAAGAATCTTTGGAGAGCCTGAATAATGTTTGCATTCCCGCTTACGGGTATTAATATGGAAAATTCTCTTTTTAAAAAAAAAATTAAATCCAATCGGGTCAATTCATAAGGTGCTTCAAAAAAAATCATTGTGTAAAGCACTTTTCAACATGAAAGGTGCTATATAAATACAGCCACTATTTATTTTTATTCACTCAATTGCTTTCCTGAAGTTTTTACATGGGGAACGTGGGGACAGAATCTTTGAATTGAGTCGAGTCAAGGCAGTCGTTCCTTCCTATGATCCTGCTGATCCTGGTTGTGTTGATCCACACAGCTCTAATATTTGTGTATTATGGCAGCAGATTTGGAGGTGAATTAGATTTGATGTTGGTGTTATCCTTCTCTGTCAGATGCACAGCACGTTTTCAGATTAATTTAAATTGAGTGAATTTTGTCACTAGTTTCAGATACATCAATGAACATTAATTTATTCACCAAGACTCTTGTCCGCTTTCTCTCAGTTTTTCTGTTATGAGTCATCGTTCCAGCTTTGTATTGTACCACTAGCATTTTGTATATGATTGCACAGTTAAGCCACAGTTACCTCAAACTCCCTGAAAAAAACCTTCGATATAGTAGTTTCAAACAGACTGTGCTGCAAGAAAATAAATTCTTGTATGCTTTTTATTTTTATTTCGTTAGCGGGTGCGCTAAATGAATTGTGTTCGAGCAGGACGTTTTCTGGCATATGGTTTTAGTGTACAGAGTGTATTGTGTTAGGAAATTATTGGAATGATTAACAAAGACAAACATCAAAATCGTTCTTAAATTGCAATTAGACCAGTTCAAAGATTTTTCTTTTGTAAAACTTGGCGGTAATTGCTGTAAATGATGTTGCTAAGAAATGATGAATTTCCTGTTGATGCCTCGGTCCAGCAACATTGTTGCTTCTAATACCTTGCAACCTGATTGTGTAATTTATGTTTGTAGACCAGGTCATGGGGTCAGAGAGAGGCAGCGTGGGTAAGATTTACGTGAAAGTATAGATTAAATTACTATTTTAAGAACAAAAACTAGTCCATTGGTTTAGCAACACATGGGCCCTAATTTTAACTCTGGGTGGGTTTTGGAATGGTGAGTAGCGAGGTGAGTTGGAATCTCACCCGCTTGCTCTAGAAATGAGGCCTGGGCTATTTTAACTCCTGGGCCTTATTTAAATCCTGTCGGCTGACTTCCAGCCCGTTCCGGGAAGTGGTGGAAATATCGTGTGGCCCGGAGGCCGTCTGCCACCACAAGGGAGGTGATGGGATTGGCTTTTGGGACTGCCTCGTGGTGGAGGTAAGGGCAGGGGAGGCCTAGGCTGTCCTGTGGGGCCCGGAGAAACACTTCCCACTGTCTTCACCTGGCAGGAAAGCCACAACAATTTACCCGTTCAGGTCACCAATTACAATTGTAGTTGGGTCCTTATGGCGTCATTAGGACAAGATATGCATATATAAAAAAGGACTCCATCGGCTTTGGGCAGATGTCTTTGCCACCTGCTCATTACAGCATGTTAAAATTCAGAATGCCGGGATCCTGGCAGCTTAACCTGGACAATTTTAACTCTTTCCCCCCCCCCCCCCCCCCCCATGGGTTAAACTTGCCTCCATATGTGAAGGTGTGCGCGCATGCACGCTACAGGATGTCATTGGTGCTGTGGCTCTTTTTTTTGATATGTGGTGTAAGAAATTATGAGCTGTGTTTTTTTTTAAGATTGCATAAATTTTAGGTAGTTTGGGTTAAAATGTGATGAGCCTCAAAGTCCCAGGAGATAACTAACGTTTTTGATATGGCAATCCTGGGTAAGACCAATCCTGGTGGTTCTTTTCCCAGAGAATAGTGGGCCTGTAGAACAGGCTGCCGGCTCGTGCAGTGAACGCTGATTCGCTAAATTAGCTAAATAGAGAGCTGGACCTGTTTCTGGCTGGGACGGCGATCCCCTCATATAAAAACATTCATCAGGGCCAGAGTGGTCTCCTGGACTTGTTTTGATTACCTAAATGGGTTGGAGAGAAATTTTCCTTTTTTTCCCCCGCTAATTGACCTGAGTTTTTCTGGTTTTTCGGCTCTCTCAGGAGATTGGATGGCTTTCTAGTGGAGTGGGGAGTGTATTTATTGTGATTCACTAGACATTGCAGTTATGTGGGACAGGCTGGATGGGCCAGCGGGTCTTTTCTTGTCTGTCATTGTCGAATATTCGTAAGATCCCCACACCAGTTTCGAGGAGAAAAAAGAAGGTATTCTAAGTATTTTAAAAGGATTACATAGAATCGAGCAGCTGTTGCTTATTTGGCCAAACATGGACACGGGTGCTAACTGAGCTTATCTTAACTTCTTTCTTGCTGCAAATCAATCCAGTATCCTTAAGCCAAGATAAATTATTTCTGGTTTCAAGTTTTCAGGATTTTCATTTCATCAGGCAGTTTCTGTACAGAATCATTCCAGTGTTTGCCGGTTTTTGCCCCTTTAGCAGCAGCTTTCTCCTGGGTCCGCACTGCTGGCAGTACAGTGAATGGTTAAGCACTTGTTGCCAAAGTTAGCTCTTGTTTTAAACTAGACTGCCATTTTACTCAGTACACTTAAATGGTGAAATTCATTCTTCCTCTGAAAATACACCCAGAACTCTTGTGAATGGCCCCTTGATGAGAGCTGGCATGAATACAAAAGCTATCATTTAAAACTGGGCAAGCAACTGCTGTAATGGGACATCAGAGAGAGTACTGAAGTAAGTGCTTTTGGAAATTTGTTTTCTAGAAAGCAGAACTATGTGATTGAGATGAATCCTTCATTAATGTCTACCTGATTTGTTTTTGTGGTTGATGACAGATCTTTACAGGATGCAGCTTGCACTTTTGGTATGTCTGTTTGTCTATCCATATATGAATGGCTTAGGTTTGCCTTGCCTCTTTGAGAGGTATGTGTGTTTTACGTAATACATCAATAAAAGCTCCACTTGCTTCTTTTGCACGTTCTTTTCTCTTGCTGTGCATCATTTCCCGACAGAAGGGGTGGAAGTCTTTTGTTATGCCGGTAAGGGGCGGGAGACTGGCATGAGTTGATTGAATGAGTTGCTTATCCTTTGGTTGCAATGACATTTTCTCTCCAAGGATTCATTGCGTAAGGAATCCCAGAAAGCAGTTAGTGACCTGTGCCTCCGTGGTACAGCAAATTCTTGTGGTGGTGCAATATACCCTGTGACGTGAATCAGAGATTCATGAAAGAACGACTTATGAAATAATACTGAGCGGCCTGCAGGTGGCGCTGTCCAGGGAGAGTATAAATACTCGAACACGGTCCCAGCTTGCGCAGGACATTCTTAACAGGAACTAGTGAAGGACACAACTAGACCGCCATGTTGTAAAACAGTTGATTAAAGCTTTGTTTAACGCTTGGACCAAGTGCCTAGTAGTTTTCTTGCGTCACCTTGTACTGGGTTTTCTGGTGCTCTGCAATATGCTCAGTTACATTGTGGAGCAGCACTGTCAGCAACTGTGTTTTAAAAATCAGGATTGCACTGTATTTTATTGGAAATGCAGTAGAACACCATGGGTAGTGCCATACGTTCGTGTGCTAATGGAGTCCGGTTTATATGCATAATTTCCCACATGGCAATTAAAGTGACCCAAAAGTTCATGTCAAATCCATGTTCTGCAACTGAATGTCGAGTCTGCTCGGTACAGCACTGTTCTAGTACTTGAATCCTGCCCTTGAATGTTGGTGCTGAACTAGAGGATAGAGATTTAAGATCGTTACCAAGAGAGCGTTTAGGAGAATTTTTTTTACTCAAGGGTTGTTAAGACATGACACGCTTGGAATTCTTCACCAGAAACGATGGTGGAAGCAGAATCCGTACGTAATAGCTTTCAAAATGGAAATGGATAAATATTTGAAAAATAAAAATATAAAAGGGTATGAGAAATGTTGGTAGCTCTTTCAGAAAGCTGGCACAGGCACAATAGGCTAAATGTCCCCCTTCTCTGCTGTAAAATACTATGAAATAAGAACAGAAAATGTTGGAAATATATAGCTAGTCAGTCTTCATTAAAGAGAAAGGGCAGGTTAACATTTTGAGTATATGATCCTTCCTATGTACATCCTGACTTGGACGAGACTGTGGCCTCCCAAATGGACCTTGGGCTACGGTTGCTTACCTCTTAGTGTATGCTGCATTAACTTTTCTCAATTTGTACACTTATCCTAGAAATGTTGTACTGAGGTCTCGGCCTGCTTCATAAACATTCAAGTGGTGGCAGATCTTGCGCTGGCAGGTGTACCACCGTTCCAGTAAGGTGTTAACTGTTTCACAGATAAGTAAAAGAGGGGGGAAAAAGGGTTGCTATCTGATGATTATCCTGCTCCTACTGAAGGCAGACCATCAGGGCAGAATGAGGAAACCATTCACCTTGGTGTGTTTATCATATTGTGCTTTGTTAATGTAAAAATCCAAAGTACTTAAAAAAGAAGGTTCTGCTGGGAGTCCAATAGTGCAGCATTCCAGTGTACTAACTTACCACACTGGAGTGGTAGGACGCAGTTCTCCATCAGGATTTCCCCACACATTCTGTTCCCAAACACTGCCAGGTTGATTTCCCTTCGATCACCAGCTCCCCACAGGGAGGGAGGGAAAAGATGGTGGGCGACAGCTCGTGCCCATCCTAACCACTAATTCAAAAACAGATGATATTTGTTTTTTAAAAGCTATGTAACCAGGAAAATAAGTTTTTAAAATGTAAAAAAATAGAGCTCCAACATTGGTACATGTTTGGGCATTGGGGTGGGAGTTGGAAAATTTATAAAATGGGACTGGGGAAAAGTATAACGCTGAGGTGGTGAAAATTTACACCTGAAGAACCAGAATGGCGTGACTATATTTCTACTTTGTAACCTTCTTTAAATTCTCTCTTCCTGATTATGTAGCTTTTAAAAACCAAAGAACATCTGGTACAGCTGCTTGTGGTAATGAACACCTGCACTGAGGTCTACAAAAAAAATGTAAAAATACCTTTTGTTTTGATGTAAAGGGAATAAAGACAGCCAATGAAAGTCAAAACTTAATCTTGGTGTAATTACTTGTTTGGAGCTAAGATTATTGAGGGTGGGGAATGCGGGGGGGCGGCGGGTGGTGGTGTGGGGAAGCTGGGAAGATTCTCGTAAAAATGTAATTCTGAATTGTAGAATTCCAAAGAGAACAATCCCATTGGGTTGATGAGGCTCCTTTTTTAGGATGTTTCAGAAGGTATTTTAAAACCCAACTTGATTTTTGTTTCTCCATTAAACGCGTTGCTGGAGAGCAAAAAAGGGTTTGTGACCTGCAGCACTGCGCTTTCTCGTAAGCACACAGAGATCACCCTTTGTTTTCAGAGCACTACATTTAATCTCTGGAGCCACAGTGAGCTCTTGATGACAAGTTGATACTTGTCGTGGAACAAAGATCATCCAAATCTAAACACTCCAGTTTGGAATTAAAGGCCAAACTACTGGGAACTGCAAACTAATTATTTGAAAAAGGCAAAAACAAGGTAGTTCTGAAGATTATTGTGACTCATTATTCGAAATCGGCAAGTTTTATCATGAAAACTATAGCTTCACGCCCTTAATTTTAAACCGCCACACTTTCTCAGTATTGAATTACTCAATGAGAGCAGCGTTTATTGGCACTGTTTTAACTTGTGTTGCAGAGCCTTGATATTAGACTTCCAGCTAACTTTCGAGTTTCACCATTGATTATCTGTAGCCGCTATCAATAGAAGAATGTCTGTGTGATCTCTGCAAACATATAACTAAATTTATAGCCGAGGTTTAAAGAGGATGCAGAAAGCCTTTTACCAATTTCAGTATCAACCACAATGGTAGTTTTAATAAATATCTTTGATCTTAGCTAAGGTATAAAAGCATTCTTTTCACAAGACGTATTTTCAGATTTAATACTGTCCAGCATGCTTTCTGCGTTAATATTCTAGGCAAAGTAACATTTTAAAAATAGTCCACAAATATATGAATTAACTAACAGAAAGTGGTATCCACATTGTTTAGACTCTGCATGTGGAACAGTTGCTAAGAATTTGTGTGATTTTTGAGGTGAACTATACATAGATACATAGAAGATAGGAGCAGGAGTAGGCCATTCGGCCCTTCGAGCCTGCTCCGCCATTCAATGAGATCATGGCTGATCATCCAAATTCAGTACCCGGTCCCTGCCTTCTCCCCATATCCCTTGATCCCTTTAGCCTTAAGAAATATATCCAACTCTTTCTTGAATATACTTAAGGAACTGGCCTGCACTGCCCTCTGTGGCAGAGAATTCCACAGGTTCACCACTCTCTGGGTGAAGAAATTCCTCCTCATTTCAGTCCTAAATGGCTTACCCCTTATCCTTAGACTATGACCCCTGGTTCTGGACTCCCCGGCCATCTAGTCTGTCCAGGCCTGACAGAATTTTATAGGTTTCGATGAGATCCCCTCTCAATCTTCCAAACTCCAGTGAGTATAAGCCCAATCGACACAATCTCTCCTCATACGTCATTCCTGCCATCCCAGGTATCAGCCTGGTGAATCTTCGCTGCACTCCTTCCATGGCAAGAACGTCCTTCCTCAGGTAAGGCGACCAAAACTGCACACAATACTCAAGGTGTGGTCTCACCAAGGCCCTGTACAACTGCAGCAAGACATCCTTGTTCTTGTACTCGAACCCTCTTGCTACGAAGGCCAACATACCATTTGCCTTCTTAACCGCCTGCTGCACCTGCATGCTTACCTTCAGCGACTGGTGTACAAGAACACCCAGGTCTCTTTGCACTTCCCCTTCTCCCAATCTATTACCATTCAAATAATAATCTGCCTTCCTGTTTTTGCCACCAAAGTGGATAACCTCACATTTATCCACATTATAGTGCATTTGCCATGCTTCTGCCCAATCACCCAACCTGTCCAAATCGTGCTGGAGTTTCACGACATCCTCCTCACAGCATACCCTCCCCCCCAGCTTTGTGTCATCTGCAAATTTGGAGATATTACATCCAATTCCCTCGTCCAGATCATTAATATATATTGTGAACAGCTGGGGTCCTAGGACCGATCCTTGCGGTACCCCACTAGTCACTGCCTGCCACTCGGAAAACGACCCGTTTATTCCAACTCTTTGCTTTCTGTCCGCCAACCAGTTCTCTATCCAAGTCAATACCTTGCCCCCAATCCCATGTGCCTTAATTTTGCACGCTAATCTCTTATGTGGGACCTTATCGAAAGCCTTCTGAAAGTCCAAATACACCACATCCACTGGTTCTCCCTTATCTATTTTACCAGTTACATCCTCAAAAAATTCCAGTAGATTAGTCGAGCATGATTTACCTTTTGTAAATCCATGTTGACTTTGTCCGATCCAGTCACTGCTTTCCAAGTGCTCTGCTATTACATCTTTTATAATGGACTCTAGCATTTTCCCCACTACCGATGTCAAGCTTACCGGTCTATAATTCCCTGCCTTTTCTCTACCACCTTTTTTGAATAGTGGGGTAACATTAGCTACCCGCCAATCCATGGGTACCGTTCCAGAGCCTATCGAGTTCTGGAAGATGACCAGCAATGCATCTACTATTTCTAGGGCCACTTCCTTAAGTACCCTGGGATGTAGATTATCAGGCCCTGGGGATTTATCGGCCTTCAGTCCCATCAATTTTCCTAACACCATTTCCCTACAAATATTGATTTCTTTCAGTTCCACCCTTTCATCAGACCCTATGTTCCCCGGCATCTCTGGGAGGTTATTTGTGTCCTCCTTTGTGAAGACAGAACCAAAATATGTATTTAGTTGGTCTGCCATTTCTTTGTTCCCCATTATAAATTCCCCCGATTCTGACTGCAAGGGACCTACGCTTGACTTCACCAATCTTTTTCTCTTCACATATCTATAAAAGCTTTTACAGTCAGTTTTTATGTTCTCTGCAAGCTTACTCTCATATTCTATTTTCCCTTTCTTAATTAATCCCTTTGTTGAATCCTGAACTGCTCCCAATCCTCAGGATTATTGCTTTTTCTGGCCAATTTATATGCCCTCTCCTTGGACCTTATGCTATCCCTAATTTCCCTCGTTAGCCACGGTTGGGTCACCTTTTTTGTTTTATTTTTATGCCAAACTGGGATGAACAAATTCTGTAGTTCATCCATTCGGTCTTTGAATGTTTGCCATTGCCTATCCACCGTCAACCCTTTGAATGCCATTCCCCAATCAATCCTACCCAACTCGCTCCTCAGACCATCATAGTTTCCTTTATTTAAATTGAGGACCCTAGTCTCCGAGTCAACTACTTCATTCTCCATCTTAATGAAGAATTCGATCATATTATGATCGCTCCGATCCAAGGGGCCTCTTACAACAAGATTGCTAATTAATCCTTTCTCGTTACATAATACCCAGTCTAAGATGGCCTGATCTCTGGTTGGTTCCTCGACATATTGGTCCAGGAAACCATCCCGTAAACACTCCAGGAATTCCTCCTCCACAGTATTGTTACTCATTTGGTTGGCCCAATCTATATGTAGATTAAAGTCACCCATGATGACTGCTGTGCCCTTATTGCACGCTTCTTTAATTTCTCTTTTAATGCCATCCCCAACCTCCGCCTTACTGTTTGGAGGTCTATAAACCGCTCCCACTAATGTTTTTTTCCCCTTAGCATTTCTCAATTCTACCCATACAGATTCCATCTCATCAGAGCTAATATCCTTCATTACAATTGTGTTAATCCCTTCTTTAACCAGTAATGCTACCCCACCTCCCTTTCCTTTTTGCCTATCTTTCCTGAATATCGAATACCCCTGGATGTTGAGTTCCCAGTCCTGGCCTTCCTTGAGCCACGTTTCCGTAATCCCAACCAAATCGTATTTGTTTACTTCTATTTGCGCAGCCAATTTATCCACCTTATTACAAATGCTCCTCGCATTAAGACACAAAGCCTTCAGGCTTGGTTTTTTTAACGCTCTTAGACCTATTAAAATTATTATTTACTGTGGCCATGTTTGATTTAAACCGTTGATTTCTCTGACTGCCACTTTTGTTTTTCTCCTTCCTATCTTTTGCTTTTATCCTTGTTTCCCTTTCCTCTGCCTCCCTGCTCAGGTTCCCAACCCCCTGCCATTTTAGTTTAAACCCTCCCCCACAGCACTAGCAAACACTCCCCCTAGGACATTGGTTCCAGCCCTGCCCAGGTGCAAACCGTCCGGTTTGAACTGGTCCCACCTCCCCCACTGAAGGGTGTTTCTTCTGATTTGATTTCCATTTCAGGTTTATGTTTCCTGTATGACCTTTAGAAAAGGAAAGCATTGATGCTTCAACTTGTGCATTTTCATTTAATGACTACACAAGTCATTCTTAGTTTAATTTAGTGAACGTAACCCGTTTTAGAATGAATCGAAGATCTTGTTTCCTCTTAACATTCACACTGACAATTTCACACTTCAGAACTTGGTTTGTTGTGGAACATTTGTTTCTGAATGCAAGCTGTCAACATAGAAAGCTGTGGTAATTACAAGATGGAAATTTCCAAACCCAAAGATCTACTAAAGTTATTATTTTCAGGGTAGTAGTTTGTCTGGAGAGCTAGAAATGTGCAATATCTACATCAAGACAAAAAGGTCATACAGATTGTACAGTAAAAAGAGAAAGACCCGGTACACAGGTCAGAGACTGTGCGGCATAGATAATATTTGTATTAACATCCAATAAGTATTCAGTAACAACAACCGCTAGCATTTATATAACACCTCTAGGAACAGGAGTAGGCCATTCAGCCCCTCGAGCCTGTTCCGCCATTCAGTTAGATCATGGCTGATCTAACTCCATCTACCCACCTTGGTTCCGCAACCATTAATACCCTTGGCTAACAAAAATCTATCAATCTCCGTTTTGAAATTTTCAATTAACCTAGCCTCAACAGCTTTTTGGGAGAGAGTTTCAGATCTCCACTACCCTTTGTGTGAAGAAGTGCTTCCTGACATCACCCCTGAATGGCCTGGCTCTAATTTTAAGGTTATGCCCCCTTGTTCTGGACTTCATCACCAGAGGAGATAGTTTCTCTCTATCTACCTTATCAAATCCTTTAATCATCATAAACGCCTCAATTAGATCACCCTCTAATCTTCTATACTCAAGGGAATACAAGCCTAGTCAATGCAACCTGTCCTCATAATTTAACCCTTGTAGTCGGACGGACTTCACTTGGCCAGTGCTGGGACTAGAATCCTGGCGAATCGAATAACTAGGGCTGTAGAGAGGGCTTTAAACTAATTAGTGGGGGGGAGGTTTTAAGAGAGCGAAAAGTAAAAATCACAGCGGAGAAGGCAATAGAGCAAGGTAGCAGTGGGGGAATTAAAAACCAGAGCATGTCAGGAAGGGACAGAATGTATAATGATAAGGGTAAAGTAGTAAAAGGGGTAAAAGCAGGAATAAATTGTCAGAAAACATATTTGAAAGTTCTTTATCTGAATGCACGCAGCATTCGTAACAAAATTGACGAGTTGACGGTGCAAATAACTACACATGGGTATGATCTGGTGGCCATTACGGAAACATGGAGGATTAATAAAAAATGTCCTAGTAAAGGATCCCCTTGGAATGAGTGACCATAATATGGTTGAATTCCAAATTCAGTTTGAGGGTGAGAGAGTTGGATCTCAAACCAGCGTACTAAGCTTAAATAAAGGAGACTATGAAGGTATGAGAGTAGAATTGACTAAAGTGGACTGGGAAAACAAATTAAAGTGTAAGACGGTACAAGAGCAGTGGTCTACATTCAAGGAGATATTTCACATCTTTCAAGATAAATATATTCCACTGAGGAAAAAGGGGAGTAAAAGAAAAGACAGCCATCCGTGGCTTAGTAAAGTAATAAAGGATAGTATTCGACTGAAAACAAGGGTATATAAATTAGCCAAATCTAGTGGGAGGATAGAAGATTGGGAAGCATTTAAAAGCCAGCAAACAATAACTAAAAGATTAATTAAGAAAGGGAAGATAGATTATGAAAGTAAACTAGCAAAAAATATAAAAACAGATAGCAAGAGTTTCTACAGCTATATAAAAAGAAAAAGGATGGCTAAAGTGAACATTGGTCCCTTAGAGGATGGGACCGGGAAACTAGTGGTGGGGAACATGGAGATGGCAAAGACGCTGAACAAATATTTTGTATCAGTCTTTACAGTAGAGGACACTAAAAATATCCCAACACTGGACAAACAGGGGGCAATGGGGGGGGGGGCGGGGAGGAGCTAAACACGATTAAAATCACTAAGGAGATGGTACTCAGTAAAATAATGGGACTTAAGGCGGATAAATCCCCCGGACCTGATGGCCTACATCCTAGGGTCTTGAGAGAAGTGGCAGTAGGGATTATGGATGCATTGGTGATTATTTTCCAGAACTCCCTGGACTCAGGAAAGGTCCCAGCAGATTGGAAAACTGCTAATGTAACACCCTTATTTAAGAAGGGAAGTAGACAAAAAGCTGGAAACTATAGACCAGTTAGCCTAACATCTGTGGTTGGCAAAACGTTGGAGTCCATTATTAAGGATACAGTAACAGAGCATTTGGATAAACATAATTTAATAGGACAGAGTCAGCATGGTTTTACGAAGGGGAAGTCATGTTTGACAAATTTGCTCGAATTCTTTGAGGATGTAACATACAGGGTGGATAAAGGGGAACCAGTGGATGTAGTGTATTTGGACTTCCAAAAGGCATTTGACAAGGTTCCACACAAAAGATTACTGATCAAGATAAAAAATCATGGGATTGGGGGTAATATACTGGCATGGGTGGAAGATTGGCTATCTAACAGAAAACAAAGAGTTGGGATAAATGGTTCGTTCTCGGGCTGGCAATCAGTAACTAGTGGTGTTCCGCAGGGGTCAGTGCTGGGACCCCAACTCTTTACAATCTTTATTAACGATTTGGAGGAAGGGACCGAGTGCAACATATCCAAGTTTGCCGACGATACAAAGATGGGAGGGAAAGCAGTGAGTGAGGAGGACATAAAAAACCTGCAAAAGGACATAGACAGGCTAAGTGAGTAGGCAGAGATTTGGCAGATGCAATATAATGTTGGAAAGTGTGAGGTTATGCACTTTGGCAGAAAAAATCAAAGAGCAAGTTATTATCTAAATGGAGAGAAACTGCAAAGTGCTACAGTACAAAGTGATCTGGGGGTCCTGGTGCATGAAACACAAAAAGTTAGTATGCAGGTGCAGCAGGTGATCAGGAAGGCCAGTGGAATCTTGGCTTTTATTGCAAGGGGGATGGAGTGTAAAAACAGGGAAGTCTTGCTGCAGTTATACAGGGTATTGGTGAGACCACACCTGGAATACTGCGTGCAGTTTTGGTTTCCATATTTAAGAAAAGATATACTTGCTCTCGAGGCGGTTCAGAGAAGGTTCACTCGGTTGATTCCAGAGATGAGGGGGTTGACGTATGAGGAAAGGTTGAGTAGGTTGGGACTCTACTCATTGGAGTTCAGAAGAATGAGAGGCGATCTTATCGAAACATGTAAGATTGTGAGGGGGCTTGATCGGGTGGATGCGGTGAGGATGTTTCCACTGATGGGTGAGATTAGAACTAGGGGGCATAATCTTAGAATAAGGGGCTGCCCTTTCAAAACTGAGATGAGGAGAAACTTCTTCACTCAGAGGGTAGTAAATCTATGGAATTTGCTACCCCAGAGAGCTGTGGAAGCTGCAACATTAAATAAATTTAAAATGGAGATAGACATTTTCCTAGCAGATAAGGGAATTAGGGGTTACGGGGAGAGGGCAGGGAAGTGGACGTGAGTCTAGATTCAGATCAACCATGATCCTATTGAATGGCGGAGCAGGCCCGAGGGGCCGTATGGCCTACTCCTGCTCCTATTTCTTATGTTCTTAGTCCCAGTATTCTGGTGACTCTGTGCTGCATCCACTCCAAGGTCATTATATTCTTAAACACAGTTGACCATGAGGATGTATGTTGGATAAAACATGACCTGGAAATGCTTGATGATGTTAAACATCCAACAAAATAACTGCCTACTATTAACAATAATTTTAAAACTAACTCTTTACAATATTCAAGTGGCAGGTAACATTCGCGCCACAGAAGTGCCAGGCAATGACTATCTCCAACAAGCGAGATTCTAACCACCGCCCATGACATTCAACAGCATTACCATCGCCAAACCCCCCACCATCAACATCCTGGGGAGTCACCATTGACCAGAAACTTAACTGGACCAGCCACATAAATACTGTGGCAAGAAGAGCAGGTCAGAGGCTAGGTATTCTGCGGCGAGTGTCTCGCCTCCTGACTCCCCAAAGCCTTTCCACCATCTACAAGGCACAAGTAAGGAGTGTGATGGAATAATCTCCACTTGCCTGGATGAGTGCAGCTCCAACAACACACAAGAAGCTCGACACCATCCAAGACAAAGTAGCCCGCTTGATTGGCACCCCATCCACCACCTTAAACATTCACTCCCTCCACCACCGGCGTACCGTGGCTGCAGTGTGTAGCATCTACAAGATGCACTGCAGCAACTCCCAAACCCGCGACCTCTTGGAAATATATCGCCGACCCTTCATCGTCGCTGGGTCAAAATCCTGTAACTCCCTACCTAACAGCACTGTGGGACTGCAGCAGTTCAAGGCGGCGGCTCACCACCACCTTCTCAAGGGCAATTAGGGACGGGCAATAAATGCTGGCCTTGCCAGCGACACTCGCATCCGAGGAACGAATAAAAATAAATTCAAAACTGCAATAATAACAACAACAACTTGTATTTATATAGCGCCTTTAACGTAGTAAAACGTCCTAAGGCGCTTCACAACAGTATTATAAGATGAAAAAAATTGACACCGAGCCACATAAGAAATTGGGGCAGATGACTAAAAGCTTGGTCAAAGAGGTAGGTTGAACCCTGAAATGAGCTTCCGACCACACATCCCTGGCATAATGAAGACCACCTATTTCCATCTCTGTAACATTGCCCTTCTCCGCCCCTGCCTCAGCTCATCTGCTGCTGAAACCCTCATCCATGCCTTTGTTACCTCTAGACTTGACTATTCCAACGCACTCCTGGCTGGCCTCCCACATTCTACCCTACGTAAACTTGAGGTCATCCAAAACTCGGCCACCCATGTCCTAACTCGCACCAAGTCCCGTTCACCCATCACCCCTGTGCTCACTGGCCTACACTGGCTCCCGGTTAAGCAACGCTTCAATTTCAAAATTCCCATCCTTGTTTTCAAATCCCTCCATGGCCTCACCCCTCCCTATTTCTGTAATCTCCTTCAGCCCCACAACCCCCCCGAGATATCTGCGCTCCTCTAACTCTGCCCTCTTGAGCATCCCTGATTATAATCGCTCAACCATCAGTGGCCATGCCTTGGGCCCTAAGCTCTAGAATTCCCTGCCTAAACCTGTCCGCCTCTCTACCTCGCTTTCCTCCTTTAAGATGCTCCTTAAAACCTACCTCTGTGACCAAGCTTTTAGTCATCTGCCCTAATTTCTTATGTGGCTCGTGTCAGTTTTTTTCATCTTATAATACTGTTGTGAAGCACCGTGGGACATTTTACTACGTTAAAGGCGCTATATAAATACAAGTTGTTATTATTGCAGTTTTGAATTTTTTCATATGGACACCAAGGTTGCGAACAGTGTGGTTCAGCCTCAGACAGATGCTAGGGAGAGGGATGGAGTTAGTGGCTCGGGAACGGAGTTTATGGCGGGGCCTGAAGACAATGGCTTCGGTCTTCCCAATATTTAATTGGAGAAAATTTCTGCTCATCCAGAACTGGATGTCAGACAAGCAGTCAGACAATTTAGAGACCGTGGAGGAGTTGAGAGAAGTGGTGCTGAGGTAGAGCTGGGTGTTGTCAGCGTATATGTGGAAACTGACGGTGTGTTTTCGGATGATGTCGCCAAGGGGCAGCGTATAGATGAGAAATAGGAGGGGACCCCAGAGGTAACCATGCAGGAGTGGGTAGAGAAGCCATTGCAGGTGATTTTCTGACTACGATAGATAGAGATAAGAGTGGAACCAGGCGAGTGCAGTCCCACCCAGCTGGACGATGGTGGAGAGGCATTCGAGGAGGACGGAGTGGTAAACCGTGTCAAAGGCTGTAGACCGGTCGAGAAGGACGAGGAGGGATAGTTTACCTTTGTCACAGTCACAAAGGATGTCATTTGTGACTTTGATGAGAGCCGTTTCGGTACTGTGGCAGGGGCGGAAACCGGATTGAAGCATGGATTTGGGAGGCGACAACACGTTCAAGGACTTTGGAGTTGAAAGGGAGGTTGGCGATGGGGCGGTAGTTTGCAAGGACAGAGGGGTCAAGGGTTTGTTTTTTTGAGGAGAGGGGTGATGATGGCAGATTTGAAGGACAGGGGGGACAGTACTTGAGGAGAGCGAACCATTAAGAATATCAGCTAACATGGGAGCCAGAAAAGGAAGTTGTGTGGTCAGCAGTTTAGTGGGAATAGGGTCGAGGGAGCAGGAAGTGGATCTCATGGACAAGAATGAATGTGGAGAGGTCAAGAGCGGAGATTGGACAGAAACTGGAGAAAGATGTGAGTTCAGGACTAGGGCAGGGGTGTACCTTAGAAGAAGTTTGGCCCGGTGGGCTAGATGAAGGAAGGGAAGTGGCAGAGGCAGCTGATCGGCTGGTCTCAATGAGACAAAAGAAGTCCATGAGCTCCTCGCACTTG
The DNA here is from genome assembly GCF_052327205.1 of Somniosus microcephalus. Classification (NCBI taxonomy): domain Eukaryota; kingdom Metazoa; phylum Chordata; class Chondrichthyes; order Squaliformes; family Somniosidae; genus Somniosus; species Somniosus microcephalus. The sequence goes on along the minus strand of NC_141005.1, from coordinate 36,737,847 downwards.
TTGTTGGAGGTGAGTGTGGTGGAGACAGGGGAGAGGGGTTTAAGAAGACAGTTAGCAGTAGAAAATAGTAGCCAGGGGTTATCTTTGCATTCCAGAATGATCCTGGAATAGTGAGTAGTTTTGGCAGACAAGAGTAGGACCCAATAATGCTTTATGGGGTCTGGCCAGATATGGCAGTGAATGGCTAAACCAGTTGTCCACTGTATCCGTTCAAGTGGCATAGTGGTTAGCACTGTTGCCTCACAGCGCCAGGGACCCGGGTTCAAATCCGGCCTCGGGTGACTGTCTGTGTGGAGTTTGCACATTCTCCCCGTGTTTGCGTGGGTTTCCTCCGGGTGCTCCGGTTTCCTCCCACAGTCCAAAGATGTGCGGGTTAGGTTGATTGGCCATGATAAAAAAATTGGCCCTTAGTGTTAGGGGGGATTAAATACGTGGGGTTACGGGGATAGGGCTTGGGTGGGATGGCTGTCGGTGTAGGGACCGGGTGCTAGGGTTTGGATGATCAGCCATGATCTCGTTGAATGGCGGAGCAGGCTCAAAGGGCCGAATGGCCTACTCCTGCTCCTATCTTCAAAAAAAAAGTCTGCGTCCCTTGGACTTGAGGGAGTGAAGATGTGGGCCGTACCAGGGGGAATGGCCAGGGTGAGAGAGAGTAATGGTTTTAATAGGAATTAGGGCATCAAAGGTGCTGGTGAGGGTGTGGTTGAGCAAATTGGTAGCTGCAGAAATGTCTTGGTGAATGGAGGGCCAAAGGCTGGACAGTTGGGATTTCGTAAGGGCAGTTGTAAGGGAGTTGGGAGAGAGTTTTTCCAGGGGCGGACAAGAAGGAAGTAGGGTTGGGTGGGGGAAGGGGGATGTGGGTGGAAAGCAATATACAAAGTGGTCGGAGATGGCCTTATCTTTGATTGATACGGTGGGAGTAGCAAGGTCAAGGGGGTGGCCGTGAATATGGGTTGGGAAGATCACGTGGAGGGAGAGATTGAGAGGATAGGAGGCTAGTGAACTCAGAGGAGAGAGAGCTTGATGAATTGAGATGGAGGTTGAAATCACCGAGGATGAGAAGTCGCTCGGTGCAGAGGCTGAGGGAGGAAAGCAGTGAGGATATCTCGGTGATAACATTTTTATGGTACTTGGGTGGGCGGTAGAGAATGACAATTTTAAATAAGTGGTGAGAGGCAGCACGGTGGCATAGTGGTTAGCACTGTTGCCTCACAGCGCCAGGGACCCGGGTTCGAATCCGGCCTCGGGTGACTGTCTGTGTGGAGTTTGCACATTCTCCCCGTGTTTGCGTGGGTTTCCTCCGGGTGCTCCGGTTTCCTCCCACAGTCCAAAAATGTGCGGGTTAGGTTGATTGGCTATGATAAATTGACCCTTAGTGTTAGGGGGATTAAATACGTGGGGTTACGAGGATAGGGTGGGATATGTGTTGGTGTTGGTGTAGGGGTTACGGGGATCGGGTGGGATATGTGTCGGTGCAGGCTCGATGGGCCGAAATGGCCTCTATCTGCACTGTGGGGTTTCTGTGATTTCTTCTGTGATCTGAGGGGTGGAACAAGGTGAGATGCTCCAAGGAGGAGAAAGTGCCAGAGGAGTAGGGGGACAGACCCAGGTGTGATTTGGTGATGAGAGCCACATCGCCACCGCAGCGGTCTGGGCAGGGCAAGTGGTGGAAGGCATAGCCAGGCGGGGAGGCTTCATTTAAGGGTAAGGTGTCATCACCCTTCAACCAAGTTTCTGTCAGAGCCATGATGTCGATGCAATCATCCACGATAAGCTCATGGATGGCAAGGGCCTTGTTCACAAGTGAACGGACATTCTGCAGGGCGATGCGGAGAGGGTCAGTGATGGCTGATCCATTGTGAGACTCCACAGGGTCAGCGCTGGGCGGGGGGTTGAGTTGGACGGGGAGGAGATTGGCAAGATTAGCCCCCCCCCCCCCTTGCAGGTACGCTGGACGGGAAGGTCGGTGAGAGTAGGATGGGACAGTTGGGTTTGATATTCGTGAGGAGGCAGCGATGAGTGCCACGGTGGGCCCTTTGGAGGATGCCAAGAGAGGCACAGAGGGACGCTGTAGGCATATCTAAAAGGGAGTCAAGCTTGGGATGGCGGCAGGAGAGTAGGAAGGTCGAAGAGTAATGAAGGATTGTGGTAGGGATTTGGGAGGGCAGAGGATCCGAGAGAGGACAGATGAAGGGCGGCATGATGACCGGAGAGACCGGTCAGGGAGGGAGAGAGAGAAAAGAAAAAGATGGAAATAGAAGTGAATGGCTCGGGTCCGGAGCGGCAGCCAAAATGCGTACGCAAAAGGTCACAGGGAAAAGCTCAAGTTACATAGGCCTGGCTATGTAGCAATTATAGGGATGCATATTTCCTGGTAGTAGCAGGGAGTAGGTTGGGGACAATAGTAGGGAGTCCAGAGTTAAAGTCGGAGGTCCCATGGCAGGAAAACGTTGACAAAGGTAGGATGGAATGGAGCATCGACGATCCATTGTCCAAACTCGGAGAAAGGAGCAGCCACACGTAATGTCTTCACAAATACTGTATAAGCATGTAAGTATCACCACAATGACATTCAGCAAACAAGATTGTTGACCCCTAGATGCAACAATTAGCATTTCAAAGTCATGTACTGGGTCTCCCACAAAACATCTAGCCAAGCTGGAGTTCACATCTTGGTCGTATGATTCAAAGCAATCACATGACCAAACGTCATATACAGTTGTCTAAAATTGTATAGACCAGTTAGCCTAACGTCTGTTGTTGGGAAACTGCTGGAGTCCTTCATTAAGGAAGCAGTATCAGGGCATTTGGAAAATCATAATGCAGTCAGGCAGAGTCAGCATGGTTTTATGAAAGGGAAATCATGTTTAACAAATTTGCTGGAGTTCTTTGAGGAGGTAACGAGCAGGGTGGACAAAGGTAAACCTGTGGATGTGGTGTATTTGGATTTCCAGAAGGCATTCGATAAGGTGCCACATAAAAGGTTACTGCATAAGATAAGATCTCACGGAATTGGGGGTAATATATTAGCATGGATAGAGAATTGGCTAACTAACAGAAAGCAGAGAGTCGGGATAAATGGGTCATTTTCCGGTTGGCAAACGGTAACTAGTGGGGTGCCACAGGGATTGGTGCTGGGGCCTCAACTATTTACAATCTACATTAATGACTTGGATGAAGGGACCGAGTGTAATGTAGCCAAGTTTGCAAATGATACAAAGATGGGTGGGAAAGCAAGTTGTGCAGAGGACTCAAAGAATCTGCAAAGGGATATAGACAGGCTAAGTGAGTGGGCAAACATTTGGCAGATGGAGTATAATGTGGGAAAGTGCGAGGTTATACACTTTGGCAGGAAAAATAAAAAAGCAAATTATTATTTAAATGGAGAGAGATTACAAAATGCTACAGTTCAGAGGGACCTGGGGGGTCATTGTGCATGAAACACAAAAAGTTAGCATGCAGGTACAGCAAGTAATCAAAAAGGCAAATGGAATGTTGGCCTTTATTTCAAAGGGGTTGGAGTATAAAAGCAGGGAAGTCCTGCTACAACTGTACAGGGTATTGGTGAGACCACACCTTGAGTACTGTGTACAGTTTTGGTCTCCTTATTTAAGGAAGGATATACTTGCATTGGAGGCAGTTCAGAGACGATTCATTAGGTTAATTCCAGAGATGAGGGGGTTGACTTATGAGGAAAGGTTGAGCAGGCTGGGCCTATACTCATTGGAATTTAGAAGAATGTTGTTATTGAATGTTTTAGAAGAATGATCTTATTGAAATGTATAAGATACTGAGCGGGCTCGACAAGGTAGATGCAGAGGGGATGTTTCCCCTCGTGGGAATCTAGAACACGGGGGCACAGTGGGAATCTAGAACACGGGGGCACAGTTTTAGAATAAAGGGTTGCCGTTTTAGAACTGAGATGAGGAGGAATTTCTTCTCTGAGGGTTGTAAATCTGTGGAATTCTCTGCCCCAGAGAACTGTGGAGGCTGGGTCATTAAATACATTTAAGGTGGAGATAGACAGATTTTTGCAAGATAAGGGAGTGAAGGGTTATGGGGAGCGGGCGGGGAATTGGCTTTGAGCCCAAGATCAGCCATGATCTTATTGAATGGCGGAGCAGGCTCGAGGGGCCAAGTGGCCTATTCCTGCTCCTATTTCTTATGTTATTATGTTCTAATATTGATGCACAATTTCTGTAGATCTGAAATGCAGGACACACTTGTGCAGCCCTTTCAAAAGAGTGACATACAAAAATCATGTGGGCTATCTGTAACCTCAATCATGGGACTGATCTTGTCCTTATTTAGCGTTCTGGAAAGTCCCATTTCATATTTCAGCACAAATGTATTTGAAATGTTCTCCGAGTTCAAAGATACATAGGAAACAAAGTTGCAGTTGAAATAAAGCACTTTCTCTGGTTTCATACATTGTAAACTTGGCATCCTAGCTAAAGCAATTCAAGTTATAAAGGTAAGACACTAAAATGAAAGAGCTAAGGTTCCACTCTTAACCACAGAATGATCTGGCTGACCTTGTTTAGCATTTGGAAAGTCCCTGTTTAGAATTTACTGTGAATGGTTTGTAAGTGTATGCAACAAGTACCTTTTCAGAACTTTTTTTCCATTCATACAAAAATAAGTGAGGCCCCAAAAAAACCACTTCATTTTGGGTTTTGCTAACTCATGGATTAAAAGTACAAAATTGTAAATTTTGCACAACTTAAAAAAAAAATAAAAAAAATACAAATCTTAGCTCGAAACACGAAATGTAGGAAATACACAGCAAGTTAATCAGCAACTGTAAAGAGAAAAGACAGGTTCATGTTTGAGGTTTAGACCAGAGATGCCAAACTCTTGTTTTACACGGTGGGCGTGATCAGACATCCTGGCACTTGGTTTGGGCCATGTTCAGCAAAAGTTATTTGGACACACTGGGGTATAAATTGGTTTTGCGTTTCGTCTGTTTTTTTGGGTGTAAAATGGGTGCAATGTATACCAATATCTGGGCGCGAGGTCCTGCATCTAATCCGTGCCAGCGGCATGGCCGTTGCCACATTAGTCCTGGCTGTTTTTAGGCATCCCTGGAAGCTGCCTGAAATCCGCGTTGGATCAATTTAAATATGCAAAGAAGGGTGCACCTGTTTCGGGACCCTTCTGCAAAATACGTGGAAAAACTATGTGGAGCACGCACCCGTGCAAGCTCCGACTTTTTTTCCAGTTCTACAGTGGTTCTTAAAGTGACCGCTGGAGGCTGCTGAAGATATCAAGGGCATCAAGGGGTATGGGGAGAGAGCGGGAATATGGTATTGAGATAGAGGATCAGCCATGATCATGTTGAATGGCGGAGCAGGCTCGAAGGGCCGAATGGCTTACTCCTGCTCCTATTTTTCTCTGTTCTCTGTTCTATATGGTAGGTTAACTTCTTTTACTTCCCCTTCTGTGGCATGTGGAGCAGCAGGAGTGAGCTGCTGCCAACCTGTACTCCACCCTCCTGTATCTCGCTCTGCAGCATATGATGCAGAATCACAATGAGCATGCAGCTCCCTCCGCACAGTGAGAATAGTTGGCCTCCATCCTCTTGTTCCCCATTTGCCCACCAAATGGAAACAGTTTCACTGTTTACCCACCGTAACGTCCCCAGGTTTCACCCCCCCCCCCCCTTTACTGGTTGCTCCTCTCTTAGCGCTGCTCCCACTCACCACACGCCGCTGCCGCTGCTGCTGCTCCCGGCTCGGCAAGAAATGCTGCACCCCCACGGCCACCCAGCCCCATTCCCCAGTCAGGGACTCCTGCTGGGATATGGTTTCATGGGTGTCGGGCACCCTTCGCTACCTTGCCCAAGGGACCATGTGTGAGTCTAAACCGTGAACATCAGCAAACAATTTGATCATGGTGGCCATCACAGCCACGCCTGGTCACCCAATGTCTGCAATCGCACTTCTTCTAGCAGAAGCCACTTGATAGCGTTCAGGATGTATGTTTTTTTTTTTCCTTTTCTAACTTGGGGCACCAAAGTCAATAGTCATCTACTGTGAGAGAAGATAACGGATTCGTTTCTAATCACCCCAGCTGGAAAGTTCATGTACAGTAAACTCTTTCATATCCGGCACCTATGGGACCGGGATGGTGCCGGTTGATTAAAAATTCCGGATATACCAACCAAGGTACGAGAGCCCCGTTACACGGCCACAGGTGCAGGAGCCGCTGTTGTACGGCCACAGGTACTGGAGCCCCGGTTACATGGCCACAGATCCAGGAGTCCCGCTTACACGGCCACAGATCCAGGAGTCCCTGTTACACGGCCACAGATCCAGGAGTCCCTGTTACACGGCCACAGATCCAGGAGTCCCTGTTACACGGCCACAGATCCAGGAGTCCCTGTTACACGGCCACAGATCCAGGAGTCCCTGTTACACGGCCACAGATCCAGGAGTCCCTGTTACACGGCCACAGATCCAGGAGTCCCTGTTACACGGCCACAGATCCAGGAGTCCCTGTTACACGGCCACAGATCCAGGAGTCCCTGTTACACGGCCACAGATCCAGGAGTCCCTGTTACACGGCCACAGATCCAGGAGTCCCTGTTACACGGCCACAGATCCAGGAGTCCCTGTTACACGGCCACAGATCCAGGAGTCCCTGTTACACGGCCACAGATCCAGGAGTCCCTGTTACACGGCCACAGGCACAGGAGCCCCGGTTACACGGCCACAGGTACAGGAGCCCCTGTTACACGGCCACAGATCCAGGAGTCCCTGTTACACGGCCACAGGTACAGGAGCCCCGGTTACACGGCCACAGGTACAGGGGACCTGGTTACACAACCAGAGGTGCAGGAGTCATGGTTACATGGCAAAAGATACAAGAACCCCGGTTACACAGCCACAAATATACAGTAAACCTTACCTTTGGGTTCCTGAACCTACTCCTGAATTTTGCCAGTTATTAGAGAATTCTGGATAATTAGGTGCCGTTTAAACGAGAGTTTACTGTATGTGACTGTTGGGTGAGGACATCCTTGCAGTAGCAAGAGGGTTCGAGTACAAGAACAAGGATGTCTTGCTGCAGTTGTACAGGGCCTTGGTGAGACCGCACCTTGAGTATTGTGTGCAGTTTTGGTCACCTTACCTGAGGAAGGACGTTCTTGCCATGGAGGGAGTGCAGCGAAGATTCACCAGGCTGATACCTGGGATGGCAGGAATGACGTATGAGGAGAGATTGGGTCGATTGGGCTTATACTCACTGGAGTTTAGAAGATTGAGAGGGGATCTCATCGAAACCTATAAAATTCTGTCAGGCCTGGACAGACTAGATGCAGGAAGGATGTTTCTGATGGCCGGGGAGTCCAGAACCAGGGGTCATAGTCTAAGGATAAGGGGTAAGCCATTTAGGACTGAAATGAGGAGGAATTTCTTCACCCAGAGAGTGGTGAACCTGTGGAATTCTCTGCCACAGAGGGCGGTGGAGGCCAGTTCATTAAATATATTCAAGAAAGAGTTGGATATATTTCTTGAGGCTAAAGGAATCAAGGGATATGGGGAGAAGGCAGGGACAGGGTACTGAATTTGGATGATCAGCCATGATCTCATTGAATGGTGGAGCAGGCTCGAAGGGCCGAATGGCCTACTCCTGCTCCTATCTTCTATGTTTCTATGTTAGCCTGTGTATGTCCCCTACCCTTGCCCCAGTGGTCGAATAGCCTCACGTAAATAATGGCCACTTGGGCGAGGTACTGCAAGGTGTCAACGCCTTCAAGAGAGGAGGAGAAAACTCGTAGAAAAAAATTGGAGGAAAAAGAAACATTAGAAGGATCAGTACATCATTTATGTAGCCCTGCAAAAACCCTTGGCTCTGTTTACTTCGACAACGGTTGATTATATCTGACTGCATATTCTATGTGAAAAGAAATCAGCTGTGGAGATAGGGAGCTGTGGCCATACGATGAGCATTGTGGTCTCTTATCCTCAACCTGAACACTTGGTCAAGTGTCTCAACTGAACAGTCCAAAGGAAAAGCAGTCTTGCAGTTTTTTGAAATCTGTTTCCAACCAAGGGTTCCATGTATGTCTGTCATTGTTGAGTCCGTGCACGAGAGAAAGAATGAGGCATGGCTAAGCTCTTGGAAATATTTGCTGTTTGGCTGTACTACAAATGACTCAAATCCAGCCAAAGAAGAGACAATTCTTTTACCAAAAATAAATTATTAAGGCATTATAGAGCACTGATGAATGGCAGTCGGTAGAATTCATAAATGCATTCTGACACGTCATCTTTCTTATTTAGATAGATTGTGTATTATTTACTGACAGGCTAATGACAGATTTTATGACTTCAAGTTGTACAGTGGTTGTTACTGTGATAAAGCGGGTCACCCCCAACTGTAGTACAGGTACAACCCCGGTAATCCGGCACCCTCGGGACCAGACCAGCGCCGGACCATTGAAAATTCCGAACCACTGAAGGGTTCCTTGTACTGAAACCAAAATTCGAGGGGGAAGTGCAACAAGGACTTTCTGGAGGCCGAGCTGGTTGCAGTACTGCAAGTGCTTACAAGTGGAATAGACACTTCGCCATGCAGTCACAGAGCATAATTAAACCCAATGGCCTAGAAATTGTCTATAGTCCCGTTTGGGGTGCCAGCCTCACCAGGGCGCTAAAAGTAGCACCCCGGAAGCATTCGCGGCCGCCCACCGGAAAGGGGAGGGGCCTTGTTCAGCGCGATCTGGGGCCCAGCTGGGCCTCCGAGGATCGCGAGTGCCGGCAAAAGAGCCCGGCACCGAGGAGAAGTGCCGGGCTCTTGGAACGCAGCCGGCACTCTGCCGGTTTCAATTCATGCCGGACCACTGAAGGTGCCGGATTACCGGTGTTGTACCCGTAGTAATAGTGTAATTAATGACTTTGCAACTTATTCATTAAAACCAGCTATGCGTGATTAGTGACAAAGGGTCATCGACCTGAAACGTTAACCCTGTTTCTCTCTCTACAGATGCTGCCTGACCTGCTGAGTATTTCCAGCAATTTATGTTTTCATTTCAGATTTCCAGCATCCGCAGGATTTTGATTTTGTATGTGTGATTTGTTTCTAGTTTCACTTTTATCCACTGAGTAATATCAGTGATTTTACTAGTGTCCTATCTACTGCATTCTGCAGTGTAAGTCTTACTTTGAAATTTTTTTTTCTTCATCTGTTTTGGGTCCCTCTGTACAATTCATCATTCCTTGACTAAAAAGGATAAGAACATAAGAACATAAGAAATAGGAGCAGGAGTAGGCCAATCGGCCCCTCGAGCCTGCTCCACCATTCAATAAGATCATGGCTGATCTGATCCTAACCTCAAATCTTCTATCACTCTGCATCCACCCGAACCCATGTGATCTCCCGGGAGAGGCGAAAAACCAGATAAAGACCCAATGGCCAATTTGGGAGAAAAAAATCTGGGAAATTCCTCTCCGACCCATCTAGGCGATCGAAATTCTTCCAGGAGATCACTCTGTCCCTATATTTTCTACAGTACTTACCTTCTGTAAAGGCGATCTCCACCCCAGCCAGGAACAGGAATAAAACCATCTCCTGAAATCTAACAGAATTAGAACACAGTAGGAGCAGAACAAGGCTACACGGCCCCTGGGCCCGCTCCACTACCCACAGGGCCATGACCATTCCGAACCCAGACTCATGTCCAATTTCCTGCCCGCTCCCCGTAACCCTTTATTCCCTTTACTTCTAGGAAACTATCTATTTCTGTTTTAAATTTATTTAATGATGTAGCTTCCACAGCTTTCTGGGGCAGCAAATTCCACAAACCTACCACCCTCTGAGTGAAGAAGTTTCTCCTCATCTCAGTTTTGAATGAGCAGCCCCTTATTTTAAGATTATGCCCCCTAGTTCTAGTTTCACCCATCATTGGGAACATCCTCACCGCATCCACCCGATCAAGCCCCTTCACAATCTTATATGTTTCAATAAGATCGCCTCTCATTCTTCTGAACTCCAATGAGTAGAGTCCCAATCTACTCAACCTCTCCTCATATGACCACCCCCTCATCCCCGGGATTAACCGAGTGAACCTTCTTTGTACTGAGATGAGGAGGTGTCTTGCTGCTTGCTCTCTGCCAGTACTGCTTTGTAACCACCCTCTAGCACAGGTACAAGAACAGGATAGCTTGGATAATCTATCATTTTCTCTCTTTCGTTACTCAAGGGGCCAGGCCTTGTTTCTGTCTGACATCGCCCCGATGGCTCTGTTCAGAGTGGGGTTTTGCTGTGTAAGGACTCGGAGGTCTGAACCCACACCCAAGTACTTAATGACATGAATCAGTCATTCATGAAAGAAAGACTTATGAAATAATACTGAGCAGCCTACGGGTGGCGCTGTCCAGGGAGAGTATAAATACTCGGGCACGGGCCCAGCTTGCGCAGGACATTTTTAACGGGAACAAGTGAAGGACACAACTAGACCTCCATGTTGTAAAACAGTTGATTAAAGCTTTGTTTAACGCTTAGACCAAGTGCCTAGTAGTTTTCTTACGTCACTTAATGTGTGCTAATATATTGGCAAGGAGTGCATTTTGCTATTGGGTCACCATATTGTATGACACTTAGAAAATAAAAGTAAACACTACTGCCTAGTAGGTGGGATCAATGCCCAATGATTATGCAACATCAATGCTATAAATCATTATAATCTGAAAGTAGCATCTGCTACAGCAGAATGTTTTACTGGTGGTCACAGTGGCAGCAGTTAAATGAAGCTTTTGGAGTATGTAGTGTATGTACCTTTAAGAGAGAACTACTTTTACAGCTCCTGTATACTGTAGTACCGGCAGTGACCACACCTGTATATAAGCCCTGAGCAGGCATCTGTACTGTTAGTTATTAGACTACCCTCATCCAGTAAACACCTGTTGATTGTTGATCTGCAGTCTCCGTCTATTTATTGAAGAACACCATACCTTAAGATTCACGGATTTAATAGTGGCGACGAGGTCGATTCGAACCTACCTGCAACTCTGCATTTCCTCCCAAGGATTCACTCCTGGAGGACAGTGGAAGAAAGTCGAGGCCAGAAGCACGGGCGTCGACCACGAGCAACCGCCCAGTCATCCGGCAGAGAGTGAGCATCGCAGGGGAGGCTGTTGAGAGCTGGGCTTGGTTCTCCAGCCACGACGATTCAGCAACAGGCTGACAACAGGTACAGCGCAGACCCTTCCCGGACAGCGGCGGCTGGAGCCGACCGACGGCACAGAAAAGGCCGAGCAGCGTCGACGGGGTAAGAGAGAGGGTAAAGCGCACAGGGCACAGCCGGGGGTTGAAGACCGAGCGGCGTCGACGGAAAACAAAAAGAGAGAGAGGGTAAAGCACAGCCGGGGTTCAGGACCGAGCGGTGGCAACGAGAGAGGCGCACAGGAAAACGCGCAGAGCGCAGCCAGGGCTCAAGGGCTGAGCAGCGTCCGTGGGGGAAGAAAGGAAGCGCGGGAGACGCCATTTGAGCTGTGGAGAAGAAGGGAGAGCGCGGGAGACGCCATTTTTGAAGCCGCAGCGGAGAAGAAGGGCGAGCGCGGGAAGAAAGGGAAGCGCGGGAGACGCCATTTTAGCCAGTCTAACCACACCCAGGGATGCCGAAGAGTGGCAGTGTCACAGCGTTCGACAATGAAGTCGAAGATTGGGCGACATATGTGGAACGCATTGAGGTGTACTGCAAGGCGAATGAAGTGCCAGATGCCAGGAAAGCACTGGTTTTGTTGAATTCCATGGGTGCAAAAACGTATGGTTTACTGCGAAACCTAATAACCCCAGAGAAGCCAGTGGATAAGGATTTCGAAAACATAGTGGAAATCCTACAGGACCACTTAAACCCCACACCGCTGCTGATAGCAGAAAGATTTAAGTTTCACAAAAGGAACCAGCATAAAGACGAAAGTAATGCTGAGTATTTAACGGAACTGCGCAAGCTATCGAAACACTGCCAGTTTGGAATGGGACTAGCAGATACGTTAAGGGACAAGGTTGTGTGTGGGCTTCAAAGTGAAGGAACCCAGAAACGGCTTCTATCAGAAAAGGATCTTAGGCTGGACAAGGCTTTCAGCATTGCAGTATCACACGAAGCAGCCGCACGGGGCGCTGCAGAGATACAATGGAGACCACAAGAATATGGCACCAATGAAATGTCATATGGAGCAGGGAAGTGTTATCGCTGCAGCAGAACAACACATGACCAGAAGGATTGTTGGTTCAAGGACCAAGTGTGCAGACAGTGTGGAAAAGCAGGACACATAGCAAGAGTCTGCAGGTCAGGGAAGAAAACCAGCAGCAAGAAACCTCCACAGGAGAAGTACAAAAAGGTACATAAGGTGACGGAGAGTAGTTCAGACGAACAGAAAAGTGATACAGACTCCGGAAGCAAGGAGCTGGGTTGCCTGAAACTACATAATGTAATCAAAATGGAGGATCACCAGACTATCTGGGTCACGCTCAAGATAGATGGAGTCCAAGTGAAAATGGAATTGGACACAGGATCAGACCTAACAGTCATAAACCGAAGGGACTACAAGCGGCTATTCTCACATATACCCTTGAAAGCTACAGAGATTGTCTTGAAGACGTACACGGGGCAAAAAGTCTACCCCAAAGGAAAAATAAGGGTGAACGTGATATACAACGGCCAGGAAATACCAAAAATTGACCTATATGTATTGCCAGATGGAGGACCACTACTACTAGGACGTGAATGGATCCGGAAGATACAATTAAATTGGCATTCCATACAGGCACTGACGGTAGAGGCCAAAAAGGATGACGACGTCACACCTGGACGACTGTCAAAAATGCTAACTGACGCACAAGAAGTGTTCCAGGAGGGACTCGGAACACTAAAAGGCATAACTGCGACGATTAAAATAGAGGAAAATGCAAGCCCAAAGTTTTTAAAGGCCAGACCGGTGCCTTATGCGATCCGCCCAGCCATCGAAGCAGAGCTGGAAGGTTTGGAACGTTCAGGAATACTGTCCAAAGTGGACTGGAGCGAGTGGGCTACTCCCATCGTTCCTGTAATGAAGAGGTCGTTGAGTAATACGCCTGGGGAACCAAAGAAGGTTCGCATCTGTGGGGACTTTAAGGTGACAGTGGACCCAGTCCTTCACACGGTACAATATCTGCTTCTGCGGATTGAAGATATTTTCGCCTCGCTATCTGGAGGAAAACGCTTCACTAAGATTGATCTGGCCCAGGCGTACCTGCAAATGGAGGTAGAAGACGCCTCGAAACAATACCTCACGATCAACACTCACAAAGGTCTCTACCAATACAACCGGCTGGTGTTCGGGGTAGCATCGGCTCCGGCTATTTGGCAAAGGGCAATGGATCAAGTCCTGCAAGGGATTCCAGGGACCCAGTGTTATTTGGACGACATCCTGGTCACGGGTGAAAATGACAGTGATCACCTCGCCAACCTGGAGCAGGTGCTCACTAGATTGAAGGGATATGGGCTACGAGCTAATCGCCACAAATGCGAGTTTTTCCAGAAGCAGATCTCGTATTGTGGCCACGTTATTGATGAAGAGGGGTTACATAAGTCCCCTGAAAAGATTGAGGCAGTAGTCAAGGCTCCAGCACCGGAAAATGTGTCACAACTGAGGTCGTTCCTCAGGCTGGTGAACTACTACCATAAGTTCTTACCAAATTTGTCTACAGTATTACACCCACTGAACACCCTACTGCAAACGGGGGTACCATGGAAGTGGAATGACGAATGTAAACGAGCTTTCCAGAAGTGCAAAGAATTGATCACATCAAAAGAGGTGTTGGCCCATTTCAACCCAGCACTACCAATTCGGTTGGCGTGTGATGCATCACCCTATGGTATTGGAGCGGTGCTGTCGCACAAATTCCCAGACGGGTTGGAGAGGCCAGTAGCCTTTGCGTCTCGGTCACTAACCTCAGCCGAGCGCAACTACGCCCAGATTGACAGGGAGGCCCTCAGCCTAGTATGGGGAGTAAAAAAGTTCAACCACTATCTGCACGGGCAGAAGTTCACCTTGCTGACTGACCACCAACCACTTGTCTCCATCTTTAATCCAAAGAAGGGCTTCCGGTGATGACTGCGCAACGGCTACAAAGATGGTCCCTTTTTCTAGGGGCGAACCAATATGAAATAGAGTATAAGGGCACGAAACAGCATGGAAACGCTGATGGGCTATCACACCTGCCACTGTCTACTGCGGAGGAAGCACCAGCAGTGGACCCTGTCGAAATATTTTATTCGTTGATAACTGAACGCCTGCCAGTAACTAACGCGGATATAGAGAAGGAGACCCGAAATGATCCGACACTGTCTCGGGTATATGATTTGACGGTGAAGGGATGGCCAACACATGGCGACTCACTGTTGCCAGCATTCTCATCCAGAAGAGAACAGCTGTCAGTATGCCAGGGGACAGTGATGTGTGGATCCCGAGTGGTAATTCCACCCAAGTTAAGGGAGAGAGTGCTCAATGAGCTTCACGAAGGCCATCTGGGAGGGGTGAAAATGAAAAGCCTTGCTAGGGCTTATGTGTGGTGGCCGGGAATCGATCAACAAATCGAGGACCTAAGAAAGAGCTGCTCAGGATGCCAGAAGGTCCAAAATGCACCACCACATGCCCCTCTACACCCATGGGAGTGGCCCTCATCTCCATGGCAACGGGTACATATTGATTTTGCTGGCCCATTCATGGACTCAATGTTGTTAATAGCAGTGGATGCGCACTCAATGGCCTGAGGTGATCAAAATGTCCTCCACCACTACGGAGAAAACGATTGCAATCCTACGGACCATTTTTGCCAGGAATGGCTTGCCAGAGCAGATTTGCTCTGATAACGGACCACAGCTTGTGTCCGAAGAGTTTCGGAAATTTATGAGAAGGAATGGGGTAAGGCATTACACATCCGCCCCGTATCATCCAGCCACTAATGGATTGGCTGAGAGGTTCGTACAAACCTTTAAAAAGGCAGTAAGGGCCATGTGCGATGACGACATTCCACTGCAGCATAAGGTGGACAATTTCCTGTTAGCCTACAGAAATGCGACACATGCAGTTACCAACCAGACCCCGGCCATGATGTTCTTTAACCGAAGGTTGAGATCTCGTCTGGATTTGCTCAGACCAAATGTGCGAAGAAATGTTGAGAATAAGCAATTCCAGCACATCAATGAGAAGCCGACAAGGAGCTTCAATGTAGGACAACCAGTCTTGGCCCGCGACTACCGAACAGAGAAATGGCAACCCGGAACGATATGCACACGGCAGGGGCCACTAATGTACACAGTGGATGTCAGGGAGAACATTGTGAGACGCCATGTCGACCAGATCCTAGCGTCACAGGAACGAGTCAACCCCATGTCTCGCGTACCTGGTGATGAACCCGACATACCGGTAGCATCTACCCCAGAAACAGTAGCATCGGAAACTGATGAACTAACCGAAGACAGGGGGCCAGGACCGCCCCCGCACCAAGAACAAGACACTCAGGAAAGGCGCTATCCAGAAAGGATCAGGAAGCCGCCCCAAAGACTGAATCTATAAATGGACTATTTCAGTTAATGTGCATGTTAAAAGTGTTAACTGTTACTTGAATGTTATGGTACTGTTAATCTAAAAGGGGAGGAATTGTTGTGTATGTACCTTTAAGAGAGAACTACTTTTACAGCTCCTGTATACTGTAGTACCGGCAGTGACCACACCTGTATATAAGCCCTGAGCAGGCATCTGTACTGTTAGTTATTAGACTACCCTCATCCAGTAAACACCTGTTGATTGTTGATCTGCAGTCTCCGTCTATTTATTGAAGAACACCGTACCTTAAGATTCACGGATTTAATAGAGTAGGCCATTAAAAGAACTGAAATTCTGCAAAACATTGACCGCAAACCGTTTACTAATGAAAATGGACATGTACACAAGGAGCTTTTCAGGCTGCAGTTATACTTCAGGCACCAGTACCCTGTCTTGTAGAGTGTGATGCTCAGTGAGCAGACCCCAGTTACACTGCCCGCTATGCCTTGCACCAACTTTAACAACAGTTGAGCTAGGATGCATGCGGTTATAAAGAACTTGGCCAGTACCGGGATACACGTGGAAATTCTGAGATATTTTGGAGGCCTGTTGTATTTCTTCTACTAGCCAACTTTATCTAGTTTAGAACTTGGTGACTTCCTTATAATCTGGCACCGTTTGCTGTTCTTGCACTGCTTTGGATGGATTGGTAGTTAAGCCGGGTCCCATTCTTGGCATGCTTCCTCTATAAGTAAGCGATAACCAAAGTTCAAACTGATGACGTCAAAAAAAATGGTATGAATGCCTGTAGAGATAGAAATTTTATGTAGAAGTGCAGCAACGTCTTACCCATCCTGTATTGATGATCACATTTTAAGGTGACCTGGTTCACCTCTGCTGGTTCAATTGGGCTTTTTCATTATCTAGTTTATTACAGACTAATGCCAAGGGAAAAACTCCGTGCCAATTTTCATTCCTTGAGCAACTTGGCACAGCAGTGCAACCGATAATGATTTACCATTACATTTCTTGTTGCAGTTTCTGTTATTTTTAGAAAATAGATTATTCTGGTCAAAGGAGAAGTGAGTGCAACATCTTCCTCCTTCAGGCATCAAAACAAAGGAGAAGTATACAAATTGTCGACGGGTGATTTTTTTTTCCTGTTCATTCACCGGATGTGGGCGTCGCTGGCAAGGCCAGTATTTATTGCCCATCCTTAATTGCCCTTGAGAAGGTGGTGGTGAGCCGCCTTCTTGAACCGCTGCAGTCCGTGTGGTGAAGGTCCTCCCACAGTGCAGTTAGGGAGGGAGTTCCAGGATTTTGACCCAGCGACGAAGAAGGAATGGCGATATATTTCCAAGTCAGGATGTTGTGTGACTTGGCAGGGAACTTGCAGGTGGTGGTGTTCCCATGCGCCTGCTGCCCTTGTCCTTCTAGGTGGTAGAGGTCGCAGGTTCGGGAGATGCTGCCAAAGAAACAGTTAATGCAAAAAATAAAAATATACCTAGCCTCTATATGCTACCAGTGAATTTAAGCGTTGAACATTCTGATCAGCAGTAGTGGTAGATCACTTCAGTGGGCTGAAGTTTGAATATGAGATAACTGTTAGTTGTGCCAATTGGCTCTTGTTCAGAGTGGCGTTCTTTTGTTCTTAATTTAAATTTAAGGAACATTGAACTATTTTAGCTCACCCTGTTGTTGGAGATGGGTGAACAATAGAGAAGTCTGTCGTGTGAACAAAGCTCCCTCAGAAAAGACCAACCCTGCAGCTATATGGAGTGGAAAGACTGAAGTGGGGATGTGAAACAATTTTTCTTTTATATTTGAAGAATCTAATAAAAAGCCAATACAATTCCAGAGGGTCCTTGAAGGAAATAATGAATGTCATTTATAACTGTGTTCTGAAAGCTTTTACTTGTCACGTCAGGCTCCAATGTTGAGCCTTTTCTGAATATTTGATTGCAAGTATTGGGAAAAGGAAATGTGTAGGTGGATGTACATTTTGGAACATAGCTGCCAGTGCTAAGTTGTTAATATAGCTGAGGTTTTGGGTTGAAACATTTTTATTTTTATTTTCTCAGTGTGGTGATGTTATCAGAGATGTTTCCATGACAATCGGTGAAGTTTCTTAGAAACCGACTGATTAATGTGGACAAATAAGGGCTTTCGCCTGTCATTTACTGTGCAACAAAAAAGAAAACCAACTGTTTCGCCATTGCGCGGTGACCTAAACTAGTGACATTCTCTTTGGCAAATGTAAGCAAAGTAACAGTTGAAATAAATGATTTCCTCAAATCATCAGTTACCTTTTTACTGCCTAAAGCGGTGGTTGTGGTGCAGCGTGCTAATCATTGAGGGTTTACAAAAAGCTCACAGAAGGAAGCACTGCAACAAGACAGATTGAAAAAAGCTGAGCTGGAACTATAATGAGTTTAACCTGTCTGAATTCTTTAAAGGAAATGCTGCTTTTTTTTAAATTCTTCTCTTGTGTTGTCAACACTTCTGTTTCGGATCTGGTTTTCCTGCGAGAAATTATTTAATCATCTTAATCCCATGAAAAGTACCATGAACTACTGAATAGCACCCATTGACTGTAACAAGCACTTAGGGCCACTTGGGTCCCAGCAGCAAGCCCCAGCAAGTTCAACAGTATTGAGTTTTGCAGAAACAAGTACTGATTGAGGGGAAATAAAAGGTTTAAAAATGCAGTAAATTTTCCAATGTCGTGACACTTTGCGGCATAAATACACGTGACAAGCAATAATGGAGTACGGAAAATATACTGCTCAACCACAACAGAACCATGGATTGACACTTGTGGGTTATACTCTACAATTATCACTTAATATTGACCATATTCCGTGGTCACCTGCTTTCTATCCCCTGTGCTTCAGTTTCAGCTGTTCAGCCGTACTGTACTGTCCAAGTTACATTCTGGAATTGTTATTGAACAGTAATTAGTTTAACAGTAATTTTATGTATGTATATACCTTGCCGTTACAAATTTGGGTCTGCCATAGATACCTTCTGGGGTTGAATGTCATCAATAGCTCCCTTAAGTGGTCTGAGCATCTTACGGGAGCTGATGGGCACTGCCATATAACTACAGGTATATGTATGATGCTGTAACCTGGGGTGTGCCTATAGCATCCCTCTGTGATCTGGCCCAGTCTTTTGCCTGTGTGCTTCTTCAGCCTCTTTAAATAGGAGACCAAGTTAGCACTAGGTGAGGTGAGGCTTCATTCAAATCATTTTATTCCACAATAAGGTGAATATGCAAAGCATATTCTGTTCTGTTCTGACGAAGGCTCATCGACCTGGAACGTTAACTCTGTTTCTCTCTCCACAGATGCTGCCTGACCTGCTGAGTATTTCCAGCGTTTTCTGTTTTTATTTTAGATTTCCAGCATCCGCAGTATTTTGCTTTTGTATGCAAAGCAATAGTTATGATCAGATTTACTTAGTTTAATTGATGCATATTATCTCCGTGTAATAACATAAAACAATCTACACTGCCCCAATTCAGCACATCATCTGGCTTAACTTGGACTTTTAACTCCTCTGCATTTGAACTTTTTGAACCTGCCTTTCCTGGTGCTTTTGCCTCAACAGCTTCTCGCTGCAAAAGCTAGACTGCCTTCTCGGTTTCTGTAACTTTGCTTTATTCCTGACTGCTCAGTCAGAAAGAGTTCAAAAGCCTTCCAACACAATGGGTGTGACGTCTTTATTACTGAGACAAGCTATAAATGTTATTATTTGCAGTCTATGAGGAAACAACGTCAAAGCTGGCTCATTAAGATCTTAACTACCTCAGGCCCTTTTTTTTACTGGCAGGAATGCACTATGCTTTCAAAACATTTAAAGCAACTCTTTTTTTTCAAATCCTTTCCTGTGGAAAAACGCTTAAAAGATCCCAAGCCATAACACGTACCTTTAATAAAGTATTGTAGCTGTATGAATGACCAACTGATTGTCGAGTTCCTGGAGTGTTTTTCTTTGGTCTGTGCTAACCACATGATATTATCGATTATGGTAGATAATGGCCATCATCAGGTTGTAAAAGCATAAACGAATACTGCCCTAAGAGTTCCCAGCCAACTTAACTGTTGGTCTCTACACTACAGCCACACGAGTAGCGTATTAAAAAAGAGCCAAATACTACAAACAGCTCACTTACCGGCAATATATGCATCCCCCACAACTCTGCTGTCTGACCCAGCTGCCATTGACAGCTCTGCATCTGACTCTCTTCCCCATCTTAGTGTGCTTGTTTTCTGTCCCCATGCAGAGAAGATGGAGGGAGCAGGTGAGAGGCAGGCCAGGGTGGGGGATCCACTAGATTATGTCATCTATACACGTAATCTTTAATTGGAAAAGTATTCTATTAAGAAGTCAGAGTTGGAATAAAAAAGCACTAAAAAACCATACAGCTAATTTGGGAGATTTAAGGGTAATAGTTTATTTAAATCTGCTGATCAAAGTAGGGACAACAATGCTTTTAAACACGTTTATAGTTTGTGCCAAACTCATAAAGAGCCTAAATGAGGAATGCCAATTCTGTGGGAGTTACTGCCTTTGAATGTGAGCAGGCACTGAATCTTGTCAAAGAAAAACAACCATCAGAGGAAGCATTTCAAACTTTTGATCATATGCAATGTTGATCTATTATCCACATGTTGGAATTGTTTGGTGTCTATCAACCATATGACCTAAATTCTAATAAGAAAACCTATCAAATATTAATTGCTGGGAGAGAGTAGGTAACTTGTGCTTAGCAGCCATTGCAAAAGTGGAAAATATTGGGCTTGAAATTACAATGGTTTCGACAGCGTACATGCGCGAAAACCCGGAACTTGCGATCTGTCAAGTTTCACATTGACCGTTTGCATCCGCTGCAAAAATGCTTTCGCTGGCGCAGATTTGGGCTAATTGCCCAACTACTGCCCAGCGAATGCCCACCAAACCCTTACGCCTGGTAAAAGGCAGGCGCAAGGCCTTCTTTTACCAGCGTAAGGGTTAAATTACATGTTAAAATAAAATGTTTTAAATGATTAAAACATACACATACATTTTAAATTAGTTTAGGTAAATTTTGACCCGTTTTTAAAATGTTTAACTTTAACTTTATTTTCAAAAAATTAAATTTTTATTTTTATTGCTTCATTAAAGGGTCTTTTAATTAATTTGGAATGTGGGAACATTTATTTTTATTTAAGTCATGTGAATTTTTATTTATTTAGGGAGTTCTAATATGCTTATGGGGATTCCGTACATAAATGGAATCCCTATGAGCATCATAGGAATCCTCCTTTTTGATTGGTTGACCGGGCCCACGTGATCCCAGGGACGCTTGCGAACCACGTGCGCCCCTGGGATCCGTGGGCCTTTATGCAGGCGTACGCCCGCAGGCCCGAGGAGGGAACTCTTCCTAGCTGTGGAGCCAGGAGGCAAGTACGGAAATATTTCGCTGGTGGGAGGCGTACTCCGGAGGTACGCCTCCGACCGCAAATTCAGGGCCATTGTTCATCATGAATTCATTAGAAATACCTGCAATTACTACGCCTATCACAAAGCAAAACTGCTCTGTTCCAGCTCATTCATCTATCATAGCTGCAACTGCCTAGTTGTTGCTGTAGATTTATGTTATAGCATAAAAGATTATATTAAACCTATTTATCATGCCATTGGTTATCACTGATCTGACTTAGAGCAAACATGGTAGAATTGGAACATTAATCTCTCTTTGTGCTAAGTGCTACATTAAAAAAAAATCAAAATTTGGATGAAGATTTAAATCTTTTGCACTCTGTCATTCCAGATTAGTGAGAGTAAATGATCTTTTGCAATATGTCTAGATGCTTACTGGTATTACAGCATTCTTGTATATTACCTTTGGAACTAATGAAGATCACTTACTGGTACCATGAATTCTGGGCTTTTAACTGCCAACCAGAAATTTTGATGGTGGGAATTCGGGTCAGAGGTCATGCTAGGACTGGGGCACTATTATTAGATTTGGCGTAGAGCCATAATTTCAGGCTGGGTCGTCACTCTATTTGGGACTGAGTTAAGGTGGTATTTATGGTTCATCTCTAACTTATTTCTGTTTAACATCTGTTTAACAACTGACCAGATTTGAGAGTCGATCGGTTGACTCGGCGAGGTTATCCATTGACTTGCTGCCGTTATGTGCACGAATCCAAAAGCGATTCAGCGTGTAACAGTTTGAGATGTTTCAATGGTGTGATAAGGCACTATATAAAAAAACCCAACAATTTATATTTCCACAGTACCTTTAACGTAGTAAAATGTCACAAGGCGCTTCACAGAAACGTTATAAAACAAAATTTGACACCGAGCCACATAAGGAGATATTGGGGCAGGTGAGCTAGGTTTTAAAGAGCATTTTAAAGGAGGAAAGCGAGGCAGAAGGGTTTAGGGAGGGAATGCCAAAGCTTAGGGCCCAGGCAGCTGAAGGCACGGCCACCAATGGTGGAGCGATTAAATTTGGGAATGCGCAAGAGGCCAGAATTGGAGGAGCGCAGAGATCTCAGAGGGTTGGAGGAGATTAGAGAGATGGGGAGGACACGAGTTTCTTTTGTCTTTCTAACCATAGAAAAGAATAAAACTGGTCACCAAGCCTTGTTGCACAGGAGACCTTTAACAGAATTTACAGTGTAATAATTCGGTCATGTTTGTAAATCTCCATTTACATTAGTTACTAATTTGCACGTGTTGGCAATGGTACAGCTAATTTGCAATCAAATCATTGATACAAATCGAGCTGGCTGCGTTTTACTCCAACCTTGGCTCCGAGTAAGAGAGCATTTTCACTACTAGTTTAGAGTTGGTACAAAGAGGTTTCAGCTTTGCACTGACGTTAAACTTGTGTGGTGTAAATCGGGTGCTAAGGCCTGAATTGTAGCTGAACAGAAGTGGGAGTCCCTCCTCCAAGGACTCTTGCCCCACTTCACTCTGTTGTCTGTCATAGAAACATAGAAGATAGGAGCAGGAGTAGGCCATTCGGCCCCTCGAGCCTGCTCCGCCATTCAATGCAATCATGGCTGATCATCCAAATTCAGTACCCTGTCCCTGCCTTCTCCCCATATCCCTTGATCCCTTTAGCCTTAAGAAATATATCCAACTCCTTCTTGAATATATTTAATGAATTGGCCTCAACTGTCTTCTGTGGTAGAGAATTCCACAGGTTCACCACTCTGGGTGAAGAAATTCCTCCTCATCTCTGTCCTAAATGGCTTACCCTTTATCCTTAGACTGTGACCCCTGGTTCTGGACTCCCCCGCCAACGGGAACATCCTTCCTGCATCCAGTCTGTCCAGTCCTGTTAGAATTTTATAAGTTTCAATGAGATCCCCTCTCATTCTTCTAAACTCCAGCGAGTATAAACCCAATCGACCCAATCTCTCCTCATACGTCATTCCTGCCATCCCAGGTATCAGTCTGGTGAATCTTCGCTGCACTCCCTCCATGGCAAGAACATCCTTCCTCAGATCAGGTGACCAAAACTGCACACAATACTCAAGGTGTGGTCTCACCAAGGCCCTGTACAACTCGGGTCCTGACTGTTTGGATTTAAGCTGCTTGTGCATTATAATTGCAGCATAGGTGTGAAGTGCACCGACACTACAATTGTAGTGTAAATGCACCCCTGAAATTGAATATGGTTTGAGTGGTGGCTACAGATAAATGTGATCCCAGTCAGACTCCAGTCAAATTCTGCTCTTCGGGAAACTGACTGCTTCTTTGAGTTGAGGGGTCGATATCATTTGGACTTCTGATCAAACGCTTCGAACTCCAAACGTGTAACTGTTCGTGATTGCATTTAGTTCAGGCCAGTCTGATCGTAACGGAATGCAATCTCTCTAAGTGTGAGTAGGGGGCCACAGAAACCCGTTCAGGACACATTGAAGCCTTTAAGTGCTGAATCCCATGTGTAATGTGTAGAGACCCTGTGAACACTCAAATGCTTTCAGCTTCCAAAACACACACGCCTTTGTTTCCCCTAACATCTGCAAAGACCATGTCCGGTACATTTGTAACCGTGACTAGCTCTGTGCATTTTTCTGACATTGAGCCAAGTCCTGGAATCAATACAAACAAAAAGAATGGTGTTTTAATTCAGGTGCAGAAATGCTGCAAGTTGACAAAAGTCTCACACTCTCTGAAGAGAAAATGTTTTTTTTCTCAAAAGATAAATCAATTCTTGTATTTGAACTGATCCAAAATGAGTTAATAAGATGTCGTCTCTTTTTTTTGTTTGAGAATGCTTTCCTTTTCCTGTTTACTTGTCTCTTCCTGTGTTGATTTCAGGTATGCATTCAAGTCCAATATTCTCGATGGTTGTATTCTACACATCCGTTCCTGCCAAACCACAGTGGCTTAGTGTTGATGTAGACTGTCCTCTCCAGCTTTTTTTCTCTATAAATGCAGACATTTTATTAAGCGCAGTGGATGCTTGAAAATGTTCTGCGGAAGCTCACTAATTTCAATTGTATATTTTTTTTAGATGAAATGTATATTCTCTTTACAGAAATCAAGTGGAAGGCAGGATGTAAAAATCTATTAAACAGGACAGTTCCTCTTTTTTAAAAAAACCCAAAATAACTGTGTCTGTAGATCTGCAGTTGTTTTACAGAACCACATGCCTTGGTATACAGTATGTTTGCTATCGACTTTCTGGTACCGAAGGACTTGCTACTTTTTGTTAGGATGACTCCTTCCTTTCTCTGGTATCGTCAAATAGCCTGAGGTTTTGAACCACGAATAGATGAAGTATAACATTAGAGAAAAGTGCTATTCTGTTGGCCAGGTGTATCAAGTGATGTATTACAGTACTCAGTAGGAAGTGCCGTCGTGCAGCAGCCAAGACTCCACCAGAAAATCTTTTTCAGACCAGTGTTGCACGTTGCTGCTATGTTGATGTGTTCAGAAGCCACAGTAAAAGCACATGTATAAGAATCCCTGACTAATTCTAGAATTGTTGCAGTAGATATTGTAATACAGGTGCTTTCACGGCATTATTCAATGTTGGAAACTAAAACAACTTGTAAATAAATTTTTAGATTTTTAAGGTGTTGTAGGAATTGCCAAATTCCTATCTAAGAACTGAGGTCGACTCAGACGATCAAACAAACAAGTTTTAACGCAGAACTAACGAGTTTAAACAGTTTGTCGAGATCGATACAGGAGAACCACGAAAACAGGTCTTTGCTGGTCGGAGGCTCCACGAGGACTGCCAGGGCAGTCCCGTGGATGGCGTCATGACGTCATCACGTTTTCCCCGCGCTTGGGTGGTCACGTGATTAGCGGCACGACATCATCGCGTTTACCCGCGCTTTGCCGCAGTCTTAAAGGGACCGCGCCCCGTGCATGCAAACAGTATGTACAAACACAGAAATCACTAACAGACTGGTACAGGCTTAGGTTGGAGTCAAACCTCGTTAAAGGGAATTATGTACAGTTGCTCAAAGTCCCTCAGTGGCTCTGCCACAGTGTGTTATTTATGCTACAAGCTTCTGTAAAAGTAGTTGTCAGTGTGGTAGAACACTCCAGTAGTATATTTTAAACTATGGGCTACAGAGGTGGGTTCGATTCCTGACATCTATTACCTACTAAATATATTAAAATGGTGTGTACAACCAGATTATACCTGAGCCACAAAGTTAATTCTCTTAGAGCAGGGGTGTAGAAACGTCTTTTTTGTGGGCCACTCAGGTATTTAACATGGAGCATGGGGGCTACATTCAAAACAATTTAAATACAAACACCAAAATCAATAAACACTGCTGAAGACAACAGTAGTTAAATTATTACAAACTATAAGGCGGTAAACGTTAAGTAAGAGCAGTTAGGTTAACAGTCAACATGTAGAGTTGCCCCATAACTAAGGTGAGGCACAACACTGGCTCTTAGCTCTCAACCTGAACTATTTGTTTGAAGCTATGTTGGAAATGTCGCCAATGTGAGAGCTCTACTTGCTGCCACAAGTAGACCTCCATTTTGGACTTTTTGAATTTTTAAAATAAGTGCCAGATGGATTGAAAAGGACAGAAGAGCATTGGAAAGACCGTTCTTTCATTGGTGGAAACCAATAGGGGATAACCCAAGCTTACAGAGTGCAGTTTAGGCACTCCTGGCATAGAGGAGTCCATTGGTTTCAGTATTAATGGGAAGACCCAGCCAAGTATTTATCTTTGTTATATCAAATAAAAAGGCCACAAGATACAGTAAATATGGATGGGGAAGGCCATTATACTCGTCTTAATTCATCCACTCAAAAAGACCAGACTTTACCCCCACCCATCTAATATCAGCATCCAATTGTTTCTTAAATG
Organism: Somniosus microcephalus; assembly: GCF_052327205.1. NCBI lineage: Eukaryota > Metazoa > Chordata > Chondrichthyes > Squaliformes > Somniosidae > Somniosus > Somniosus microcephalus. The sequence continues at coordinate 36,711,959 of NC_141005.1, read as the reverse complement.
GTTCCAGGGTTTTGCCTCCATCTAGACATCCATTCCATGTGTTGGGCACCCTTTGTGTGAAGATGATCCTCCCGATCTCCGTTCTAAATTTGCCTTTTGCTGGTCCTTTTCCATATCTTCTATACCTCAAGTTCAGAGCAATAGTGCTGAAGCCCCCAGAGCTGATTGCCTGTCTTCAGCAGCAAAATAGTATTTACCTTTGAATAAAGACACAGTATGTTTTTAGAAGTTTCAAAAAGTTATATAAGGAATGGCCTACGGTGCTGTTTATGAATGTTGTTAGCAGTACAGTATATAACAATACCATATATAAGAAATCTGGATAGTGCAGTGAAAACCATTCCTACCAAGGCCCATGATATAAGATGACACTCCATCTGCCTCAGTCTGTAGGGGCTTTTGCTGGGATTGGGAGGAAGTTTTTGACTTATTTGCCTTCTCTTCTAGATGAACTTAGTTGCAAATGACTCTAAAACTGAGGAATTATATATATTTTTTAAATCCAAATGCATCATGGCCGTGTCGTAACGTATTGATGTTCTGGAGAGCTCAGTTTATTATGGAATGGTTTGTGAAAGTGGCATCTTTAAATTAGTAACCATTTACTATGATGTGTAGAAATTGCATTGCAGCATTCAGACTGTGTAGTTGCCCCTCCCTCCAGCCCACAGGAAGGCTGCAGCACTTCAGAAAGGTGCCTGTAGCGTGATATTTGAACTGCAGATTGAGCAGGTCAACAAAGAAGTACATTGCCTCTGATCTGAAAATATTTATCCTTTTCCCAGCACTTCTATATCAATTCAACCCACTACTAATGTCAGCATTCACAAGTTGACGACATAATTTGCAATGGACCCCTCGAAAATAAATTTAGAGATGATATTGATTAAATAAAATCAGAAGGAATTGACTTATTCTCATAGAAGGTGGTGTGCATTTGAATTAAGCTGATCAGTCTAATTAATTTAACAGAGTTGGACTTTATGTTCCTCTGTGATCACAGTCTCGTACTGACTGCTGGAAAGGGGATAGCAAGGGGACGTCAGGAGCAGGCCAAGCCGTGGAACCCTCCACGACTGTACAACCTGGCACATACTGCTGCCCAGGGTTGCACGTGAGAAATGGCCACTCAACGGTACCATACTGCAGCAAGAGCTGGTGCCTTCAGCAGAGACTGGGAGGAAAGGGAGAGAAGAAAATGGCTAGGGAATTCAATAACCAGCTGGAATGGCACTTAACCGACCTAGAAAAATATCTGAGAGGTTTTGGTCAGATTAGTGGATTTGCAGCAAAAGCGCTGAGAGCTGCCACCTGTCCTGGAGAGACTGCTGGCCTACTTTTACTTATTAAATTACTTTGTGACGCGAGTCTTGAAGATGAATGAAGGGCTGCAGTGAGCAAGTCTTTCCCTTGAATCATCAATTTCTGCACTCTAGCAGTGTGACAGAAAGCACAACTGAAACAAAACCTGGAAGTCAGTTACTCAACAAGAACTTGGGGGGGGATCCCCCATGCATGAGAAGCCTGTCAGCGATATTTTTTTTTCTCTCTCTGTTGTCTTTTTCTGGTGAAGGCATTTATATTCACATCTGCCTCTCTTTCAACTTTGGTTGCCTTTACATTCTGCTTTTTAGTCTTTTTTACTCTGTGTCTCTTTAGTGGTTGAAAGACGCATGGTTACAGTTTGATGAACTCCAGGACTGGATATTGTGCCTCTCTGCTGGATGTGTATCGCCTCAGTTCGAGGATGGTCTCTGCTGTCAATACCCTTGCCTCCATGCACTTGGTGTGGCTTACAAACTGTTTTCTCTTCCTGTGGTTTAGCACATGTCTCTTTTGTTTTTTTTGATCTCCGGCAGCTACCTGTGCACGTCTCTCGCTTTCAGTCATACTTCTTCTCCGTCAACAACAAAATGAGTTCCATTTTGGAAACCCCTTGCGTGGGCCAAGTATGGCGGAGCAAATTGAAAAAAGATTTATCCAGAGTGCTGCAGGGTCTGGAGAAAGTGTTAGTTGCCTATGCCATGTGTTTGTTGCAAGTATTTAAACATGTGGCAAAGAGGTTTATCCCAAAGGAAGTGTTTTGGTCCGCTGATAATTCCAGTGGTTTATAAAGTACTCTCGTGATACTCTGTAAACCATACAGTTTAAGCAAATGATAGGGCAATGCACTGTTTTGCAATTAACTTGCTGCTACTTGACCACATTATTGGCCCATCTGTACTTTAATTCAGAACAAACTTTGGCAGTCATTTAATATAATAGGGAATGAATTAATGTAATGTAAAATGCATAAGAATAATTCAGACGAATAGTAATTATTTTCTGCTGTGAATTAGAAGACGAATGTAATAGTGAGGAAGAGTCTAAAATGTGCAAATTTAGCATTAAAGGCAGATTTAAATAAAGTACGGTAAGGGCAGACTATCCTGATGTGAGTTTGCCATTCTTTATATTGTATTTCCTGTTTTCAGTTTGCCCACACCATTCCCGATCTTAGTTACAGACTTTTGTTTCTTCCATGAAGTTCTTTGTGTCGATCTCATCCTCGTGGTTTCGTGTAAATTATTTTTTTGGCACATGAAATGCACGTCACTAGGAATGTCCAGTTGAGAAGGTCCATTCGACGGAACGAGGAACTGAATCTGAACAGGGAATTTCTGTCACCGCACATGCAAAAATCTAGATCCAGTAAGTCAAGTGGGAACAAATTCAGGAAACCACGACCGTCCCAAAAAAAAGTCCACTTACTAAAAACTGGATTAAAAGAGCTTTTCCCTCTTTTTAGCTTCTCCCCCCCCCCCCCCCCCCCCCCCATTGACGTCTGTTCCTTCCAGCAACCTGGTTAAGAACTGTTAAAGGTCAGTAATTGAACACAAGTTTGTTCAAATATCAATCATAGCTGGGAAGACCAACATTCTTCTGTTGAAGATACTTGGCCACCTTAAAAGGGAGTTTTAAGTAATAAGCTGTCTGTAAATTTATTTGCTCTTTGAAAGTTAGTCATTTTTGGTCAGCCTTCACAGTTTCCTTTTGAACTTGTCAGAAAGTATGTTATACTAAACCTACATGGAACAAAATTGGGCTTTCCTGAAGTGTTCCGAGTAGTCGTGTTTATTTTTGAACCTTCCACAGATACTACATTCATTATGCATTTGGAAAATTGGAGTTAAGTGGAACTGCCCAAATTCAGTACACATGGCAGATGGTGTTAAATTAGAAGCCTGTAACAAACTGCATTGAGTTTCCCCTGGTCCTCGCCTGGTTCCATTCTCATCCCTGTGCTCGCTGACCTACATCGGCTCCCCGTTAAGCAACGTCTCGATTTCAAAATTCTCATCCTTGTTTTCAAATCCCTCCATGGCCTTGCCCCTCCCTATCTCTGTAATCTCCTTCAGCCCCACAACCCCCCACCCCCCCCCCCAAGATATCTGCGCTCCTCTAACTCTGCCCTCTTGAGCATCCCTGATTATAATCGCTCAACCTTTGGTGGCCGTGCCTTCTGTTGCCTCGGCTCTAAGCTCTGGAATTCCCTGCCTAAACCTCTCCGCCTCGCTACCTCTCTTTCCTCACTTAAGACACTCCTTAAAACCTACCTCTTTGACCAAGCTTTTGGTCACCTGCCCTAATTTCTCCTTATGTGGCTCGGTGTCAATATTTTTTGGTTTTTTAATACTCCTGTGAAGCACCTTGGGACGTTTTACTACGTTAAAGGCACTATATAAATACAAGTCGGTTAGGAAAAGACAGAAGATTGCAATCATTTATTTAATAAAAATAACAACAGAAAATGCTGGAAAAACTCAGCAGGCCAGGCAACATCCTGGAGAGAGAAACAGAGTCAATGTTTCGGGTCGAAACCCTTCTACTGCAATCATTCATTTGTTGGACTGATACAATTCTGCTTTATAGGTCAGCCTAACCCTAAGGTGGGAGAGATTTACAGAAGGAATAAATCGGAGATATAGTTCAATCGATGCCATCCTTGCCGAGTGGCCATTCTTCATGTGTGAGCTGGAGAGCGAGTGTTAGCAGGCAAATTATCCCACAGAGGTCATCAAAGCTGAGCTCCGTCTTGTCCTCACCAGACATTCATCAAGCTATACTTCCAGCAGGGGGGTCACAGATAGTTGTAATGTATATATACCTTAAGGGAGAGAACTAGTTTTTACAGCTCCTGTATACTGTAGTACCTGTTGAATCCGTGATTCTTAAAGTATGATGTTTTCCAATAACTAGACGGAGGCTGTACATTAACAATCAACAGGTGTTTACTGGAGGAGGGTAGTCTAAAGACTAACAGTACAGAGGCATGCTCAGGGCTTATATACAGGTGTGGTCACTGCCGGTACTACAGTATACAGGAGCTGTAAAAGTAGTTCTTTCTTAAAGGTACATACACTACAATTCCTCCCCTTTTAGATTAACAGTACCCATAACATTCAAATAACAGTTAACACTTTAACATGCACATTAAACTGAAATAGTCCATTTATAGATTCAGTCTTTGGGGCGGCTTCCTGATCCTTTCTGGATAGCGCCTTTCCTGAGGTTCTTGTTCTTGGTGCGGAGGCGATTCTGGCCCCTTTCGTCGGTTAGTTCATCAGGTTCCGCTGCTACTGTTTCTGAGGTAGATGCGACCGGTATGTCTGGTTCATCCCCAGGTACGCGAGACATGGGGTTGACTCGTTCCTGTGACGCTAGGATCTGGTCGATGTGGCATCTCACAATGTTCTCCCCGACATCCACTGTGTACATTAATGGCCCCTGCCGTGTGCATATCGTTCCGGGTTGCCATTTCTCTGTTCGGTAGTCACGGGCCAAGACTGGTTGTCCTACATTGAAGCTCCTTGTCGGCTTTTCATTGATGTGCTGGAATTGCTTATCCTCAACATTTCTTCGCACATTTGGTCTGAGCAAATCCAGACGAGATCTCAACCTTCGGTTAAAGAACATCATGGCCGGGGTCTGGTTGGTAACTGCATGTGTCGCATTTCTGTAGGCTAACAGGAAATTGTCCACCTTATGCTGTAGTGGAATTTCATCATCGCACATGGCCCTTATCGCCTTTTTAATGGTTTGTACGAACCTCTCAGCCAATCCATTTGTGGCTGGATGATACGGGGCGGATGTGTAATGCCTTACCCCATTCCTTCTCATAAATTTCCGAAACTCTTCGGACACAAACTGTGGTCCGTTATCAGAGCAAATCTGCTCTGGCAAGCTGTTCCTGGCAAATATGGTCCGTAGGACTGCAGTCGTTTTCTCTGTAGTGGTTGAGGACATTTTGATCACCTCAGGCCATTTCGAGTGCGCATCCACTGCTATTAAGAACATTGAGTCCATGAATGGACCAGCAAAATCAATATGCACCCGTTGCCATGGAGAGGCGGGCCACTCCCATGGGTGTAGAGGGGCATGTGGTGGTGCATTTTGGACCTTCTGGCATCCTGAGCAGCTCTTTGTTAGGTCCTCGATTTGTTGATCGATCCCCGGCCACCACACATAAGCCCTAGCAAGGCTTTTCATTTTCACCCCTCCCAGATGGCCTTCGTGAAGCTCATTGAGCACTCTCTCCTTTAACTTGGGTGGAATTACCACTCGGGATCCACACATCACTGTCCCCTGGCATACTGACAGCTGTTCTCTTCTGGATGAGAATGCTGGCAACAGTGAGTCGACATGTGTTGGCCATCCCTTCACCGTCAAATCATATACCCGAGACAGTGTCGGATCATTTCGGGTCTCCTTCTCTATATCCGCGTTAGTTACTGGCAAGCGTTCAATTATCGACGAATAAAATATTTCGATAGGGTCCACTGCTGGTGCTTCCTCCACAGTTGGCAGTGGCAGGCGTGATAGCCCATCAGCGTTTCCATGCTGTTTCATGCCCTTATACTCTATTTCATATTGGTTCGCCCCTAGAAAAAGGGACCATCTTTGTAGTCGTTGTGCAGTCATCACCAGAACGCCCTTCTTTGGATTAATGATGGAAACAAGTGGTTGGTGGTCAATCAGCAAGGTGAACTCCTGCCCATGCAGATAGTGGTTGAATTTTTTTACTCCCCATACTAGGCTGAGGGCCTCCCTGTCGATCTGGGCGTAGTTGCGCTCGGCTGAGGTTAGTGACCGAGATGCAAAGGCTACTGGCCTCTCCAGCCCGTCTGGGAATTTGTGCGACAGCACCGCTCCAGTACCATAGTGTGATGCATCACATGCCAACCGAATTGGTAGTGCTGGGTTGAAATGGGCCAACACCTCTTTTGATGTGATCAATTCTTTGCACTTCTGGAAAGCTCGTTTACATTCATCATTCCACTTCCATGGTACCCCCGTTTACAGTAGGGTGTTCAGTGGGTGTAATACTGTAGACAAATTTGGTAAGAACTTATGGTAGTAGTTCACCAGCCCGAGGAACGACCTCAGTTGTGACACATTTTCCGGTGCTGGAGCCTTGACTACTGCCTCAATCTTTTCAGGGGACTTATGTAACCCCTCTTCATCAATAACGTGGCCACAATACGAGATCTGCTTCTGGAAAAACTCGCACTTGTGGCGATTAGCTCGTAGCCCATATTCCTTTAATCTAGTGAGCACCTTCTCCAGGTTGGCGAGGTGATCACTGTCATTTTCGCCCGTGACCAGGATGTCGTCCAAATAACACTGGGTCCCTGGAATCCCTTGCAGGACTTGATCCATTGCCCTTTGCCAAATAGCCGGAGCCGATGCTAACCCGAACACCAGCCGGTTGTATTGGTAGAGACCTTTGAGTGTTGATCGTGAGGTATGGTTTCGAGGCTTCTTCTACCTCCATTTGCAGGTACGCCTGGGCCAGATCAATTTTGGTGAAGCGTTTACTTCCAGATAGCGAGGCGAAAATATCCTCAATCCGTGGAAGTGGATATTGTACCGTGTGAAAGACTGGGTTCACTGTCACCTTAAAATCCCCACAGATGCGGACCTTCTTTGGTTCCCCAGGCGTATTACTCAACGACCTCGTCATTACAGGAACGATGGGTGTAGCCCACTCGCTCCAGTCTACTTTGGACAGTACTCCTGAACGTTCCAACCCTTCCAGCTCTGCTTCGACGGCTGGTCGGATCGCATAAGGCACCGGTCTGGCCTTAAAAATCTTTGGGCTTGCATTTTCCTCTATTTTAACCGTCGCTGTTATGCCTTTTAGTGTTCCGAGTCCCTCCTGGAACACTTCTTGTGCGTCAGTTAGCATTTTTGACAGTCGTCCAGGTGTGACGTCGTCATCCTTTTTGGCCTCAACCTTCAGTGCCTGTATGGAATGCCAATCTAGCTGTATCTTCCGGATCCATTCACGTCCTAGTAGTGGTGGTCCTCCATCTGGCAATATATATAGGTCCATTTTGGGTATTTCCTGGCCTTTGTATATCACGTTCACCCTTATTTTTCCTTTGGGGTAGACTTTTTGCCCCGTGTACGTCTTCAAGGCAATCTCTGTAGCTTTCAAGGATATATGTGAAAATAGCCACTTGTAGTCCCTTAGGATCAGCCCTAACAGTCATAAACCAATGTCCAGATAGTCTGGTGATCCTCCATTTTGATTACCTTATGTAGTTTCAGACAACCCAGCTCCTTGCTTCCGGAGTCTGTATCACTTTTCTGTTCGCCTGAACTACTGTCCATCACCTTATGTACCTTTTTGTACTTCTCCTGTGGAGATTTCTTGCTGCTGGTTTTCTTCCCTGACCTGCAGACTCTTGCTATGTGTCCTGCTTTTCCACACTGTCTGCACACTTGGTCCTTGAACCAACAATCCTTCTGGTCGTGTGTTGTTCTGCCGCAGCGATAACACTTCCCTGCTCCATATGACATTTCATTGATGCCATATTCTTGCGGTCTCCGTTGTATCTGTGCAGCGCCCCGTGCGGCTGCTTCGTGTGATACTGCCATGCTGAAAGCCTTGTCCAGCGTAAGATCCTTTTCTGATAGAAGCCGTTTCTGGGTTCCTTCACTTTGAAGCCCACACACAAACTTGTCCCTTAACGTATCTGCTAGTCCCAATCCAAACGAGCAGTGTTTCGATAGCTTGCGCAGTTCCGTTAAGTACTCGGCATTACTTTTGTCTTTATGCTGGTTCCTTTTGTGGAACTTAAATCTTTCTGCTATCAACAGCGGTGTGGGGTTTAAGTGGTCCTGTCGGATTTACACTATGCTTTCGAAATTCTTATCCACTGGCTTCTCTGGGGTTATTAGGTTTCGCAGTAAGCCATAAGTTTTTGCACCCATGGTATTCAACAAAACCAGTGCTTTCCTAGCATCTGGCACTTCATTCGCCTTGCAGCACACCTCAATGTGTTCCACATATGTCGCCCAATCTTCGACTTCATTGTCGAACGCAGTGATACTGCCACTCTTCAGCATCCCTGGGTGTGATTAACCTGTCTAAAATGGCATCTCCCGCGCTCTCCCTTCTTCTCCGCTGGCACAAAATGGCGCCTCCCGCGCTTTCCTTTCTTCCCGCGCTCGCCCTTCTTCTCCGCTGCGGCTTCTAAAATGGCGTCTCCCGCGCTCTCCCTTCTTCTCAGTGGCGTCTCCCGCACTTCCTTTCTTTCCCCCGTGGACGCTGTTCAGCCCTTGAGCCCTGGCTGTGCTCTGCGCTTTCTCCTGTGCGCCTCTCTCGTTGCCGCCGCTCGGTCCTGAACCCGGCTGCTGCTTTACCCTCTCTTTTTGTTTTCCGTCGACGCTGCTCGGTTTTCAACCCCCGGCTGCGCCCTATGCGCTCCACCTCTCTCTTACCCCGTCGACGCTGCTCGGCCTTTTCTGTGCCGTCGGTCGGCTCCAGCCGTCGCTGTCCAGGAAGGGTCTGCGCTGTACCTGTTGCCAGTCTGTTGCTGGATCGTCGTGGCTGGAGAACCAAGCCCAGCTCTCAACAGCCTCCCCTGCGATGTTCACTCTCTGCCGGATGACTGGGCGGTTGCTCGTGGTCGACGCCCGTGCTTCTGGCCTCGACTTTCTTCCACCATCCTCCCGGAGCGAATCCTTGAAAGGAAATGCAGAGTTGCAGGTAGATTCGAATCGACCTCGTCGCCACTGTTGAATCCGTGATTCTTAAAGTATGATGTTTTCCAATAACTAGACGGAGGCTGTAAATTAACACTCAACAGGTGTTTACTGGAGGAGGGTAGTCTAAAAACTAACAGTACAGATGCCTGCTCAGGGCTTATATACAGGTGTGGTCACTGCCGGTACTACAGTATACAGGAGCTGTAAAAGTAGTTCTCTCTTAAAGGTACATGCACTACAGTACCGGCAGTGACCACACCTGTATATTAACCCTGAGTAGTGATCTGTACAGTTAGTTCTAGAGTAACCCTCATTCAGTAAACACCTGTTGAATCGTTCCCTGCAGTCTGTTGTCTGATTACTGAAGGACACAACATTAAGATAGACGGACATAACATTGGCGACGAGCAAGTTCGAACCTACCTGCAACTCTGCATCACCTCCCAGGGATTCGCTCCTGGAGAACAGTGGAAGAAGGTCGAGTCCAGAAGCACGGGCGTCGACCACGGGCAACCGCCCAATCATCCAGCGGAGATTTGAGCATCGCAGGGGAGGCTGCCGAGAGCCAGGCTTGGCTTTCCAGTCACGGTGGTCCAGCGAAACGGGTTGGCAACAGGTACTGCGCAGACCCTTCCAGGACAGCGACGGGCTAGAGCCCGACCGAGCGGCACAGAAAAAGGCCGAGCAGTGTCAACGGGGGAGAGAGACGAGAGAGAGCAGAGCGCAGCCGGTGTTCAAGGGCCGAGCAGCGTCAATGGGGGAGAGAGGCGCGCAGGAAAACGTGAGGCGCTGCCATTGCCACGAGGACCGCAGAGAGCGGCGTTGGCAGCAGCGCAGGAGCAGCGCACGAAACCCACAGGGCGTCGCCATTTGCCACGAGGACCGCCGAGAGCGGCGTTGGCAGCAGCGTGGGAGACGCCATTTTAAGCCGCAGCGGGGAAGAAAGGAAAGCGCGGGAGACGCCATTTTAAGCCAGTCTAACCACACCCAAAAATGCCGAAGAGTTGCAGTATCACAGCGTTCGACAATGAAGTCGAAGATTGGACGACATATGTCGAACGCATAGAAGTATACTGCAAGGCGAATGAAGTGCCAGATGACAAGAAAGCGCTAGTATTGTTGAATTCAATGGGTGCAAAAACGTATGGCTTACTTTGAAACCTAGTAACCCCAGAGAAGCCAGTAGAAAAGGATTTTGAAAACATAGTGTCAATCCTACAGGACCACTTAAACCCCACACCGCTGCTGATAGCAGAAAGATTTAAGTTTCACAAAAGGAACCAGCATAAAGATGCACTTTAAAAAAGCAGTAAAGGACATGTGCGATGACGACATTCCACTGCAGCATAAGGTGGACAATTTCCTGTTAGCCTACAGAAATGCGACACATGCAGTCACCAGCCAGGCCCCGGCCATGATGTTCTTTAACCGAAGGTTGAGATCTCGTCTGGATTTGCTCAGACCAAATGTACGAAGAGCTGTTGAGAGTAAGCAATCCCAGCACATCAATGAGAAGCCGACAAGGAGCTTCAATGTAGGGCAACCAGTCTTGGCCCGCGACTACCGAACAGAGAAATGGCAACCAGGAATGATATGCACACGGCAGGGGCCACTAATGTACACAGTGGATGTTGGGGAGAACATTGTGAGACGCCATGCTGACTAGATCCTAGAGTCACAGGAACGAGTGAACCCCATGTCTCGGCCATACGTACCTGGTGAGGAACCCGATGTACAGGTCGCATCTACCTCAGAAACAATAGCATTGGAAGCTGATGAATCAACTGACGACAGGGTGCTAGAATCGCCTCCGCACCAAGAGCGAGACACTCGGGAAAGGCGTTATCCAGAAAGAATCAGGAAGCCTCCCCAAAGACTGAATATATGAATGGACTATTTTCATATAACATTGTATATTAAAAATGTTAATTGTTAAATGAGTGATATACCTATCAATTCATCCAATGAAAAGCGACGAGTTAAGAAAGTAACTATAGGTTTTTATTGGCTAAATAACAGAGCCCACCCTCGTGGGTGATCGGATCCAACAAGGAGGAATACCAGCCAGTCGATCACCTTTATACCTGGGCAGGTAGGTGGAGCCATGGGCGGAGTCAGCAGTGGTCAGCCCAGGTATAACAGCGTGACAAGAGGCGACCTCGTATAGTGATACAACAGTGTGAACAGTGATAACCATAGAGTAACGATATAACAGTGATAACTATAGTGTAACGATAGTGAACGACAAAAGTGGTTTACCACAATGAGTATTATGGTACTGTTAATCTAAAAGGGGAGGAATTGTAATGTATATATACCTTAAGGGAGAGAACTACTTTTTACAGCTCCTGTATACTGTAGTACCGGCAGTGACCGCACCTGTATATAAACCCTGAGTAGTGATCTTTACAGTTAGTTCTAGAGTAACCCTCATTCAGTAAACACCTGTTGAATCGTTCCCTGCAGTCTGTTGTCTGATTATTGAAGGATACAATATTAAGATACACGGACATAACAATAGTGATTAGGAATGAGCACCATGTTTTTCACCTTTAACCCAGGGTGATTGTGAATGTAGCAATACTACTGCTGCCCTGACTGAAACCAGCTAATTCAGCACAAACTGGCCGATGGGCTCGGTCTCGCTACTTGCAGGATAAACTTGCTGAACCACCTGTAGAAGTTCTCGTTGATACACCAGTGTGTGTTGAGGAAGATTATGGACCCAATATTTACGGGGGCGGGGTGGGGGGCTGGAAATTCCGGGATCGGAGGTCCTGCCATTAAAGGACCTCATTATAATTTTTTTTTACTGTTTGCCGTCCAGCAGCCGAACAGTTTGACGAGCTGTGGCTGGCTGCCGGGTGGGAAAGGCTGCAGCCGGGGACAGTCCCCGGTAACTGGGAATGATTTGGGTTGGTGGGTGTGTTCGGCTCGACAATAAGGAGGGAGGGGGGACCAGGAGAAATCACGGGGCAGGAGGCTCAGGATTGCGGGTTTGGAGAGGCCGCGGGAGGGGGTGTGGGGGGTTCGCCGATTGCAGCTGATGATTTGCTTGAGGGGCCGGGCGGGGGAGGCGAGGAGCGCTCCTCACAAGCAGGGCTGTAAAAAGCACTTGCCTGTTTGATCCGGCTGCTCCCGCCTCCCTTTAGCTGCTGGGTTTCTCTGGCCCTGGGAAACCTGGCTGGCCAGCGTTAAATTTAAACCTAAACCTATCCGGAAAGGATGAACAGGCTGGGTCTCTTCTCTTGGAGAAAAAAAAGGCTGAGGGGTGACCTAATAGAGGTTTTTAAAATTATGAAAGGTTTTGATAGAGAGAGAATGTTTCCACTTGTGGGGAAGAGCATAACTAGAGGCCATCAATATAAGATAGTCACCAAGAAATCCAATAGGGAATTCAGAAGAAACTTCTTTACTCAGAGAGTGGTGAGAATGTGGAACTCGCTACCACAGGGAGTGGTTGAAGCGAATAGTATAGATGCATTTAAGGGGAGGCTGGACAAGCATATGAGGGAGAAGGGAATAGAGGGTTACGCTGATAGATTTAGATGAGGAAAGACGTGAGGAGGCTCGAGTGCGGCATAAACGCCGGCATGGACTGGTTGGGCCGAATGGCCTGTTTCTGTGCTGTAAATCCTATGTAAAATCAGGCTCCCAACTGCACTGTGGAAGGCTGACTTAAATATTATAGTGAGGCCTCTTGAGAGTGGGACATAGACACGGCACATAACCCGTTGCCGTAAAAATAGCAGCATTCGTGTATGTGGTGGGTTGAACTGTGTTGTGATTTTTACCCCCCCCCCCGACACTCTTTTTCTCTACCCCCCCCCCCCCCCCACCCCCCAGTCATTGGGGATGTTAAAAAATTCCCCTTGTATGTCGATTTTTCCATGTAACATTCAAAAGATATTTCAGCATGAATTAGCTAATCTGAGTGAACGTAAATTCTGTTTACACTTCCAACTTAGTCCTTGTGAAATCAGCTTCTGTAAATCTAATTCATCACAGTCATATTGCGTGAATTCTGGCTTTGCTAGGCTATACAGCGACAAATATATCAATCAGATCTTTATAATTTTATTTATTCTATTATATTTTTAATTTTTAAATAAACTTTATTAGCAGCTGCCTTCCTAGACCGTACTGTGGCCAAGTGGGTGGTGTGGGCAGATAATCTACTCTCAGCCTTTTGCCAGTGCTGCTTTGATGTGACCACTAGAAGGTATGCAAAAGCTGCTTGGAAATGATTGTCCCTCTGCGAAGGGGTAAGGATTGGGGCACTACAGGTGACCATCGTGCCCCTGCACTAGGGAAGGGAAAATCATGATTCTGGCTACTGATCACTAGCCAGTTATCCCTGTGGTGAAAGGCACCCGATGAGGACAGAACCTGACTCGGCTGATGCTCCCACAGTTGAATAGCCTGCAGAAAATCCCGCTGTTGAGGCTCACATTAGGAAGGATGGTCATTGAGGTAATGACCAACATTCGATGGAATCTGGAACAGTACCCATGGATTGGAGGGTAGCTAATGTTACCCCACTATTCAAAAATGGTGGTGGAGAGAAAACGGGGAATTACAGACCGGTAAGCCTGACATCGGTAGTGGGGAAAATGCTAGAGTCCATTATAAAAGATGTAATAGCAGAGCACTTGGAAAACAGTGACAGGATCGGACAAAGTCAACATGGATTCACAAAAGGTAAATCATGCTTGACTAATCTACTGGAATTTTTTGAGGATGTAACTGGTAAAATAGATAAGGGAGAACCAGTGGATGTGGTGTATCTGGACTTTCAGAAGGCCTTCGATAAGGTCCCGCATAAGAGATTAGCATGTAAAGTTAAGGCACATGGGATTGGGGGCAAGGTATTGACTTGGATAGAGAACTGGTTGGCAGACAGAAAGCAAAGAGTTGGAATAAACGGGTCTTTTTCTGAGTGGCAGGCAGTGACTAGTGGGGTACCGCAGGGATCGGTGCTAGGACCCCAGCTATTCACAATATATATTAATGATCTAGACAAGGGAACTAGATGTAATATCTCCAAATTTGCAGACAACACAAAGCTGGGTAGGCGTGTGTGCTGTGAGGAGGATGTTGAGAAACTCCAGGATGATTTGGACAGGTTGGGTGATTGGGCAGAAACATGGCAGATGCAATATAACGTGGATAAATGTGAGGTTATCCACTTTGGTGGCAAAAACAGGAAGGCAGATATTATCTAAATGGCAATAGATTGGGAGATGGGAAAGTGCAACGAGACCTGGGTGTCCTTGTGCACCAGTTGCTGAAGGTAAGCATGCAGGTGCAGCAGGCGGTTAAGAAGGCAAATGGTATGTTGGCTTTCGTAGCAAGAGGGTTTGAGTACAGGGCCTTGGTGAGACCGCACCTTGAGTATTGTGTGCAGTTTTGGTCGCCTTATCTGAGGAAGGATATTCTTGCCATGGAAGGAGTTCAGCGAAGATTCACCAGGCTGATACCTGGGATGGCAGGAATGATGTATGAGGAGAGATTGGGTCGATTGGGCTTGTACTCGCTGGAGTTTAGAAGAATGAGAGGTGATCTCATTGAAACTTATAAAATTCTGACAGGACTGGACAGACTAGATGCAGGGAGGATGTTCCCGATGGTCGGGGAGTCCAGAACCAGGGGACACAGTCTAAGGATAAAGGGTAGGCTATTTAGGACAGAGATGAGGAGGAATTTCTTCACCCAGAGAGTGGTGAACCTGTGGAACTCTCTACCACAGAAGGTGGTGGAGGCCAGTTCATTAAATATATTCAAGAAGGAGTTGGATATATTTCTTAAGGCTAAAGGGATCAAGGGGTATGGGGAGAAAGCAGGGACCGGGTACTGAATTTGGATGATCAGCCATGATCGCATTGAATGGCGGAGCAGGCTCGAGGGGCCGAATGGCCTACTCCTACTTCTGCTCCTATCTTCTATGTTTCTATGTAAAGTAGCAGAAGGGTGCTGAGCCCGTGGAACCATAACTCGGCATGAATGGCATGCTTCAAGAGGACAGAAACTGGGGCGGGGGGAGGGGGGCGGAATTGATGGCATTTAGTTGTGCTGGTTTCACAATCCCCAAGGGACAAGGACTTAGAGAAACAGTGCAGTGTTTGTTCAATTGGGCAGATTTGGAACATAAAAATGCACAGCAGAGGAAAGTCTGCCAATGTAATCCATTTGAGCAGGAGTTATACAACCAGGGAGATGGCGGTGCTAAGTTGCTCCAAGAGCATTGCTGGTCTGTGGAATAGAATCTCTCTTGTAGTGAAATCCATTGCAAAAGGTATTTTGTGTGTTTGTGATGCTGAATATTAGGAAACCAAATCTGGAAAATCCTACTGTGTTATTCTTTGAGAAAACTAAGGCCTTTGTTAAACCTCACCCTGCTTTAGTCCTCAAAGGGTTAGTTTATCTGAGCGGTGGATGATTTATTTGCTTATTGTTTAATGCACCATTTGTGTAAATAATTAACAAAGTGCCTATTGTGTCATTTGCCATATAGGAGTTTAAACCTTTTTTTCCCCCAAAGTAACTGGTATGGTGCATAACACTCACTCTTTCAATTATATTTTGTTTCTGATACCCATCTAAAGGTCAAGGGCATGTTTGTCACTCCAGCCTATGAAAATAAAATCTGAATAGATTAATAATGTTACAGTCAGGCCTACACTCTGTAACGTGCAGTAGTGATAGAAGCAGCTTCCTGCTATAGCACCAGAGATGCATTTGTTTCCGCCAAGTGATAACCTAGTCCTGTCCAGGTACATTGTCACAGTAGTTTTTATATGCAATCCTGATTAGTCCTCCTTCGCTGAAAGACGCAGACGTGTGCTGTAACATGGCCCCACTGACAACAGACGCCGTGTGCCATCTTGCCCAAGTTGTCCTTCTGTGTATAAGTCCCGATAGTGAGTGCCAGCATGTGTTTCGATCTTGGGGGAGGACATCCGACATCCAAAACTCAAACCTATCCTTGCTCAAACATCCACACACTTGCACTTTCCAACAGGAGTCTTGGGAAATCATGCGGAGCGGGTATTCTGGTTGACTTTATTTTTCCTCCTTCCCTAATCCAAGGATACCGAGATCAGTTGTCACATTCCTACCATCATTTCAGCTGACATTAACCAGGATTAAACCCAAGGCTTCCTGGGTCCATATGGCTCAGTTCCATGTTTGACAAACTTTTTACAAACTGAGTCATTGAGAGAACCACACAACACTGACTGTTTCCTTTTTTTGATTCATTCACAGGATGTGGCCGTCGCTGGCAAGGCCAGCATTTATTGCCCATCCCCAGTTGTCCTTGAGAAGGTGGTGGTGAGCCTCCCTTTTGAACCACTGCAGCCCGTGTGGTGAAGGTACTCCCACAGTGCTGTTAGGTAGGGAGTTCCAGGATTTTGACCCAGCGACGATGAAGGAACGGCGATATATTTCCAAGTCCGGATGGTGTGTGACTTGGAGGGGAACTTGGAGGTGGTGGTGTTCCCATGCACCTGCTGCCCTTGTCCTTCTAGGTGTTAGAGGTCGCGGGTTTGGGAGGTGCTGTCGAAGAAGTTTTGGCGAGTTGCTGCAGTGCATCTTGTAGATGGTACACACTACAGCCACGGTACGCTGGTGGTGGAGGGAATGAATGTTTAAGGTGGTGGATGGGGTGCCAATCAAGTGGGTTACTTTGTCCTGGATGGTGTCGAGCTTCTTGAGTCTTATTGGAGCAAGTGGAGAGTATTCCATCACACTCCTGACTTGTGCCCTGTAGATGGTGGAAAGGCTTTGGGGAATCGGGAGGTGAGTCACTCGCACAGAATACACAGCCTCTGACCTGCTTGTGTAGCCACAGTATTTATGTGGCTGGTCCAGTTAAGTTTCTGGTCAATGGTGACCTCCAGGATGTTGATGGTGGGGGATTCGGCAATGGTAATCCCGTTGAATGTCAAGGGGAGGTGGCCAGACTCTCTCTTGTAGGAGATGGTCATTGCCTGGCACTTGTCATCAGTGAACATCCCCACACCTGACCTTATGATGGAGAGAAGGTCATTGATGAAGCAGCTGAAGATGGTTGGGCCTAGGACACTGCCCTGAGAAACTCCTGCACCTGATGGAACTCTGTAGGATATTCAGGTCTTGAGTGCATGTGCTTACCATGCTGAATCTCACAAAATAATTCTAATGATCTCTGCTAATACCACAATCCAGTACAGCACAGCAGCAATACTCAACTAGCAGTGATGTGTTGTGCAAATATGCAGGCCCTGATGATTATAGCTGTACAGCAAAATGCAACATGTTGTAAAGTGCAATTGAATAGAAGAAGAGCCTTTGAACCAAATCTTTTGGCTCTGCAATGGCTTAATGAGTTTATACAGTGAATAGTTAAACCATACAGAATAGTGAGTTCTCGGCTGTCTCTGCTGAGTTACCCAGGGGGTGGTAGGAGCTCTACAATTGGCCTCAATGTTCTTGGGCTAGGGTGGAGAAATTCAGTCCTCGCCTGCAAATGTGCAAACGTGGATGCCAGATGAGGACCAACTTGGCAGCAATGACCCCTGTGGTTCCCTGATGATGTTTAACGTCTAGGCTCACAGATGAATAATGGCTAATTTTTTCTCCCCTTGTCCAGTCCCTTCCCACCTACATCCGTGACTCTTCCAACGCCCTTCACAACTTTAGCAGCTTCCAGTTTCCTGGCCTTAACCGTCTCCTTTTCACCATGGACGTCTAATCCTGCTACACCTCCATCCCCCAGCAGGATGGCCTACGGGCCCTCCGCTTCTTCCTTGAATGGAGGCCTAACCAGTCCCCATCCACCCCGCCTGGCTGAACTTGTTCTTGCATTGAACAACTTCTCCTTTGACTCTTCTCACTTTATCCAAATACAAAGGGGTCGATTTTCAGTGCAGGGGGTTAAAATCCCGAATTCGGGGGTCCCGACACCATCCCGCCCAAAACTCGCCTCCATGTAAGTTTCAAAGGAGGCGGGTACCCGCCCCGCACTGGGACCCGCCGACCCGAGGCGGGAAGGGATTAGTGCCAATTAACTGCCTGTTAACAGGTAATTAACAGGCAGTTTTTGGCCTAATCCCTATTTTGAGGGGTGTCGTGTGGGATTCCCGACGGCTCCAAACCACGCCAAGTTAGAGGAGTCGGGCCGTCGGGTTAAAGGACTTGGAGGGGTCGAGATGTCAGTGTTCAGGTGAGTGATGGGTGCATGAGTGCAAAGGTAAGTGTGTTTGGTGTGTCTAAAGTGTGTAAAGAAGTTTAAATTACATGTACTTACCTTTACAGCCTTTCTTCCTCTCGGTTTCGGGAGTCCATCATTCAGCCGGCACAGAAAGCAGAATGGCTGCGATCTGTCAAAAGTGACAGCCTTCAGCTTTCAGTGCCAGTGAGATTTCTAACTGAGTCTGCGTAGAAGGACTCCGGTTAGAAGTAAGACTGTCAGTGTTTGACAGCTTCAAACAGCTGTGAAACACTGATATTTCATCTGCCAACACGTCTTGACAGATGAAATTTCAGTCTGTGACGTCACGGGCTCAACAAGGTCAATCAAGTGAAAATCGCGTGGATTGGCCGCATCTCGATGGAGGCGGGACTACAACCCAAAAGTTGTAGTCCCGCCTCCTTCCCGACTTCTGAATGAAAATCGACCCCAAAGTATTGCTATGGGAGCCCATATGGGTCCTTTCCTAGCTATGGGGATACGTGGAGCATTATTTGTTCCAGTCCCACACAGGACCCCTCCCTCTTGTTTTCTGGTGTATTGATGACTTTATTGGTGCCACTTCCTGTTCTTGCCCCGAACTGGAAAATTTAATCAACTTTGCTTCCAATTTCCACCTTCCCTCAACTTCACGCGGCCCATCTCCAACTCTTCCCTTCCCTTCCTTGACTTCTCTATCTCCATTTCTGGGGATAGGCAGTCGACCACTATTAACTATAGGCCCACTGACTCCCACAGCTAGCTTGATTACATTTCCTCCCACCGTGCTTCCTGTAAAGACTCTTCCATTCTCCCAGTTTTTCCATCTCCAGCCTGCACATTCAACGGATCATCCTCCGCCATTTCCACCACCTTCAGTGCGATGCCACCACCAAATACTTCTTCCCCTCCGTCCCTTTTTTTTTTATTCCAAGGGACCATTCCCTCCGCGACACCCTGGTCCACTTCCAACACCTGTTCCCCTTCCCATGGCACCTTCTCATGCAGGAGATGCAACAACTGCCCTTTCACCTCCTCCCTTCGCACCGTCCAGGGCTTCAAACATTCCTTCCAGGTGAAAGAGCAATTTACTTGTAGTTTTTTCAATTTGGTTTATTTTATTCGCTGCTCACGAAGCAGTTTCTTCTACATTGGGCAGACCAAACGCAGATTGGGTGATCGCTTTGCTGAACATGACCGAGCTTCAGTCGTGTCGGCCGTGGCTCAGTGGGCAGCACTCTCGCTTCTGAGTCAGAAGGTTGTAGGTTCAAGTCCCACTCCACAGACTTGAGCACAAAAATCTAGGCTGACACTCCCGTGCAATACTGAGGGAGTGCTGCACTCCCACTCTGATCTCTCTGTCCTTGACCTTGTACACTGTTCCAGTGAAGCTCAGTGGAAACTCAAGGAACAGCACCTCATCTTTCGATGAGGCACTTTACAACCTTCCGAACTCCACATTAAGTTCAGCAATTTCAATAACCACCACTCCGATTTTTTTTCCAGACAGCAGGTGCTGGTAATGGTTCTGAAGTTGGCATTTGCAGCTCCTCTCGACCCATCTTTTGCCTCGCACGATTATCCTTTTGTCTTTAAATCTCTCCTGCCTTCCACCCTATCCTTTTGTTTTTTTCCTCCCCTCTCCCCTTTCCCCGCCTCTGTACTTGCTTAAAAACATTTTCCAGTTCTGACGAAGGGTCATCGACCTGAAACGTTAACTCGGTTTCTCCCTCCACAGCTGGAGTATTTCCAGCATTTTATTCGCAGTATTTTGGTTTTCAATAATGGCTAGTTGGGTGAGGTAAAGAAGTGGCGCCCACAGAACCAGACCCCAGGGAGGAGTCAACACTTTCAGAACAGGAGGTGAGGGAGAGAGAATATCTGAGAGGGATTTCCACCCTACTTATACAGCTGGTAGTGTTGCCACTCCACTAGAAATCTGGGCAGGGTTTTAGATATTAGTTTATCACAGTTACCAGTCGAAGAGCAAAATAACGAAAGGAGCTGTAAACAGATTTATAAACCAGTGCTAATAGCTGGATTTCCCATGGGTATACGTTGCAAAAATCACATGAGGCCTGTAAAACTAATAGTCCTTTTACAGAACTTTAGGGAAGCTTATCATTTTTTTAATCCCTTACAGTAATTACATGACCATTAGAAGATTAAGTTTCGTTCTTGCTACAGCTGCAGTACCTCTTTCGCTGACTTATATAAGCGGTAGTTAGAATCATCATGTCATATCTGTTCAACATCCCCTTTCATTTCTTGTAAGCGCAGTATAATCTTTGTAAAGGATAAGAATGCTCCATGTAACAGATCAAATCTACGTAATATTTCATTTCCTGTAGAAGCCTATTCTTGTACGTTATCTTAACTTTTTCATGCTTTTAAAAAAAAAAAAAAAATGTGATTCTCTTTCCATTGCCCCAACTTTTTTTTCCCTTCAGGAATGGACCGCCTCCCCTACAGGTGCTGACTTTTGATTGGTGGGGGGGGGCATTTCCATTGGTGCCAGCTGCCCGCCAGTACCTTGCTCAACAAGACATCGTTCATGTGTGAGCCTCGACAGTCAGCCGCAGCAGCAGCAGGCTATTTGGCATGGAGGACATGACGGCCAACTCTGAATTTGTCAGCACCTGCTGCCACATAAATTTCCAGCAGGGAAACATGGTTAATTGTTTTTTTTTCTCTTCCCTAATCAGCGAATGCTGAAACCACTGTCGTGCCCCATCGTTTTGACTCTGCTGAAATCAGCTAAGTCAGCACAGACACGGTATCTTTGTCATCTCTGTAGGTCAGCACCACACCACCTGGTGCAGATACCTACTGAGCCAGCAGAGGATATTTCGGTTATTTTCTGAAGAAACCGGCTGGCTGGTTTCAAGCGAGCTAATGTTAAAATAATAGCTCACTAAGTATTTTCTGGTCCAGTTTGTTCTTTTTAACCTATATTTGCTGTAGAAGTGTTGCAGTTGAAATCTTTTTTTACCAGTGGCATTGAAAATAATACAAAATAACCAAAAACATTTGAGAAATCAGTGGAGTTTCTGCACATTCCAGGGATATTGCTGCATAAGGCATGATTCCCAACCCCCAGATTCTCAAACAATGGTGGTGTTCAATTTCTAATATGCCACTATTAATTTATTCCACCCTTGCAATCAAAGGAATAATTTTAAAAACAAACAAACAGTGTTGTACACTTTTAAAGTCAAACTCATAGACAAGAGAGTAAAAGGCAAATGAGTTCCAAACTTCCATTAATTCCTCTCCAAGTTTGTTGTTTGTTGACGATTAATGTTCAAGAAACTAGTCCAACTAGAATTATTCTGTAATTGACCAAATATAATCCATTTTTGATGTTTCTCTTGAATAAATCCCTCTCGGTAAGATAGTCTCTTTTTAGCCAGCTTAATTTCTGAAAGTTATATTTCACTGAATGACCTATTCCATTAGTATCACTTGTTCAAACATATAGCAAATTTGTTTCTTTTTTTAAAGGCCTTACAAGTGAAGAGGTGGTATGTTCTTTTTCCATAGCTGGTAACTGCCAACTTGTAAAATACAAGTTGCAAACTCACAAGTGGTACGCAGATTGGTTGTACAAGAACTTTCATCAAGTGCACTTCCTTCAATTCACGGCTCACAGGAGCCAAACAAAATCTGTGAGTTAAATAGAACGAGAAATTTAGAATGTGCTTTTTTTTTTTGTTTTTGCATTTCTTAGTAAGGCAGATTTTTAAAAATGGGATCTAATCCAACAACAACAAAAATCTGCATTTATATATCATCTTTGATGTAGATAAATGTTCTTCACGGTGCTTCTCAGACAAATAGAATGGACACGAGACCATAGAAGGAAAGATTGTGGGGGGAGGGCAAGGCTGACTGAAAGTTTGATGAAAGAGGTGGGTTTTAAGGAAAGCCTTAAGAAGAGGAGGTGCACAGCCGGAGTTTTAGGGAGGGAATTCCTGAGCGTCGGGCCTAGGTGGTTGAAGGCATGGTCGATAGTGGCTGAATAATGGGAAAAGGGGATGCACAAGAGGTCAGAGTTGGAGGAATGCAAGTTTGGGTGGTGTTGTAGGACCGGAGAAAGTTACAGAGATGTGGAGGGCTGAGGCCATGAAGGGATTTAAACACTAGGAGGAGAATTTTAAATTGCAGGCGTTGAGAGACCATGAACTAATATACGGCAGCGAGGACACCGGGGTGATGGATGAGCGAGGCTTGATGTGATCTAGGATATGGGCAGCAGAATTTCAGATGAGTTGAACTTTATGGATGGAGGAGGATGGGAGGCATCCAGGAGAGTGACGGAGGCAGGGGCGGAGGGAGGCGATGTTAGTCGTGGAAGTAGGAGGTCTTCGAGATGGAGCGTAAAGGTGGTCAAATAGGAAGTCAGAAGTTGCAAACAGTCAGCTTCAACCTGAGCTGGTGGCAGCGGAGGGAGATGGAATCACTGGCAGGGGTGGGAAGCTTATGGCGATGGCTTCAGTCTTCCCAATATTTAACTGGAGGAAATTATGGCTCATCCTGGACATGAGGAAGAGGAGGGGGCCAACGGTAAATCCTCTGGAGACTCCAGAGGTAACTGCGGGGGCAGGAAGAGAAGCCATTGCCGGAGATGCTTTGGCTATGGTTGGATAGGTAAGAGCGGAACCAAGTGAGGGCAGTCCCACTGAACTGGATAATGGAGGAGAGACGTTGGAGGAGAATGGTGTGATCAACTGTGTCAAAGACTGCAGAGAGGCCAAGAAAAATGAGGAGGGATCGAGCACCATGGCCATGGTCGCGGAGGATGTCATTTGTGACTTTGATTAAAGTTATTTCAGTGCTGTGGCTATAAGCTTCAAAAAAGGTTGTGTGGATCAGTTTTGATCTGTGCTCAGAATTCACGACTATGTTGTCTCGCCTCAGAGCCACACAGAATAACAGTCCTGATAATGTGACCTACACCTATGAAATCTCACAAAGGGTTTGCATCATCAACACAAAGAGAAATTCTAGCTCTACTGTAGAAAGTGCTGCCCAAATGCTGGCAGCTACAAACTTCAATAAAGATGGCTTTGGACCAACTGTGTGTTTTGAGTTGCTAAAATAACCAAGTAAGCTGTCCTATTTTACATAACGCTAATAGTTTTTTTTTTAATGAATTTACCGGGAACAGTACTTGGATGGGGGTAGAGGAGGAGAGGACAAATTGGGAAGCAATCCATTCCTACTCGTGAAAAGCGACCCATCACATTTAACGTCTGGAAAATATTTGCTATTGGAGAATACATTTTCTCTGTGGCAGTTTTCCTCAGTATGTGTAAGATTACTGCCCACTGAAAATGCTTCTCTTCCTCGAGAGCATTGTTCCCCTTTAGGGAAATCACTTGCAAGTAAGGCGTTGTTTTTGTAAAGTATGAATGCAGCCAATATACAGCAGGCACATATAGAATGATACTATCTCTCTGGAGTGCTGCAGTCTCATGGGAGTTTGTTCTCAGAATTCTTCACAGAAAATGATGGGCCATAATGATGACACTGTGAGGTTTATTGAGAGCTTTCATTTCTGCATATTTCGCTTTTACCTTCTGGGAAATTTTGAATGACATTCTTGGGATTTTCTGGTGATTTTGTGCTGGAACCTGAGTTTATTGTAGCTATAATAGCCTTTTGTTATATTTACAGTAGGCTGCATTTTACCTCAGCTCTTCAGGAATTGTGCTATTCTCGGAGAGGTGTCAATCCATTTATATGTGATTGTAATTTTTGCTGTTAAATTTGAGTATGAATCGAGTACTTCCTCAGTTATAATATGAAGTGTGGTGGTGTACTGGGCTTCTCAAAGAGCAATGTATTAATAACACGGTAATGGAGTGAGGTTAAATGTCAACCCCAACCTGCTTACAACTGTACTTTACTACTGTGCTAGATTGTAGCGCTGGGGCTTAAAAAGTAATTTCTGGATAACACATGGTTAAAGCTATTTAACATAAATGAAAAAATTCTGGCAATGGCTACCAATGCTGTGAGCCAGCCTATCCTTATTGGGTATGACCCCAAATCTAAATGAACTGAGCCAAAATTCTGATAATTAAACCTTTGGCCTAATTAAAAATGTTGTGTCAGCTATGCCCATCTCTTCTGAAAGTAGACAAGCAATTTGTGGCCGTTTGTGTGTGAACAATGTCACTTTGAAATCCCGTACACCCATACATCCCATATCATCGTCTGGAAGGGACAAGATCGCAAAGGTGGGATTTTCTTTAGTAGTCTGTATTTTGTAATGGAAAATCATTACGCTATGACCTAGCAGCCAAAGGGAAAATTGAATGAATCCACTCAGAGGGTGAACACAACCCCCCGAGATATCTGCGCTCCTCTAATTCTGCCCCACAACCCCTCTGAGATATCTGCGCTCCTCTAATTCTGCCCCACGACCCCCCCAAGATATCTGCGCTCCTCTAATTCTGCCCTCTTGAGCATCCCTGATCGGTCGACCATTGGTGGCCGTGCCTTCTGTTGCCTGGGCCCTGAGCTCTGGGAATTCCCTGCCTAAACCTCTCCGCCTCTCTACCTCTCTTTCCTCCTTTAAGACGCTCCTTAAAGCCTACCTCTTTGACCAAGCTTTTGGTCACCTGCCCTAATTTCTTCTTATGTGGCTCGCTGTCAAATTTTTTGTCTTATAATACTCCTGTGACGCGCCTTGGGACGTTTTACTATGTTACAGGAACTATATAAATACAAGTTGTTGTTGTTGAAACTTTTGGCATGGTAAGTGTTTTTCAAAATAATCCCAAATTTGGTGCCTCAAACTGGAGGTGATTATTACCAATGAAGACTTCGGAATCTGTACAACATGTTATACTTGAAAAGCTAGATTGATCAGAATAATGGGTGCTCAGAAAGTTCAGAATGAGTAAGGCAGGCAACACCAGCTTCAGTCAAGCTTAAGAGTCAAGCATCCAGACACAAAGGAGGCATACTGTCTCAACACAGGTTGCAGGAAAAGCAACCTTGACATTTTTAACCCGGTACTACTGGAAGCTCTTACGGATTCCCTAAACTGTGCACCTTACCACTGAAATAGTAAAACAACAGATTGCAGACAAGGAAGGTCATGTTATAAAAAGAAATCATCCACAGTGGTCATAGACTTCAAATAATGATGGTTTAGGGTAGAAAGAATGAAGAAGGAGGAAGCGGTGTCACCAAATGGCAAGCAATTGAGATCGTTGATGCCAAACTATCCAAGGAACAGCCGGAGCAAAGTTTCCACAACCAGACAATAGCTAAGGGTCAAGCAAAGATGTGTTCTTACAAGCCCTTGGTAATCTACTGAAGTCTGTGTGTCCAGTTTACAGATAGCTTAATGGAGGCTGTTTCCACCAGCTTTGTAAAAACTTTTGATTCACATCAACTGAATTGAGCCCCACAAATCCAAATTTGATTCCAGATCAATTCAGAGGCTCATTTGTTGGGAAATGTATGCATTACTTGAAATACAAGATTAAAATGGCCAGTGGCCAATTTTTTTTCTAGTTATGATGAACCTTGCCAACCCATAGAAGACTCAGCTAGTTTCAGTTTGTAAAACAATCAGCAATATTTCTAAAGTGTCTCATTCTGAAGGGAGCTGATTCTGTAAAACTCAGATTTGCTGAAGTTTAAAGAGATTGCCTTGTAAAACTTGTGATAAATTCTTTCTTTGACTCTCTTGGTGACCTTGGTCAACCCCTGGTGAACCTTTCTTTAACTGTGTGTAAAACTGTGTGCTTTGTACCTTTTTCCCAATCAACTCCACCTTTATGGTAGTCAGTAACCTGCTTTATCTTGCTGTTTAATATTGTGTTCTATATTTACTTTCATTTTCTTGTACTCAATTTGTTAAGGAGGTCAGGGGGTCCAAATTCCTGCTGTAAACATTTACGGCAGGGCATCAATAATGTTCAGCTTCCAAACGGGAGGCTTTGGCAAAGTTGTAATGAGGGAATAATACATCACACACAGTGCAATAAAGGAAGCAGGTGCAGAAACTGCAGGGCTCTGAGCTAGAGAAGACTCTCCTAACCACGGAACAATCTAATATCACAATTTGCAGGGTCTTTTTTTATTCCATATGCCTAAATTGGTTGTGCATCAGAAATTAAATGGTGGGGTTAGGCAGCACTGCCGTTCCCTCGTATGCTAAAACATATGATGTAGGCCCTTTATGTTTTTAAACTGTAAAATATCCCATCTTCCCTAATACAAGCTTCTGCTATGAGTAAAAATGCAAATTGCCAGATTAGAATTGGAACGTCATGAGGCAGTCTTTTTTGTCTTTGCCCAAAGGTGATTGCAAACCTGCAACATACCATTTGTGTTTTGTTTATTTCTGAGTGAAATGGCACACTTCTGGTTCTTCTAAGTTTCAGAAAGATGTGTCAAACATTCTTGCATGAAAACAATGCCTTTTAACATCAGCATATTATTAAAAATTAGAGGACATTGAGTTACTGATTTGCGAAGCACTTGGGCCGTTTTCCTACATTAAAGGCGCTATTGTATGCGCGTTGTTTATGATGTAAAATTAAACATGGCTTGGCGGGACCTCCGGCATGCTGTGCTTTGGAGAGCATTATGCAGGTGAGTCGCCACACAGTGATTTCCTGGTCTTGGCTGTGAGATCAGAGGTGGTTACCAAGCAGGGGGTTAGACACCTCCCCTGTGAGAGGGAGGACAAGTCACCATTGGCTGATCTCGAGCACTTCCCAGCAGCCACAGCATCAGAACAATGCAACAAGCTGTTCATCGAGCCTTTTGATTGCATAATGTGTACCGTTGCGGGGGTGGCATGCGGAGACCCAAACTGATGAGGAAAAATGACTTTAAAAATTTGCAAAAAGTGGAGAAAAGTAAATAAAATTGGACAGTTATATTACTTTCTTAAAAGCTGTCTAACTTCAGTGAAAATTCCATGAATGTTATGTTTGTTTTATGTGTATATTAAAGCCCTGAATATCTGGATTTTCCTCACCTATGTGGACATGGAAGATAGTTAACGACAACATCTTGCCTTTCTATAGCTTTCCTTGCGTACAGTGGCTTTTGAAAGGGGTTTAAAGATAGGAAGAATGGTGGATGCTGAGCAGAAAGGGCCCCAAAAGTGATGTGCATGGTACTTGCATATTGTTAACTGAACACTAGATGGCCCCCTGTTGGGAGTGAACATTGGAGCAATTACAAATAACAACAGAAAATGCTGGAATAACTCAGCAGGCCAGGCAACATCCGTGGAGAGAAAATAGAGTCAACGTTTCGAGTCAAACTCTTTGTCAAGGTTTTGGGAGCTAGGGAGCAGCTCTTGTGGGAAGGGGATGGAGCTGAATGAGCCAAGGGAGTGGGGAACAAAGAATAACCCAATACGATAGCAGTTTTGACAAAAGGTCATCGACCTGAAACGTTGACTCTGTTTCTCTCTCCACGGATGCTGCCCTGGCCTGCTGAGTTTTTCCAGCGTTTTCTGTTGTTATTTAGGAATAACCCAATGTGGCTGGCTGGGGGGGGAGATCACCGAGGGGAAAATGCATGGAGAAATCTGAAAGTGACAGCAGGTTTCTTGAAGCCCGTTTATTGGGGCACTGGCGCTTAGAACAGGTGCAGATGACTCACAACAGTGACTCCACTTTAAAAAAAAAGTACTTCATTGGCTGTAAAGTACTTTGAGGTGTCTGGTAGTCGTGAAAGGTACTATATAAATGCAAGTCTTTCTTTAAAAAAAAATTATGGGGAGCGGGCAGGCAAGTGGAGTTGAGGCCAAGATCAGATCAGCCATGATCTTATTGAATGGCGGAGCAGGCTGGAGGGGGGCCAAATGACCTCCTACGTCTTATGTTTTTTATGGTGAGTGCAGGACCTTGTGCAGTTAAAGATGATTTTCTAAATGACTTGAATAATGGCAGGCTTTTCGAGAAGTTGAGCCTCCTCGATAAAGCTATGGACTAGGGTTTTTGCAGTAGTGAAGACGTAGGGCCAGATGCAGGCAAAGTTGCAGAATTGAAAGAAATCCGTCTTGGACAGAGGCAGGGGCGGAGGATCAGCTTAGTGTTGGGAAGTACGCTGCAGTTCCGCACCCCTGGATTTAGTTTCATAAGCTTTATGATATCACCGGAAGGCCCCACATTTCCATCCCTCCTTGGGTGCATGTGCTAATTAGTTTGAGTTTTGTGTGTGTGTGCGTGTGCTTACAAAGCTTAGTGGCCATCTTTTATGTTGCCTGAGGGAGGGATGGATACACAACTCCGAAATAAGTCACAATCTGTTCAGAACATTCTACGACACGTTCATTTCCTGAGTAGAAGTAACGCTAATAATTTGCTGCACCCTCGTGCCCTTTTGGAGACAAGTCTGTTTTCTTTCTCTCTCAAAAAGCCTAACTGTGGCTGTTTGACACAGATAAGAGCTGTGTCTGGCGGATCAACACACATATCCCAGTGTCGGATGGTGGGTGGGGCAAATTTGTTCTTTGAGGGCTCGTACAGCATCTACTCATTCCATTTTCCCCCAACCCTCCCCCAACTCGTGACAACTGTGGGAGGGGGGGGGGGGGAGAGGAGGAATTACAAAGAGGGAGCAATACTTGTTATCCTAAGAACAGATTTTATTTATTTTTTGTGCTTGGGCCTTGTCAGTGAAAGTTTACTGATGTAATCCCCCCACCCCCCCTCCAAAAAGGATGGAAAAATTGCAGTAAACTGTTACCAAGCCACAAAGTTCCTGAGAAAGTAACGCTAATTGAAAATCATTCAAATGCCAGGTCTCAAGATCATGTCCGGTGCAATGTGCGTGCTGCCACCCCTAGCTTTGTTGCAGATTTTGTTTTAGTCTTGCATTGCCATGAATTACAAACAATCGCGTCAAAACAGCAGAGAAATGAGTAGAAGAAACAGATGTAACAGTTGAGAATAGAGCTTGTGTTACTTTTGGCTTGATGACTGTGCATTACTTGAGTTTCATACCTAAATTGGTGCACTTGCTAGTCAACACTGTACTAAAGACTTGGGACATGGCATCTGCAACTCTGTTGTGGGATTTTAAAAGAATATCGATTTGTAAGCGATATTTATTCTTAAAAGTCCACAATGCCATACCTCCACAGAGCAGATAACCTGTTCCCAGGTATATGACAGTGCTGCTCTTACATTGACCTCTGTTTAGTGCTTTCTCGTAGACAAGTTGGCATGCGTTAGAGACTTGTGGGAATGAATCAGTGTTTTGTTTAAGGAGTACCGCAATGCTATACCAACATGCTGCATTACTAGTTCACGTGGAAATCCATTTTAGATTAGTATTGTACACTTACAAATGCATGGCTTAATCAGGGGCAGTCAGCATGGATTAATAAAAGCCTAGACTAAGTTAATTGTATTTTTTGAGGAAATAGTAGATAAAGGTTATGAAGTGGATATTGCCCATAAGGGGTTTCAAAAGGTATTTGACGAGGTGCTATATGAGAGTTGTTACAAGATTCAAGGCATTTGGTATTAAAGAGAATTTAGCCACGTGGAGAGATATACTGCAAAGGGACAGAAAGCAAAGAGCAAGTGTAAATGGATGTTCTTTGGATTGCTGGATGTGGGGAGTTGTGTGCCCCAGGGGATCTGTGCTGGGACCGCGATTGTTTTCCATTTAATATAACTGATTTGGACGTGGACACAAGGAATGCTTTTGAAGTTTACTGGTGATACCAAATTAGGAGGCATGGCAAACGGAGAGGGTTAACCGAGTGGGCAGAGTGAGCTTGGCTGTCAAACATCTGAATAAATTAAACTAGAAAAAAAAGGTATGGGAGTTTGACGAGAAATGGATCGACAGATTTCTGCACGAGGAATGCTGTCTCACACGGTGAAGCTTGTGGCTTAGTGCAATCTGTCAAAAAGACCACAAGGATTCTAGAGTTGGACACATGCCCATCCTGTGCTGTATTAAATACAAAACTCTTACAGAAATGAAATAACAATAGCAACCACTTGTATTTATATAGCGCCTTTAACATAGTAAAACGTCCCAAGGCGCTGCACAGGAGTATTTACAAGACACAAAATTTGACACCGAGCCACATAAGGCGAAATTAGAGCAGGTGACCAAAAGCTTGGTCAAAGAGGTAGGTTTTAAGGAGCGTCTTAAAGGAGGAGAGAGAGGCGGAGAGGTTTAGGCACGGAATTCCAGAGCTTAGGGCCTAGGCAACTGAAGGCACGGCCACCAATGGTTGAGCAGTTATAACCCGGGATGCTCAAGAGGCCAGAATTAGAGGAGCACAGATATCTCGGAAGATTGTGGGGCTGGAGGAGATTACAGAGATAGGGAGGGTCGAGGCCATGGAGGGATTTGAAAACAAGGATGACAACTTTGAAATCGAGGCGTTGCTTAACCGGGAGCCAGTGTAGGTCAGCGAGCACAGGGGTGATGGGTGAACGGGACTTGGTGCGAGTTAGGACAGGGGCTGCCGAGTTTTGGATGACTTCAAGTTTACGTAGGGTAGAATGTGGGAGACCAGCCAGGAGTGCGTTGGAACAGCTGTAAGGGGCATGACTATTTGAATTCTCTTCACGATGTCCTAATGCAGTGAAAATGTTCACTTTAGTGAATGCAATCTTGACTTAACTCTACTACTGCCTGTGAACATACACCACGTGTACTTCTGTATCTGTCAGGTGTGAAGTACAAAGTAACTTTCAGTGTGCCTATATGCCCCTACCTGTACCACTCACTTGTTAAAGATCTATGTTATCGTTCTTGCTAACCTCTGCATCTTAATTCAGTGTATTAAAATGATTCCTGGTAAAATAGGTCAGAAATTGTGATGAAGGATTGTCTGGAACATCGATATGTAAATACTTGCCCTTTCGGTCTCCCAGTATCATTTCCCGTTTCCCCCAAAGGCAGTTTTTCACACTGCGGTATGATTCTATGGGTCTTAGTAGCATTCCCGTCTTCTCCTCTTAGGCGGTCCCTCGGAATCGAGGATGACTTGCTTCCACATTAAAAATGAGTTCTCAGGTGACTGATGAGTCCAATGTGGGACCTACAGTCTCTGTGGGGCAGACGGTGGTTGAAGGGGCAGGTGGGTGGGGTGCTTGGGTTGACGTGCGCTCCTTGCGCTGCCTGCGCTTGGCTTCCGCTTGCTCCCGGTGAAGAGACTCGAGTTGTTCGGCGCCTTCCCGGATGCTTCTCCTCCACTTTGTGCGGTCTTGAGCCAGGGATTCCCAGGTGTTGATGGGGGTGGTGCACTTTTTCAAGGAGGCTTTGAGGGTGTCCTAGAAGTGTTTCCTCTGCCCACCTGGGGCTCTCTTGCTGTGCCGGAGCGCCGAGTAGAGCGCTTGTTTTGGGAGTCTCGTATCAGGCATGCGAACAATGTGACAGCATTCCAATGCTGCAGTGTCAGCAGCCCTCCACAGCTAAGTGGCTATTTTTCATGGCTGAATCTAGACCGTCATTGGATTATTGTGTCGATCAGATGATTGGGAGTTGCAGCCTAGCCGAGCCTGTCCTTACCCATTGCCCACACATACACCCACTTTCCAGCTGGGTCACAATGCCAATCGGGAGTGGGATCCCGAGCTTATTTTCCATTCCCTGCCTGGGGGCATTCAAAATCAACTGTGGTTTCCCCCACCGCAGTTCTGGTTATGATCAGCTAAATTTGCGCTTACCAGGGATTAAACCGCTCGGAGTACGCCGTCATACCGCCTTTGAAATGGACCGCAAGTTGCATGCGCCAAATCCCGAACTTGCGATCTGTCAAGTTACGCCTAGACGTAGAGCCTGTTTGCATCAGTGTAAGGGGGTTAGATAGAGACAGTTACTCATTCTATTAGCTCCGGAATGAATTGTAAAACTGTCCGAAACACCTCCAATGATTAATGTACAGATTTTTCAGATCTTTCTTTGGGCTCTGTTGTATTTATGTTTGTATCCCCTGTCCATGTTATTGTACATGAAATTTCACAGAGCTTGAATGATTTATCAGAACTCTAATTCCTAAATTAGATTTAAGAATTAATTCCCAAATAATTTTTTAGGTGGTTCTATGTGAGAGAGAGAGGCTCATTTTGGAATTATTTATTCTCCTCGCCTTTATAATTATTCTGAAAATGCATCGGGTGAAGTGCAATATAAAGAACGTTACCAGTATCGGAGGGAGACACTTTCCCTTCGGTGTTCTGATTTGGAGCACCAGGCCCACGTGATCGCGGGTACGCTTCCGCACACACTGCGCCCTGGGAGCAGTGGGCCATTACGCTGCCTTCGAGTATGCAGCCCTTGAGTACGCAGCGTCAGAGCAAGTTCACGAAGGAGGGCCCCCATCAGGTAAGTTCGCAGTCTATTGGGATGCCGGTGGTGTACTCCGTAGGTATGCCACCCACCGCAAAATCTACCCCAATAACTTCAGGAAAGGAGAAAGGTGGAAAAAGGGGAATGGCAAAAATGTATTAAGTACAACGGATAAAACATTGGACCAAAAGCAAAATACTGCGGATGCTGGAAATCTGAAATAAAAACAGAAAATGCTGGAAATGCTCAGCAGGTCAGGCAGCGTCTGTGGAGAGAGAAACCGAGTTAACGTTTCAGGTCGATGACCCTTCGTCAGAACTGGACTTTCCTGCTCTATGTGGCTCAATGCCACATCTAAAGTGCCAGTTCTGATAAAATATTGGGTTGGTAGCACTTGCATGTTGGTAACTTTTGATGATAATGCCCAGGGTGAATCCTGCAGCTGTATGTGGCTTAAAGCTTGGATCATGCGTAGAATAAGTTCCAAACTAACTCTTTTGTTGCCAGACTTCCCAATCCCTAGGGAGAGAGCTTCTTGTAGCATGTGTAGACTGCAGAGGTAGTCAATCGATGTGCAGAGGAGAAGGTGAGCATAGTGGCAAAAACTTCGGAAAATTCTAATGTGCATTCTGAATTTACAATGTGTCAAATGTAATTAAAAAAAAAAATTCTGTTTCATCTGTTATGTGCCAAAATGTAGTGCAGTGCACATTGTATCTTCTGCTTTACTCTCCATCTGTTTTATTGTTCCTTAAATTCACACTATTATTAGAATGGTCATAGGATTCATTAAGATGGCTGAGTGGTAGAATTCAAAGGTGTGAATCCGGAATTTTGTCCCTTGTTTATTTAAGGACTGCTCGATTGGCTCAGTGTTCAAATGCACTTTAGATGTAGCATTGAGCCACAAAGTTCAGATTTCATCCTTGATCTGTGCTAAGTTGACTTGAGCCAAGTTAATGTTGGTGGCAGTGCTACAATCTTCCCATGCCTAAATAGCGAGAAAGAAAATCGACCCTATTCCTGATTGAGGTCATATTAAGAACAATCTGGGCTGTGATTTCCCCCCCCCCCCCCCCCCAGATTCAACAGGCTGCTGACATTCACTATTCAGGATCACGAATGAATGGGCAGTTTTTCCCCCGTTTTTTTTCATTTGTTCCTGGGATGTGGGCGTCGCTGGCAAGGCCAGCATTTATTGCCCATCCCTAGTTGCCCTTGAGAAGGTGGTGGTGAGCCGCCGCCTTGAACCGCTGCAGTCTGTGTGGTGAAAGTACTCTCACAGTGCTGTTAGGTAGGGAGTTCCAGGATTTTGACCCAGCGACGATGAAGGATCAGCAATATACTTCTAAGTCAGGATGGTGTGTGACTTGGAGGGGAATTTGGAGGTGGTGGTGTTCCCATGCACCTGCTGCCCTTGTCCTTCTAGGTGGAAGAGGTCGTGGGTTTGGGAGGTGCTGCCGAAGAAGCCTTGGCGAGTTGCTGCAGTGCATCTTGTAGATGGTACACACTGCAGACACGGTGCACCAGTGGTGGAGGGAGTGAATGTTTAAGGTGGTGGATGGGGTGCCAATCAAGTGGGCTGCTTTGTCCTGGATGGTGTCGAGCTTCTTGAGTGTTGTTGGAGCTGCACTCATCCAGGCAAGTGGAGAGTATTCCATCACACTCCTGACTTGTGCCTTGTAGATGGTGGAAAAGCTTTGGGGAGTCAGGAGGTGAGACACTCACCACAGAATACCTCGCCTCTGACCTGCTCTTGTTGCCACAATATTTATGTGGCTGGTCCAGTTAAGTTTCTGGTCAACGGTGACCCCCCAGGATGTTGATGGGGATTCGGCGATGGTAATGCCGTTGAATGTCAAGGGGCGGTGGTTAGACTCTCGCTTGTTGGAGATATTCGCCCACACAAGTGCCAGGCATTGACTGTTACCTGCCACTTATCAGCCCAAGCCTGAATGTCGTCCAGGTCCTGTTGCATGCGTTCATGGTCTGCTTCATTATCTGAGGAGCTGCGAATGGTGCTGAACACTGTGCAGTCATCAGCGAACATCCCCATTTCTGACCTTATGATGCAGGGAAGGTCTTTGATGAAGCAGCTGAAGGTGGTTGGGCCTAGGACACTGCCCTGAGGAACTCCTGCAGCGATATCCTGGGGCTGTGATGATTGACCTTAAATCACCACAACCATCTTCATTTGTGCTAGGTATGACTCCAGCCAGTGGAGTGATTTCCCCCCGATTCCCATTGACTTCAGTTTTACTGGTGCTCCTTGATGCCACACTCGGTCAAATGCTGCCTTGATGTCGAGGGCAGGTAGTAGAGGATGAATGGCTCCTGCAGAATCACACCAGAGCCTTCAGATACCAGAGGGAAGGAGAGAAAGCTGGAGTAAAGGGGGAAGGAAAAAACTTAGAAGTGCACTTGTCCATTGTATGATGCATGCTGAATTTTAATTACAATACTATATGCCACTAATGGTCATTTGCATTGCTTTCAGGCAAGATTGCAATCAGCCTGTGACAAATATTTCACAGTACTTCATTTTAAAGTCAGCTTTAAAAATTGTCAGCATAGCGGCCCTAAAAAAAAACCATGACGCACAACATTCATCAGTTTTAGCAAGATTTGCCAGTCGCGAATAAAAATAACACAATTAACTCTTTCCCCCTCCCCAGTCATCATCTTTTTGTGAGGTTTGCTTTTATCATTTGTTCTAATCAGGTATGAAGAAACATCAAAATGGTCAGCTTTGACTATCAGTGGAGCTGTCTCTCTGCAGACATTTTCAGGTAACAATTCAAAGAAATTGGTTTCACTATGCAAATGAGTACTTGGAAGAAGCCTAAATTGAATTTGGTTGCTTCAGTGGGCCAACTGAAGCGCTTTTACGTTGCATAATTCTGCACAATGTTAATCTGAAATAAATGATCTCGTCCTGCAGTGTGCAGAAGGCAAACCTTTATTTAGCTGTGTTCTGGACTGAGCCTGTAAAACGTTCCATCCTCTGAATTTTAGATGAAATTTAAGAAGTGAGTTGTTGACATGTTAGTACATTTTCAAAAGCCAGATTAAAATTATATCATTAAATTCCGCCTTCTGCAAGTTGTATGTTAAATTTTGGAAGTGTATTACTGTACTTCCAAAAGTGCAATTGCCTGATTATTGTGGGCAAGTTTAAAATGTTAACCAGCTGTTAAGGCCTCGATTACAAAAGAAGAGTAAAGTAACTTTGTCTTGGGCTAAGATGATGAATAAAGAGAGATATTTGAAGCAAAGCGTTAACATTAACAGTTTAATATTTAACCAGGTATCCAGTTTATGGAAGTTGTCAGATGTTTAACCCATTATCCTCTCCAGCCGGTTGCTCACTTAAGGCTAGCTTGCCAGCTTTTGACTTTCAGAGAATACATCATTAAAATGTTCATACACAACAGTGTTACACAGATGTTGTCTCAAAACTAATTGTGTTGGGAAATAAAAACAGAAAATGCTGGAAGCATTCAGTAGGTCAGTCAGCAACTGAATAGAGAACAAATAAGTTAACATTTCAAGTATTACCTCATTTGTTCTCTCCAACACCTCTCCTCTGCTATCCGGCTGAGTGTGAAGGCCCTCGCTTGGTTCCACTCTTGCCTATCCAACTGCAGCCAGAGCATCTCCAGTAATGGCGTCTCTTCCCACCCTCGCACCGTTATCTCTGGAGTTCCCCGAGAATCTATTGTTGATACACCTCCTCCTCATCCACATGCTGCCCCTCGGCGACATCATCCGAAGACATGACGCCGGGTTCCACATGTATGCTGACGACATACAGCTCAATCTCGCCAGATCCCTCCACTGTCTTTGTGCTGTGAGCCTGCTTGTCCGACATCCAATCCTGGATGAGCCACAATTTCCTCCAGTTAAACATTGGGATGACCAAAGCAAATGACTGCGGCCCCCGCCACAAACCTAATTTCATCTCCAGTGATTCTATTCCCCCCACCCCATCACCCCCCCCCCCTCCCCCCCAACCTTTCTGGCCACTCTCAGGTTGAAGTCGACTGTTTGCAACGTTGGAGTCCTGTTTGACACCGAGTTGGACTTCCGACCCCGTAACCTCTCCATCACAAAGACCACCTACTTTCAACTCCATAACATTACCTATTTATACCCCTGTCTCAGCCCATCTGCTACCGAAAGCCCTCATCCATGCCTGTCACCTCCAGACCCGACTATTCCAATGCTCAGCTGGCTGGCCTTCCCCCCCTCCACCTTTCATAAACTTGAGCTCATCCAAAACTGGCTGCCCATATCCTAACCTGCACCAAGCCCTGGTCACCCATCACCCCTGTACTCGCTGATCTACATTGGTTCCCAGACACCCAATGCCTCCAATTTAAAATTTTCATCTTTGTATTCAAATTCTTTCATGGCCTCGCGCCTCCCTATCTCTGGATCCTCCTCCAGGCTATAACACTCCACGAACTCTGTGTTCCTCCAACTCTGGCCTCATGTACATCTCGCACTCCCCTTGCCACAACAGTGATGGCCATGCCTTCAGCCATCTAGGCACTAAGTTCTGGAATTCCCTTCCTAAACCGCTCTGTCTCTCCACCTCTCCGCCTTTAAGACCCTTTGGGGGAAAAATGCGCTTGCACCCCCTTTGGGATGCTAACTACTATTAGCGCCCCGAAAAAGCTAGCGCCCCCGCGCCTGAAATTGTATGGTAGCGCCCCAAGCAGGAGGCGGGGCACTACTGGAAGCGCACCCACTCCCATTGAATATCGCGGCGCTACGTGCAGCAGCGCCACACTCGTCGGCACGTTGTGCCGCGGTACTGCAGGCCTCACTCCCCTGGGCCTAGATACAGCAGCGCACACCGGGGCCCTGCTGGACCACCGGGGAGCGGGGTGCCGGCAAAAGAGCCCGGCACTCGAGGTGTACTGGGCTGACCGATCGCGGCCGGTACCCCGCGGGGAGGCGAGAGGGGGCAGGTGCTGGCAGGCGGCCCAAAAAAAAGGCCGCCCGGCACCTGCCCTTTAATTTGCGCCGCCCCAGCCACAAAAACGCCCCCCTGACCCTGTCTGACATAGCGGTAGGTCAGGGGGCGCGAATCAAGTTTGCGCCTGGGGCACTGCACACGCGATAACTTTATCGCCGGAGATGCAGCGCCGCGGGGCGCTACTGCCGCCGCTAACCTCCCGCTGAACTTTGCAGGAGGCGTTAGTGGTGCTTTGCGCCCGGGAGGCTCAAAGCAACCACATTTTCCCCCCTTTGTCTTGCAGTGGGGATTGAACCCACAACCTTCGAACTCAGAGGCAAGAGTGTCGCCGCTGAGCCAAGAATGATGCTGTGGAAGAAATACTTGAAAAAATTGGGGCAGTTTTTGTTACAACAGAAGAGATTATAGGATGATTTGATCGAGGTGTTTAAAATGATGAAGGGATGGGATAGAGTAAATAAAAAGACTTGTTGCCAGTGACTGAGGGGACATAGATACAAGAATAAATGTAAGAAATTTAGGACAGAAAACAAGAGAAACTTTTTTTTAACATAGTATTGTGAGGCTGTGGAATGCACTGCCAGAGTTATTGATTAAAGCAGAGAGCAAGTCAGTATTTAAGAAGTGATTAGCTAGGTGGTTGAAGGAAAGGGATATGGGAACAGGGTGACACCACAAATACAAGTATTTATATAGCGCCTTTAATGTAGTAAAACATCCCAAGGCGCTTCACAGGAGTATTATAAAACAAAATATTTGACAGCGAGCCACATAAGGAGAAATTAGGGCAGGTGACCAAAAGCTTGGTCAAAGAGGTAGGTTTTAAGGAGCATCTTAAAGGAGGAAAGAGAGGTAGCGAGGTGGAGAGGTTTAGGCAGGGAATTCCAGAGCTTAGGGCCAAGGCAACAGAAGGCACGGCCACTAATGGTTGAGCGATTATAATCAAGGATGCTCAAGAGGGCAGAATTAGAGGAGCGCAGATATTTTGGGGGGTGGGGGGCGGGGGGGGGGGGAGCGGGTTGTGGAGCTGGAAGGAGATTACAGAGATGGGGAGTGGCGAGGCCATGGAGGGATTTGAAAACAAGGATGCGAATTTTGAAATTGAGGCATTGCTTAACTGGGACACATGGGGTTAGAACTCCTGGTGGTGTGAAGGACAAATACCAACGCGGACTGGTTGGGCCAAACGGGCTGTTTCTGTGTTGTAATTTTGATGTAATTCCTATGCAACCACCCTTCCCCCACCCCCCCTCGCTGCCTGAATTCTCAGCTGCTGTGCTTCCCGTGCCCTCGCCCTCCTGAGCTTACTGCACTTCCTCTTTGCTGGTTTCCCAGCACTGTTTTTTTTAAAGCACACATTGAACTGCTACTGTATTTTCTGGCGATACAAAGTGGTAAAAAGGAGGTCGAAGGCCCAGTGGTAAAAGATTTTAGGGCGGGGTTGATGGAGGAAGAAAGAAGACAAAGAAAGACAGACAGAATAGGGGAGAGAGAGAGAGGAAATGGACTTTGGGGTGATGGGGCAAGGGCGGGGGGGGGGTGGAAAAGGCAGACGAAAATGGGAGGGCACATTGATAAAACTGTTTAAAAAAAAAAAAAGCATACGGGAACCTGGGTTTTATAAGTAAGGGCACAAAGTAAAAAGAGTAAAGAGGTAATGCTTAATCTATACAAATCATGGGTTAGCCTGCAACTAGAATATTGTTTCCACTTCTGCGCATTCTACTTCAGGAAGAATGTTAAGGCCATGCAGAGGGTACAGAGAGATACACAATGATATCAGGGCGAGATGCCTTAGCTAGAAGCAGAGATGAGAAGCTGGAGCTCTTTCCATTAGAACATAGAAGGTTGAGGAGATTTGATAAACATGTTCAAAAGTAATAAGGGTTTTTATAAGCTAAGTAGGGAAAACTATTTCCACTGGTCGGTCACTACATAGAATTTTACAACATAGAAACAGGTCTGTGCTGGTGGTAATGCTCCACACGAGCCTCCACCCACCTTACTTTATCTCACCCTATCAACATATCCTTCTATTCCTTTCTCCCTCATATACTTCTCTAGCTTCCTCTTAAATGCATCTGTGCTATTCACCTCAATCACTCCATGTGGTAGCGAGTTCCACGTTCTCGCCACTCTCAGGGTAAAGAAGCCCATCCTGAATTCCCTGTTAGATTTATTGATGACTACCTTATATTTATGGCCCCTAGTTTTGGACACCCCCACAAGTGAAAATATTTTCCCTACGTCTACCTTACTGAATCCCTTCATAATTTTAAAGACCTCTATCAGATCACCTCTCTGTCTTCACTGTTCAATCTTTCCAATAGTCATAATATTAAGATCATCACCAAAAGAACAAAGTGAGAGGTTGGAAGATATTTTTTAATATGCAGATGATTGTTAGGACATGGAATGCCCTACCAGAATCAGCCGTGGAATCCGAATTCATAAAGCTATTAAGAGAGGAGGAAACATTTAAACAGATAGAAACATAGAAACATAGAAACATAGAAGATAGGAGCAGGAGTAGGCCATTCGCCCCCTCGAGCCTGCTCCGCCATTCAATGAGATCATGGCTGATCATCCAAATTCAGTACCCTGTCCCTGCCTTCTCCCCATATCCCTTGATCCCTTTAGCCTCAAGAAATATATCCAACTCTTTCTTGAATATATTTAATGAACTGGCCTCCACCGCCCTCTGTGGCAGAGAATTCCACAGGTTCACCACTCTCTGGGTGAAGAAATTCCTCCTCATTTCAGTCCTAAATGGCTTACCCCTTATCCTTAGACTATGACCCCTGGTTCTGGACTCCCCGGCCATCAGAAACATCCTTTCTGCATCTAGTCTGTCCAGACCTGACAGAATTTTATAGGTTTCGATGAGATCCCCTCTCAATCTTCTAAACTCCAGTGAGTATAAGCCCAATTGACACAATCTCTCCTCGTACGTCATTCCTGCCATCCCAGGTATCAGCCTGGTGAATCTTCGCTGCACTCCTTCCATGGCAAGAACGTCCTTCCTCAGGTAAGGTGACCAAAACTGCACACAATACTCAAGGTGCGGTCTCACCAAGGCCCTGTACAACTGCAGCAAGACATCCTTGTTCTTGTACTCGAACCCTCTTGCTACGAAGGCCAACATACCATTTGCCTTCTTAACCGCCTGCTGCACCTGCATGCTTACCTTCAGCGACTGGTGCACAAGAACACCCAGGTCTCTTTGCACTTCCCCTTCTCCCAATCTATTGCCATTCAAATAATAATCTGCCTTCCTGTTTTTGCCACCAAAGTGGATAACCTCACATTTATCCACATTATAGTGCATTTGCCATGTTTCTGCCCAATCACCCAACCTGTCCAAATTGTACTGGAGTTTCATGACATCCTCCTCACAGCATACCCTCCCACCCAGTTTTGTGTCGTCTGCAAATTTGGAGATATTACATCCAATTCCCTCCTCCAGATCATTAATATATATTGTGAACAGCTGGGGTCCTAGGACCGATCCTTGCGGTACCCCACTAGTCACTGCCTGCCACTTGGAAAACGACCCGTTTATTCCAACTCTTTGCTTTCTGTCCGCTGGGGAAAGGGCAGAAGAATAGGATTGTAGATAGCTCTCTAGGATTGTGAGAGAGCCAACACTGACAAGATGAGTAAAACAGCCTTCTGTAATGTAAAATTCTATGATAAAGACTAATGGCCACCATTCTCCTCCATCATGTCCCCAAAACGCTGTTGAATCCCAGACTTCCTTCTCCTCTCTTCCCCCCCCCCCACCCCCCAACCCACTTAACTATTCATCCTTGATCTTGCCTCCCAATCCACCACGGCCTGACCTCCCTCGTCTGATCTTCTCACTTGCCCCCACTCTGACCTCCCACTTCCGCTATTATCTTCCTACCCCATCAGGGCCCGTCTGCCCTCTTGGGTGGATGTAAAAGATGGAATCGGAACAGGGGGGGCGGTGAGAGCAGGCAGTGGGAGGGAGGCTGCATCAAAAGATAGGAGGGGATCTGCCCTGGCTAGGGAAGTGTGTGATCCTCTGGTGAACATTGCCACCTAGGTTCAGGAGGCCTGAAAGGTAAGTATAATAAGGAGAATATATAATGTACACACATTACAGCTTAAAACTAACTCCCAGACGTAATGGAAGTAATGTAACAACCTTCCTGTAAGCATAAGATGTGTAAACTAAAGTTAAACTTTTAATATATTATATAGATAAAAGAAAGAAACAACTTACATTTATATCGGGCCTTATCACACCCTCAAACCGTCTCAAAGCACTTAGAACCATTGCATTACCCTTGAAGCGCACTCACTGTTGCTCGTTAGACAAATGCTGCACAGCAATTGAATGAATGGGCAAATGATTTGGTTTTTACTGTTGTTGATTGAAGGTCAGATGTTGGCCAGGACACTGGGAGAACTCCCTGCTCTTCTTTGAAAAGTGCAGTACTACGGGATCTTTTACATCCACCTGAAC
Source organism: Somniosus microcephalus (assembly GCF_052327205.1). NCBI lineage: Eukaryota > Metazoa > Chordata > Chondrichthyes > Squaliformes > Somniosidae > Somniosus > Somniosus microcephalus. The sequence goes on along the minus strand of NC_141005.1, from coordinate 36,669,929 downwards.
AGGCAGATGGGGCCTCAGTTTCATCTGAAAGGCAGCAGTCTGGCCCTGAGCAATGCAGCACTCCCTCAGCACTGCTGAAGTCTGTAATTGGGCTTTTGACTTTTTACAGCAAATTGCTTTCTGTTATGCAAACAGGCAGTTTATACATTCTGTGATTTTAGTTAAAGATCTATCATTTTTAATAAGTGTTCATTTGATATTTTAGGGTGACGACCACCGTTTAAAAAAAATTATTTCTAATGACTTTTTTTTCATGCAGACTGTTAGTGGAATAGTTAATGGGTGTGTTTATTTCCATGAAACACTTACTTAAGCACCAACGAGTTTCCAGTACATTTAGCTTTGTTTGTTTAAGCTGAACAAGTGGATAAAAGGAATGTTTCCCTTTTTACGGGCTTTCCCATTAAGAAGCTTCTAACCTATTTGACAATTCCTGGAGAATGGCCTGAGCTCCTTTTCCTTTTCCAAACATAATATTTGACGCTGGGGTTTGCGTCCCAGCTTAATATGTGATTTTTATCTTGTTATCACCATACCGTATTCTGAGCACCACAGCTTGCAGGCGTCTGGAGTCTGGACTCGTGCGCACAATCTCCCACATGGTTGTGTTCCTGCGGGGAATTTTCTTTTTCTTCTTAGGCAGTCCCTTGGAACCGAGGATGACTTGCTTCCACACTAAAAATGAGTTCTCAGGTGACTGAGTCCAATGCGGGACATACAGTCTCTGTCACAGGTGGGGCATACGGTGGTTGAAGGGGCGGGTGGGTGGGGTGCTTGGGTTGACATGCGCTCCTTCCGCTGTTTGCACTTGGCTTCCGCTTGTTCCCGGCAAAGAGACTCGAGATGTTCGGCGCCTTCCCGGATGCTTCTCCACTTTGTGCGGTCTTGGGCTAGGGATTCCCAGGTGTCGGTGGGGATGTTGCACTTTTTTAAGGAGGCTTTGAGGGTGTCCTTCAAGCATTTCCTCTGCCCACCTGGGGCTCTCTTGCCGTGTCGGAGCTCCGAGTAGAGCGCTTGTTTTGGGAGTCTCGTATTGGGCATGCGAACGATGTGACCCGTCCATCGGAGCTGATCGAGCATGGTCAAAGCTTCGATGCTGGGGATGTTGGCCTGAGCGAGAACACTGACGTTGGTGCCTCTATCTTGCCAATGGATTTGCAGGATCTTGCAATTTCCATACAATCACAGAATCACAGAAACCCCACAGTGCAGATAGCTCGAGAGCCTACTGTCAACAAGGGCAGACGTCGATGACAAAGTCCAACACTGTCTTCAGTGTGCCAGTGCAGCCTTCGGTCACCTGAGGAAGAGAGTGTTTGAAGACCAGGACCTCAAACTCAGCACCAAGCTCATGGTCTACAGGGCAGCAGTGATACCCGCCCTCCTGTATGCCTCAGAGACATGGACCAAGTACAGCAGGCACCTCAAAGCACAGGAGAGGAACCACCAACGCTGCCTCTGCAAGATCCTGCAAATCCATTGGCAGGATAGGCGCACCAACGTCACATGGTTGTGTTCCTGCGGGGAATGCTGAGTAGAGAGTAGGCCTCTCCCTGTGAGAGAGAAGGAAAGTCACTGGGTTTTCTCATGCATCCGATTTATAGCAGCTGATTCACAGAGGTTTTGGCCAAAGTGCAGATTGATTACCCGCTGCCCTGTGATTGATTACCCGCTGCCCTGTGATTGATTACCCGCTGCCCTGTGATTGATTACCCACTGCCCTGTGATTGATTACCCGCTGCCCTGTGAAGCCTTCCACAGTTGGTGGACAGCCTGGGGAAATTTTGCAGGACTGCCTAGAAAATAACTTTTTAACAAAGAGTCTGTAGCTTCATTGCCCCCTTCCATCCCATTAAAAAAAAAATCACAATTATTTGATGAGACAACTATTTCTGTATCTTTTTTTCTCCATGTCATATTTTGTTCCAACACTTTTTTACACAATAGAGCGGTCATTGGACGATACATGAACACAGTACCCTGTGTTGGTGATGCAATCTCATCTCCAGGTTTTCACTCATTTTCAGATGTTAAAGTGAACGCATTCAAGTCTTCTAAAGGCTGCTGTTAGGTTATTTTAGTTTTAGATACTGTTCAGATTATTTTGTGTGCTAGGAACCTCTGATGTGCAAATGAGGTGCGCATTTCAAGGGATTTGGGTGGGGCAGTTCTGCAGCTGCCTGTGGCTAAGCTTTTTCACAAACTCACAGTTTACCTTGGTCGATTTATCAGCACATCGTACCATTTCCTTTCTGTGAGATAGGGTGTCTTACTTACTATCAATTTGTTTTATTAAACTCTCAGGATATGTATTATCATGAATGAGCAATTTTCCATTCATTTGAGCTGCTTTTAATCTGCAAAAGTGGTTGCAGCGAAATTTCATTCTAGCTTTTATTTGCTAGTGGCTTGATTCTGTTCTCTCGAGCTGACAAAAGGCGTTGGTGTTGAGTTCTTCCCCTCTAATGAGGCAGTAGCACATTCGAATTTAGTTACTTCCTCGATATTTATCTTCATCAAATGATCCTAAGCTGCTGTCGCACAAGCTAAGAGGTGGCATTTCATGGCAGGTCGTGATGGATTTCTGTGAAAACCACTTTGTTTTCAATCACTCGTAGCCTGCCTAAAGCAGACAGCAGATTGCAGAGTGGAAGCCCTGAAATGTGTCGTGTGTAAACAAGTTTCACGTCTTAAAAGCAACAAAAAAAAAATCAATGGTTTAGGGCATAGTAATACTGGAAATTCTTAGTCTTTTTATTATCTTTCTTCCAGCATTCATAATGATGATGACTCCAGGGAACTGGTTGGTGCTGGGGATTAGGCACTAACCTTTCACCTCTTGTGTTCTTCTTCTTAGGCAGTCCCTCGGAACCGAGGATGACTTGCTTCCACACTAAAAATGAGTTCTCAGGTGACTGATGAGCCCAATGCGGGACCTACAGTCTCTGTCACTGTTGGGGTTGTCCATGAGGGTCCTGACGTTCCAGGTCCCGAACTTCATTTTAAAGGGTGGAAGATGCCTGTGCGTGAATTCTTTTAACGTGGGGTGGCCGTTGCACACCAGCTACCACACGGGCTTGACAGAGCAAGGTCTTGGCCCAATGGCAAGGGGATCCAAGGCGATTGGAGACCAGGCTCTGCTACAACGGCCTAGCGCACGCACGCACGCACGCACATGCACACACACACACGCACACTCCTACTGTCACCAAAGATCAAAAACCAAAACCAAAAAGCAGGGGATCATGGTACAACGATCAACAACGACAACTTGCATTTATATAACTTAGTAAAACATTCCAAGGCGCATCACAGGAGCGATTATCAAACAAAATTTGACATATGGGTTCAAATTCAGCCTAAACTGATGGTATTGAGGTTTACTCTATCTGCTGGCTGTCAAGATCTGTGTCAAATGAGTTTGGCAGCCTCAATCTAGCTCCCTGTGGCACAAAACTTGCCCTAACTTGGCACTAATGGGCAATGTTGGCGAGGCCTCCGCCTTGTTTATGTGGGGAATGGAAGACTACAGCACTGCAGTGCCCCTCAAGTTGGTGTTGAGGCATGTTGTTGGGGCAGTTTAGAGGGGGCTTTACTCTACATCTGGCTATGCTATACGTGGCCATGGAATGCTTGTGGCTAATACTGTGTGCCTGAAATGGAAAGTGTTTCATTCTGCAGCAGTAACATCTCTCCGATAAAAGGTTACATCAGAAATGTTAATGTCTGTTCTCTCCACAGATGCTGACTGACCACCTAAGCATTTCCAGCATTTTTTTTAAAATAACGTCCTTCAGTTTGAGCACAATTTATTTCAAATAATGACCCTGCAACTACACAATGGGATATGAACGTATGCATACATCATGGCCAAGAAATTCGGGTCGGGGGCTTCCCGCGGGTGCAAGCCCCCGACCTGCACTTACCTTGCGCGCCAGCAGTTGAGCTCTGGGCTCCCGTGGAATTCCGCTCCGGGGCCTGCTCCAACTCCCGGCGCGCTGTGCTTGCGTGTCCCAGGGGCGTAGTTAGTGCGATGCGTCCTCTGGGATCACGTGAGCCATGGGCAGCCAATCAGAGGAGGGAAAAGCCCATTCATAAGATTGACAGGAAGACCTGTCTAAACTTATGAATATACGGGCCCCAAAATAACAGTAAACCTTCAAATAAATTTTTTTTTTACATCACACTTTTTAAATAAACTATAAATAAATTACATTAAATAACTATTTTAAACAATAATTTAAATTTTTGAAAAAAATAATTTAATAAAAAACGGGGCTAAAAATAAACTTACCTTGCTTTAAAGTATTTAAAAATAATAAACCTGTGGAAAAAATGTTTTAATTTTAATTAATTGACCATTTACCTTTTAAAATGCAGGCCTTATGCCTGGTTTTTACATTTCTAAAATCTAAAGACTTACCCTCACGGAGAAACCTGTATAAAAAATTTAAAAAAACGTAAGTTCAAAGCGCACGCGCAGACTCCCGCGCGCACGCGTTCGACCTCTGAACCCCTTCGTTCAGAGGAACGGAAGTGCCGGTTTCCCGCGCATGCGCAGTGCATGCAAGAAATCGGCACTTCCATCGGGCCCATGCGTGAGTACCCCGTGCGTACTCACCCGTGGAGACCCGAATTTCTGGGCCCATGTGTTCATCTAAAATTACTCTCTGCTATTTAAAAAAAGGGCCCCCTAATTATGCATCGGCCATGCACAAATTCAGAAAAACATTATTCACCACCAAAAGATTGAAGAAGACAAATATTGAAAACTCAAATCAGCACAAAGAAAATGAATACAATATGTTGCATTTGGTACAAGATCCCATTGTGATTTTACTGTGTGCGTAGGCAGAACGTAGAAAGAAGGTGCTGTAGAAAAAGCTAACATTACACATTTTACATACAAGCCTGACCTTTCTGTGACCTCTCTTCATAACACATTGCTGTAACGAGTCTTGATTGTTTTCATACCGATGTGTGTTTCTACACTTGAGAGTTAAGCATTAGTGAGTGGAACCCACGCATGTTACAGTTCAGGAACCTCGGGTTATTTGGCTACATTTAAATTTGGGGTCAGTGGATGCATTCATCAATTTATTTTGCTGACTTTTCGTTGTTTGATTGTCACAGGAAATAGGGGATGAGAGCTTAAAGTGCTGAACGTGCAAGGTTTTTATTCTAATTTTCATCCCTTTTCTACCCCACTACCCTGAAGACACTGATTCTTGCTGGGGTATAATCCACAGGGGCTGGCAGCCCTCTGGCGCCTCACCCAGGTGGTGGTCTTCATTCATAAAACTAGACTGAGAGACCATTTTTCAGGCTGTATGATTTTGCCATCCCCCATTTGCAACATTTTATCATTCCTGCCTCCTACCTTAGCACAGAATATTCCTTCAGTTCCTTCCTCCCCTCTCTCCACCTCCCGCCCCCCACCCCCCACCTCTGCACCTGCTTAAAATCTGTTACAAGAAACTCTCGATTTACCGGCACCTAAATAACCAGAAATCTCTGTTAACCGGCAAAATTCAGGAGTAGGTTCAGGTAAGTTTTACTTCATATTAGTGGCAGCTCCTGGATCTGTGGCTGTGTAACTGGGGTTCGTGCACTTGTTGCTAAGCAACAGGGACGCTTGGTCTGTGGCCGGAGTTCCTGCACATGTTGCTAAGCAACAGGGAAGCCTGGATTTGTTGCTGTGTACGGAGCTCTCATACCTTTTAACTATACCTCTCTGTAATCCGGACTTTTTGATAAACCGGCACCACGCCGGTCCCGTTGGTGCCGGATAATAAAGAGTTTCCTGTATATCTCCAGCTTTTTTCCAGTTCTGATGAAGGGTCCCAGACCTGAAACGTTAACTCTGTTTCTCTCCCCACGGATGCTGCCTGGCCTGCTGAGTGTGTCCAGCATTTTCTGTTGTTGTTTCAGATTTCCGGCATCCGCAAGTATTTTGCTATTGTAGACTGAGAGACTGTTTGCTGATGGAGGGCAACCCAGCTGAGCCCAATCCTGCCCTCGCCCAAAGTACTGTGCATACGTACTTCTAACAGAGGTCTCTGGACAGCTGCCTGAAACCAGAACCCTGGCAGATTCCCCCTGCAATAACCCAGAATATTTAGGCCAATTCTGGTGGGTGTGGCTCAATGAGCATGGTGATTTTACCCAGTGAGCCCCAGGGCTCAGAACTGACACTATAACGGTAATTCTGGAGGACTCTGCATGAGTCAGGGATGGGGCAAAAATGCTATAGGACTGATTCTGTAATGTGCTCCATTCTAGCAAGGTCTCAAAAGTTACCCGCCGATGAGCTTAGTCAGTGAATCTTTAGTCTCATTGCTGTGCACGGTAGCTATGTGTTAAATATAACTACATTTATTCCTTGAGAAGGGCGAATATCAATTGTGAACAGTTTAACACACAGCACTATTTAAATTTAAAAAACAGAACTGAATTTCCTTACAGTTCCTCTAATGTTTTCTGTGTGCATGGGATTTTGTTATTTTTCTGTTGCATAAACTTATGATTAAGAAAACCGTGCCACTCAGCTGATTATCAATCCAGAAAAGTTTATTTAAAGGTCAAACATTGGGACCAGACTACAGGAAACTCCTTTTTATCCGCCACCGACGGGACCGGCGTGGTGCCGGTTGATTAAAAAGTCCAGATTACAGAGAGGTATACTTACTAAGGTACGAGAGCCCCGTACACGGCCACAGATCCAGGCGTCCCTGTTGCATGGCAACAGGTGCAGGAACCCCGGTTACACAGCCACTAATATGAAGTAAAACTTACCTGAACCTACTCCTGAATTTTGCCGGTTAAGAGAGATTTCTGGTTATTTAGGTGCCGGTAAAAAGAGAGTTTCCTGTAATAAAGCAATTGACTTTCTCCATTATTGATTTGATTTATTATTTTGATTTTTGCTGCTCGTTTCTCCTTGCATTTCCATTCACATCCCTGCAGTTTCCTTCAGCCAGTCAAGGTGAGGGCAGTCCAGAATGCAGAGGTTGCTGTTGCTTCACAATTGGCCAGGCGAAGGAGCTGAAATCGGAGCAGAGTAAAACGGCACTACAAGTTTTGCAAAATCCCTACTATGCATTCTGCTGCCATAAAGTGTTCTCACTGGTGCCTCTGTGGACAACTTCGGGTGAATTCACTCGCTTTCATTCTCCCCCGCCCCCTCCTGAGCTTCCTTTAACTGCATTCATAATAAGAGGAAAGTCATGAACAAATAATTCAATCAAAAAATACCTATAGTTTCAACATATCTATTCAGAACATCATGGTAAAAAGTTTTGTCTCCAATTTTGAAGAGCACATTTCCCCAAAATACTGAGATCTTAATCTTGGCCATGTCATCAAAGGGAAAGGGAGGCACTTCCATGTGGTGAGGGAGGCAGAATTACTCAGTGGATGTTATGTTTCTGGATGTTCTGACCATTTCTCCACAGAGAGGATTTGAAAATATGATTTACATTTAATAGCAAATGTGCATTCTCAACGGTTTGTTTAAAAAAAAAAGGCTCCTAGACAGAAGGTTGTTTCATCTGGTTAAAAGTTATTTTTTGCATAGATTTAACAATAAACAATTTTCCTTTAGGCTTCTCTGTGCCGGCACCCAGCCAAACACGCAAGAAGGGCCTGCCCTCTCACTCCTCCCAATATTGCCTTTGAGCTGGCGTGTGGGTGCGTGCAGGGATGACCTGCTGGAATGATTGTGTAAGAATTGAAGCCCAACATTTCCCGAAGTAGCCTGATTTTAATTACCTGTAGAATTAAATGAAGCCAAATGAAATGTTGTTTACTGCTGTCACTTTAGGTATTGGTCAGATATTTAGAATACAATCATAAATCGTCCAGATCAAGATATTGTTAGCCCTTTTACTATGCAGACTGAATAATAAAAAAAACATATTCCAATGTAATTGAAACTCCACTCATCTGGGTATATGGGATTTCCTGTTAGAAAACACTTAAAGGTCAAGTAATTTAAAAAATGATGAATTGTATATCCCTTCTACTGATGCATTATCCAGTGTGGTACTGAGCCATACAGACCAGGAAGTCTTAGATTTGATCTCCAGCCTGTACTGAGGAAGCCATCTTAGTCAGAGGAGCAGTCGGTTCACAACCCTGGGCTAGGATGTGGGCTGGGGGGAAATCGACCCAACTCCTCATTGCTATTCATTTACCCCAGCTGGATAGTGTACACGTGAGGACAGGATCAGGATTGGGCTTGGCTGTGATACCTTTCACAGTGGAATAGCACATTTCCCCAAAATACTGAGATCTTAATCTTGGCTGTGTCATCAAAGGGAGGCACTTCCATGTGGTGAGGGAGGCAGAATCACTCGGTGGATGTTATGTTTCTGGATGTTCTGACCATTTCTCCACAGAGAGGATTTGAAAATATGATTTACATTTAATAGCAAATGTGCATTCTCAACAGTTTGTAAAAAAAAAAAGGCTCCTAGACAAAAGGTCATTAATCTGACGACACAATTTTTCTGCTCATCTAATTCATTGGAAAAACACCTTACTCTTACTGTTGGAAAACCGTTTGATCTCTGCTCTTAAGATCGAAGATAAAGAAGGGGCAAAGAGTGAGAGGTTTTGGGGGAACAGAATACTGCGCGGGCAGCAAAAGACAGGAAACAGCAGGGAGGGGAGGTTCTGAAAGTCAAAATGTTGGGGTTCAGTTTTTTATAGCTGTACAGAAATTACAAGAATTCTGAAAATAGGAGTCAGACATTCCATCAATGTGGACTAGCGCGACGAGTTCATTATTTGTTTTATGTTACAGGAAGCATTGTAGGAAGAGATTTTTTTTTTTAAAGCTGGAATTACTACTTTTGTTCAGTCACACTGATTCTGCAGAAGGAACCAGCTTCTTGATTTGTCATCAACCTTGTCTTACCAGAGTATTCATCAGTTCCACTTATCAAAATATTGGAGAAGTACATGTGGGGCCACGTGTGAGCTTACGATATCCAGTTCATTTGTCGCGGGGGACCCATTCCCTGGGTTATGCTATTGTATAAGTAGATATTGGGCAGTCTGAATCGACTGGAATGGAAGAGATGTGGGATCTACTTATTGGAGTGATTGACGTCATTGAACCCAAGAAGGCATCGGAGGGCAGCCCTAAATCTGTAATGGTGCTCATCCCAGGCAGCTCTTGTGCACTTCCCAGCTCTATCAAAGCAATGTTATCCGAGCCCTGAGGTCATGTTAGATAATCTGTCTCTTGAATTGATAATGGTGCATGTGCAGGAACACGCAAGAGTGAAAATAATTTTCAACTTTAAAATGTTGCCACATCTTCTCCCCTCCCCACCCCTCGACATTGTACTTGTTGGAGATACTTCAAAGGTAGATCAGAAACCTCGACTGATATGATGAGCAAGGAATCAACAGCAGTTATTATCCTTTTATGTCCCTTGTGGTGATCCCAAACAATCCATCTTTTTTTAAAAAAAACCTTAGTACTGCATCTGCTTCTCCTGCACCAAAAATTTTTGAGCTGGGATTGAAAAGGATGCTAATTTATTTTCGTTCTGTGGACCTGCTTGATGAGAGACCCAACAATGACATCAATTAAGCAACTTATTACTGTTTGTCACATATTTTAAATATTTATGCATCATCGTTGGGGCTTTCTTGTTTTGTAATAATATAGAAGGTATATGGCGGGACTCTGTGGTTTACCAAAAACGAAACCACCAAGTGTTGGTGAGAACATAATTCAGAGTCAAAGGACAAATGAGTTATAGGTTCAAATCCTATGTGGTTTATTTTTACATAAAGCAGCAAGTCCCATTGGGTGTCTTTTTTGTAACTTAATTTTTACTGGTTTTACAAGATTTTTCATTTTGTAAAGCTATCCGATGACACATTCGCTGTATTCCTCAGGGATGTCATATCGTGGCAGGCTGCTGCATATTGTCTGGAACAGGGTAACGTGGCCCTTAGTGAGTTTAGCATGAACTGAGGCTGGTTATTGGACATATCATAGAGCCATATAATATCATAAGAAATGGTTGCTGCAACTTACATTATATATTTTTTTAATTCATTCGTGGGATGTGGGTGTCGTTGGCAAGGCCAGCATTTATTGCCCTTGAGAAGGTGGTGGTGAGCCACCATCTTGAACCGCTGCAGTCCATGTGGTGAAGGTACTCCCACAGTGCTGTTAGGGAGGGAGTTCCAGGATTTTGACCCAGTGACTATGAAGGAACGGCGATATATTTCCAATTCATTACTGCTCTAAATTGCAGCTCCGTGAAGGATGTCACCAGCAGTAAACATATTCTTTGGACTTGTATTGGATCCTCGCGGTCCTCCAACCTTCCTTGCCCCCTCTTCTGCTTGTCTTTGTTCTTGCTGTCTTCCTCCAACATGTGTAGTAAAGTAAGGCTGATGCACCCATGCTGCGGGGTGAATTGCTGTTTGCAGTCTCTTCTGCGCTCAATTCAGCGTTGTCTCTCCAATGGGAAGCGCCTCGGAATGTTTTAGTACTTTAAAGGTGCTACACAGATGTGAGTAGTGGTTGATGCTCTGCCACATGCTGGGTCTCTGCTGACTGTTGTGTTAGGGCTACCTTTACCATTAGTGCCTTGTGATATGGGCTGGATCGGAAGTGCTGTATGTGCAAATTTGCATGCTTGCTTTAATTGGTGCTTAACAAGACAAAAATGTTAATGCCGGGACAGAGCGTTTAACCAGCTTGGTCCCGGGAAGAATTTTGGGATCATGGACAATTCACTCTCTTAATGTCAATGCACAAATAACTCCATATTGATGTACACTTTGTGCAAACATTAGCTTTAGCATGTGGAATAATTTTACTCCCTCAGTGTTAAAACTGGTCTGTGCTTAAATACCAGATGAGTGGTAGTGGGGAGCAGTTTGTGTTTGTCTTTGTCAGTATACCAGCGATTCACGTTTAGCTGTTTGCACTATCCTAATGAGAATCTCTTGATGTGCAGCTAATTTATGTCTGAATTCAGGCGAGAATGTTGACTTTGCATCCTTCTCTATTCGAAATCGAGTTGCAAATCACAAATGCAAAGTTGAGCCATGCTTTGAGCAGGCCTGTAGAAATGGGTCAAATGTCTTAACCAAAGTGAGTGAGGTTTAGTAGCCTCGAATCTGCTGAATAAAATGCCAGATCTGGGTCAGGTTCGCGCTGTAGCCTTGCCTCTGTTGGGAATTAAATGAAGATTGCCAAGATACATCTCACTTTTAACTCGTGGTCCTTAAAGGGAGGAGACCGTCTGTCTGGCCTGGAATCAAACCCGTCTCCTCGGCATTAAGGGTCAATGCATCAGAACAGTGTAATAACACGCAAAGGTAGTAATGAAGAAGGAGCAATGCCTTTATCATAGTGTTGTTTTTGACAGATGACAACATTGAGACTTCAGAATGCTACCTAAACCGTATGGCCTACTCCTGCTCCTATTTCTTAAATTCTTAAACATTTTGCTCCCATAGAAATCCAGCTTTATTTGTTTTCTACATTTTTAAATTTAGTTTCCTGCCTAGTTGCCATACAGGGCACAAAAGCAGAATGTGTAGTTTCTGATCTTTTTTAACTAGTCTAAGACGAAAGAGAGATGTAACTGCTCTTTGATGAATATAAATTAAAAGTTGACTGAATTAACTCCTTTATTTTGATTTGCTGACATCAAAACACCATTTACCACTTGAATTCCGTGTTACTGCCGATCTTGCTTTTTCTCAGTCCACAGGCTGTAAGTTAGAATTATTAGTCACTGGAAAATCCTGGAATTCCCTCCCTAACAGCACTGTGGGAGTACCTTCACCACACGGACTGCAGCGGTTCAATAAGGTGGCTCACCACCACCTTCTCGAGGGAAATTAGGGATGGGCAATAAATGCTGGCCTTGCCAGTGACGCCCACATCCCATGAACGAATAAAAAATAAATCTAAAACCCAAAAATACACATTAAAGTCCTTTATTAACATATATCAGGACATTCCTTTTTGTATTGGTTTCCTACCTGACTTTCTCCTTGTTCTTAATGCTTTTGTGCATCCTTCTTCAGCAGACAGGGGGAAATGGGTCACAGGCTCCTCTGTGAATCGTGTTTTTATTTATCAGGATGTGGGCAACTTTGGAAAGGCTACATTTATTTCCCAGGATTTTGACCCAGTGATGAAGGAACGGCAGTATATGTCCAAATCAGGATGCAGTCTTATTGGAGGGGAACTTGCAGGTGATGGTGCATTCAACGAGGTTGCTGCTCTTGTCATTCTTGGTAGTAGTTTTAAGGGAGCCTAGGACCTGTCGTTGAAGTAAGCTTGGCAAGTTGTTGCAGTGCATCCTGTAGATAACATGACATCAGTGCAAACGTCAGGTAACACGTTTTTTGGGGTTACCTGATATGTTATGAAATAAGAACTGTGCATTGAAGAGCAGATAACAGAAAATATACTTAGAAATGCCCCTGTGCGATTGGACTCAGCAGCATGAATAACCGGTTTCAAGCCATGGCTAGTGGGCAAAATCAAGCCTGAGACTTGTGGATCCAAGTGTTGGCCGTTACTGGTCTTAAACCCATGACTGAAGCACAGGGTCTCCTCATTGCTTGCTCTTGGCTCTTTCCTCAATTGGAAAGTTTCTCTTTGCACTTCCTTTTGGAAACAATGCAACACTTTGTTGAAGAATTGATAGCAGGTGCAAAGTGCACAATGTTCCCTGACTTGTGTTCACTGTAGACAGTCAGAGGGTAGAGTTCTGTTCAAGTTTTTGGACCTATTGTACTGTGTACTCTATGCAGCTACTCCACCCAGTGCGATGATCACTGGAGTTTCCGCTCAGCTTCAGCAAGTACTGTTCTGTGACAGAGTGGCAAATATCTTAAAATGAGCACAGACATGAGTCGGCACCTGATTCCACTTTCTCCAGAAATGAAGAACATGAAACCTGCTACTAGAACCTTGCCTTTTTACTTTTGGGCCTTTTAGATTGGATTTCATCTTCACTGCTGGAATAAAGATCTCGGGTTAAAAGCCACCAAGGGTCTTGAGTGAAATGAGTTTGTCTGACCTCAATCCGCTACCATTTCTCAGTAGATTGAAGAGTGCAGTGCAAAACTGTCTTCACACAGGCACAAGAAGAATAACTGATGCAAGTGCTTTCCGTGGTCCAGCTGCCAAAAAGTGCAGCAATACTACAGATGCTCCGTCAACGAGAGTTTTTTTTTAAAAAAGGGTCAGTGTTCAGCTTGAATCAGAATAACTTTACCTTCAAAGAAACAGCTCATCAAACACAGGACTGTCTTGTTTTACATGCAGACTACACATTCTAACAAAAAAAAGCTCACTGCACCTTGGAAATAATTTTTTATCGGTGCGCCATATGCACAACAATAATTCATAAAGTTAATATTTGTTTGAAAACTGACTGCTGAGTGTTGATGAGCCTTTAACACAATTAGTTTCACCTTTGGCTTGGCAGACACGAGCAACTATGAAAGAGGAATTGTAAGCTAAGCCATTATTATTAGCAATGCTGTAAGTTTTGCATCAACTTCTCAGCATGTGATTCATTGAATGAATAGTTCTGAAACTACCACAGCTGTTATACTGCAGTAGTCAAAGTGAAACTGCACTTGTATATTTAATCTTACACAGCAGTAAATTTCCTTTATGTGGTCTCACCTATCTTATTACTTAACACTTTTGACTGCAGTAGTTTAATGGATACATTGGTACTGAGATTGATGTGATTGACAAAACATATTCAATATAGATGTGTGTGGCTTTATCATCTGGATTCTAAACTGAATGTAAATGTTCAAACTGTAGGCCGAATAAGAAAGTTTGATTCCTCTAAATAGGAACGATTCTAAAATCCTAATTTGCTTGCGTGTCCCAGTGTGCAGTGTTGGTACTAGGGCACATGCCACATTGAGGTTACTGTCAGCACTGACCATTATATAATTAACCACAGGTTGAGCCCTAAAGCTGGAATTTATCCTTATTGGCCAGAACCTTCTCCTTTATTGTTTTATTGCATTTTTATCTGGTTTCTTTTCACAACAAGTAGATCTTATGTGGCATTGCTCATGGGTAGTCCATAGCCTGAAATGTGGCTTTACTGTGTTGGATCGGAATCTATATTAAATCCAATGAATTGATAGTCAAATTATCAGTATAAACTCGAGACAAATTCACTGAATTCTAAGTGGTATCTTTTAGCGACAGCTTATTGCACATCTTGCACTCCATGTTTGGATTATGCATACTGCCTAGGATGAAACCTATAACAGTCACCTTTCAAAGATAGCAGAGCAGTTTGACAGTGCATTTTGTATGTTGTCATTGTGTGGTGATACTTGACCACTGTTGCTGTAGTGTCCGCGCCTTAATAATACACGGACTGCAGGAGAACAATAAAACAGGTATTTACTGAACAGAGGGTAACTTAAGACTGACGTACAGAAGCCAGCTATGGCTTTATATACAGGGGTGGTCACTGCCGGTACTGCAGTATAGAATCAGTTCTTCTCTTAAAGGTACATACACAACAATTCCTCCCCTTTTAGATAAACAGTACATAACATTCATTTAACAACTAAATAATAACTAATTACAATTACAGTTTTCTCTGTACTATATACATCAACTGAAATAATCATTTATAAGTTCAGTCTTTGAGGAGGCTTCCTGATCCTGACTGGATAGCGCCTTTCTCGAGTATCCTGTTCTTGCGGCGGAGTTGATTCTGGTTCATTGTCATTGGTTGGTACGTCAGCTTCCAATACCACTGCTTCTGAGGTAGATGCAATCTGTACTTCGGGTTGATTACCAGGTGCACCTGCTCGTGGTATGGGTTTGGCTTGTTCCTGTGACTCTAGAATCTGGTCAGCATGGCGTCTCACGATGCTCTCTCCAACGTCCACTGTGTACATTAGTGGTCCCTGCTGTGTGCATATCGTTCCTGGCTGCCATTTTTCTGTTCGGTAGTCGTGGGCCAAGACTGGTTGCCCTATCTTGAAGCTCCTGGTTGGCTTCTCATTTATGTGCTGAAGTTGCTTATCCTCAACATCTCGTCTTATGTTTGGTTTGAGCGAATCCAGGCGACATCTTAGCCTTCGGTTGAAGAACATTATGGCTGGAGCTTGATTGGTGACTGCATGTGTCGCATTCCGGTAAGCAAACAAGAAATTATCCGCCTTGTGTTGTAGTGGTATGTCGTGACTTTATGCATTGCCTTTATTGCCTTTTTAAAGGTCTGAACAAACCTCTCAGCCAATCCATTTGTGGCTGGATGATATGGGGCAGATGTGTAATGTTTCACCCCATTATTCCTCAGAAACCTCTGGAAATCCTCGGACACAAACTGTGGCCCATTGTCGGAGCAAATCTGTTCTGGCAAGCCATTCCTGGCGAAGATGGTCCGTAGGACTGCAATAGTTTTCTCAGTGGTGGTGGAGGACATTTTGATGACCTCTGGCCATTTCGAATGGGCGTCCACAGTTAGGAACATTGAGTCCATAAATGGACCAGCAAAATCAATGTGTACCCGTTGCCATGGAGATGAGGGCCACTCCCATGGATGTAGCGGGGCCTGTGGTGGAGCGTTTTGGACCTTCTGGCATCCGTGCATCTCTTGGTCATATCCTCGATTTCTTTATCGATTCCCGGCCACCACACAAATGCCCTGGCTAGGCTCTTCATTTTTACCCCTCCCAGATGACCCTCATGAAGCTCATTGAGCACTCTATCTCTCAACTTGGGTGGAATTACCACTCGGGATCCACACATCAAGGTCCCCCGGCACACTGACAGCTGTTCTCTCCTTGGCGAGAATGCTGGCAACAGTGAGTCGCCATGTGCTGGCCATCCCTTCACCGTCAAATCATAGACCCGAGAGAGTGTCGGGTCATTTCGGGTTTCCTTCTCTATACTTGAGTTTGTAACAGGTAGACATTCGACTATGGTCGCATGGAATATCTCGACAGGGTCCACTGCAGGTGCTTCCTCTACCGTAGGCAACGGTAGGCGCGACAACCCATCAGCGTTTCCATGCTGTTTCGTACCCTTGTACTCTATGTCGTACTGATGTGCCCCTAGAAAAAGTGACCATCTTTGCAGCCGTTGCGCCGTCATCACTGGAACGCCCTTCTTTGGGTTAAAAATGGAGACCAGGGGCTGATGATCATTCAGTAGGGTGAATTTCTGCCCGTGCAGATAGTGATTGAACTTCTTCACACCCCACACCAGGCTGAGGGCCTCCCTGTCAATCTGGGCGTAGTTACGATCGGCTGAGGTTAACGAGCGCGACGCAAAGGCTATTGGCCTCTCTGAACCGTCAAGGAATTTGTGTGACAGCACCGCTCCGATGCCATAGGGAGACGCATCACATGCTAACCGAATCGGTAGTGTTGGATTGTAGTGGGCCAATACTTCTTTTGAAGTGATTAGGCATTTACATTTCTGAAAGGCACGCTTACACTCATCACTCCATTTCCATGTTACTCCAGTTTGCAGCAGTGGGTGCAGAATTGTAGATAAATTCGGCAAGAACTTATGGTAGTAGTTCACCAACCCGAGGAACGACCTCAGTTGCGACACATTTTCCGGTGCTGGAGCCTTGACTACAGCCTCAATCTTGTCCAGCGACTTATGCAACCCTTCCTCATCAATCATGTGGCCACAATACGAGATTTGTCTCTTGAAGAACTCGCATTTGGGGCGGTTGGCTCGTAGCCCATATTCCTGTAATCTCATGAGCACCTGCTCGGTTCTTGAGCACCGACCGCGCCCTGTGCGCTCCACCCTCTCTCTCTTTTCCTCCCGACGATGCTGCGCGACCCCTTTGCAGAGCCGCTCGATCGAGCTCGAGCCCGCCGCAGTCCAGAAGGGTCAGCGCACTATCTGTTACCAGCACGATTTGCTGGAACACCTTGACTGGGGCGCCAAGCCCAGCTCTCCACAGCCTCTCCTGCAACTCTCCGAACTCCGATGGATCCTTGGGCGGTTGCCCGCGGTCGACGCCTGCTGTTCTGACTTCGACTTCCAAGAAGCTTCTTCTCAGGGAAAGATCCCCGTGAGGTGATGCAGTACTGCAGGTGAGTTCGAACCTGCTCGTCGCCACTGTAGTGTCCGCGCCTTAATAATACACGGACTGCAGGAGAACAATAAAACAGGTATTTACTGAACAGAGGGTACTCTTTTTGTTTGGACCCAAAAAAAAAAACCCAATTGGACTGTAAATAAACAAAAGTTCAACTAAAACTTAACAAATCAAATTAAAATTTGGTTTTCGGGGTTGATAATGCACTCCAGTCCCCGCGGCGCCCACCGGTCGCGGAAATACTCAAGCGCGCCGGCGGACACCGCGTGCTCCATCTCCAGGGCCACCTGGGCGCGAACATGGCCGCAGAAGAGAGGCAGGCAATCCGGCTGGACGACCCCCTGAACAGAGGTTAACTTAAGACTGATGTACAGAAGCCTGCTATGGCTTTATATACAGGGGTGGTCACTGCCGGTACTGCAGTATAGAATCAGTTCTTCTCTTAAAGGTACATACACAACAGTTGCGAGTAAATTTCTACGGGTAGATTCGGTGGCTGGAGTCGGAGTGGAGCAGTTGGGAGGGAAACTAAAGAGTTGAGCGAGGAATGGGACTGGGAATCGGAGCAATCAGGGAAATATTTTGATTAAAATAGTTTAAATTATTTTTGACAAAATGTGGGTCGCAAGGCTGAAGATGTAGTGAATTCAAAAAAACAATTCCAACCAGAGAGCAGTGACAGGAGGTTACCATGCCTAATGATGGGAGAGATTTTGTGGTTGGGTGTTTCCACGGACAACAAAGATTGCAGGAGAGCGATACTCGGCATTCAATTTTGAATTAAATTTAGATCATGTTTCTTTTAAAGAAGGAGCAATGGCTGATTACCTCTGGCTGCTTTTTTTTTTGCTATGCAATCCACAAGCTAGCCTCAAACAATAGAATTTCAAAGTTAATATTGTGTGCCACTGTGCTACCGTGGATTTGCATCTCATTTTGCTAAAGTACTGAAGAGGAAGAAAAGAAAGCCGACAGTCCTAGAAAAGGATCACTGATCAGAGTAACAATTTGGGAGGGGCTGGGGTCCACACTAGTTTCCCATTCTGATCTTTGTTTTTGAAAAGCCCTAACCGGGTACGGCTGAGTGAGTTAATGACAGTGCGACATTGCACCGCTACAGATTTTAGTGAAAAAGAGGCTGGTTAATGTTGAGCACAGAAGCTGTGTTGTCAAGGGAAGGCCAGAGGAAATCCTGTCAGCAGAGTAGTGCAGCAGTAGCTCATATTGAGTAGAAGTCACACTAATTGGTATACAAGCTGTGCTTAATGATTGCAGATTTTGTCTGAAAATCTGATTCAAAATGAATTTCAGGAAGGGGGAGATGTACTTCATATGCGAGAGATTGTGGTATTAAATTCTGAGAGAGAACATTTTATTTTACTGCCAAAAAATGCATATACTGTACCTTTACATGTCTTTTCGAATTTAATTTGAAATTGGTTTAGTTGAGTCTCTGAACGTGCTTTATCTCTCCTTTTGTAGTCCCGTGCATGACGATGGTTTCTAGCTTTTGAACCTAATGTTAGAATAAAAAGAATTTGGATTGTGGTGTAGTGTTGTTTAAGTGGCAGACCAATAAAATCACAATAATTTGAAGGGCGACTCACTTATTTTGGCATATCTCACTCTTAAAAATAAATACAGCTCCATGAGGTGAGACTTCCTCTGGTCAGTGTGCGCAAGTACATTTTAAACCTGTTTGTGAAGATTTCCTCTAAGTAGCTAAAATATTACTTAATCCTTTTGTGGTCTCTCATTCTTTTTGATTATCAATCTCACTCCAATATTTCTCCAGTGTTGACATCTCTGACATGATTTGTTTTCTATACAGCAATCTTTTTAATTAATCATCTGGAAGGCAGTTTTTACTGTATGCCAATCACTCATCCTGTCACTCAGCTATGCTGCCTGGCATTATTTTCATTTTGCAGTGAGTTGAGCAAATTGTGCACAGACCATCAGACCCATTAATAGTTGGCCTGATTTGTGCCCTGTTTTTATTTTCATTTTATACAAAGTATTTAAATATATATACTGAAGTCCGATGTGTTCAATGTATGCTGGATTTATGTGCCATCGGACAGCCTCAATCTGGGCTTGGGTACCGCAATGTCTCTTCTTAGACAGTCCCTCGGAACCGAGGATGACTTGCTTCCACACTAAAAATGAACTCTCGGATGACTGATGAGTCCATTGCGGGACCTACAGTCTCTGTCACAGGTGGGGCAGACAGTGGTTGAAGGGGCGGGTGGGTGGGGTGCTTGGGTTGACGTGCGCTCCTTCCGTTGCTTGCGCTTGGCTTCCGCTTGCTCCCGGCAAAGAGACTCGAGGTGTTCGGCGCCTTCCCGGATGCTTCTCCTCCACTTTGTGCGGTCTTGGGCCAGGGATTCCCAGGTGTCGGTGGGGATGTTGCACTTTTTCAAGGAGGCTTTGAGGGTGTCCTTGAAGCGTTTCCTCTGCCCACCTGGGGCTCTCTTGCCGTGTCGGAGCTCCAAGTAGAGTGCTTGTTTTGGGAGTCTCGTATACCGCAATGTAGGATCACTCTGGCTTCAGTTACCCAGCACTGAACTGACTTTGCAAGCACAAATCGGGAACTCTTACCCAGAATCCTGACATTTTGAAGAGATATAAGACTGACCAAGAACGGTGATTTATTGCTGTTTCCACTGGTCTGGTTCACGCCATCCTTCACGTGCCCAAGCCTAATTCAGCACTTGCCCAATGACCTTACACATATACTTTACAGTCAGGGTCACTGCATTGTGATCAGAATCAAGAAGTCTGGATGACTTTTCCCTCCTTACAGGCTTGTTAAGAAGATTTCCCCTCTCTCCCGCTCCCCCACACCCTACCGAATAGTAAGCATGTGGCACAGTATTGCAGGTTCTTTTTTGTCAATTGACTTTATAAATAAGGTGGAGCTGTAGCGGTTCGTGTTCGTCGATCGTCTTCTGTGAAGACGAGGGTCAGGCTGCGCGTTGCTTCCGTGAAAATCGTTCACGGATACGGGGTCACCAATTGTAGTGTAGGAATTGATGAGCTCCCGTACTCACGTCGTTGGGTCACCAATGTAGCGGTTCGTGTAGATCGCCACTAAATAAGAGAGTTTGACTTCGACGAACTATTAACAAGTTGTTTATTTACAGGAACAGGTTAAATACATCAGGTAAGGTAGCCGGTAAGATGGCTGACTGTAGGAGCACCGTGGTGTAGGTCTTTCCCCAGCAGGGACGCCACGAGGACTGACTAGAAGTTTCCCAGCTCAACTGCCAGCAGGCTCCGAACCCAACTGCCAGCAGGTTCCGAGCCCAACTGCCAGCAGGTTCCGAGCTCTACTGTTGGAAGGTTCCGAGCTCTGATGTCATGACGTCAGAGTACAGGAGAGAAGCCTGAGTATAGTAACAGACACATACAGTAAGGTAAGTTAAAGGGAATTATGTATCTCAATGTAAGGGACAACCAGTGGTACCGCCACATAAGCCCCCCCAGAATTCGCTTAAACGAAAGTCCAAGGATGAGATGGTCTGACGAGCTGGTGGTCTCGGAGGTCGTGCTGTCTCGGCTTGGCGAGCGAGTTCCGAAGATGCTGCTCTTGAGGGGATCCGTACGCGCGTCGTGGCGAATAAAGTGTATCCGTCAGGCGAAGGACCGTGGAGACGTGCGAAACAGCAGGCCTTGTCTGAGTGACGGGCAGGTTGGGCGGACGCGGGCGATGTCTCCGTTGACTGGTGAGCGAAACCTTCAGGAGGCTGGAACGCACGGAACAGTGCGTGCCATAATGCTACGACATTAACAGAACGGAGGGTGAAAAGTTGATCTGTGATCAGAGCAACTTCCACGTGTTGATCGCGGCCGCAGGATGCCCGTTGGACCCGTCCTCGATGTATACAGCTTCGGTAGACGTTTGCATTTGTTAAAGGGAAAACTGGAGAAAGGGCGGCAACGGTCCAGGTTGTTGTTGCTTTCGGGAGGGGTAAACTCTGCTTGGAGGGCGGCAACACTTGTAGTTGTTGTAGATTTAGGAGAAAACAGCCGTGAGGGCGGCAACGCTTTTCGTTCGCGCTGAAACGTGTAGTAGGTAACACAACCAGCAGGCTGACGGGCTGGTGCGTTGTCGGCGGGGAACGAGTCTTCGTGTTTCATGAGGGCAGGGTCCTCGTGGTTCGCGAGGGATGGATCCTCGTGGTTCGCGAGGGATGGGTCCTCGTGGTTCGTGGGGGTGAGTCCTCGTGGTATCCCCGCAGGGCGCGCTCCGATTTTGTGGGCCCGAACATGCTGTACCCCGCGCTTGGAGAGATGTATACTTGCTGTTGTTTTGGACGTAGAGGCAGACGATCCGTGTGGCGGTAGGAAAAACGAGTACGGGGACCGTAAGCAAGTGCGTGGTCGGCGCCGCATCGATGTTCTCGTCGAACGGGGCTTCTACCGGTATAAAGCACGAGGGAGACTGTGGCTCCCTGGATTGCGGTAGCGACAGCAAAACGGCTGGTGCTTCCGTGGCGTGCTTCTTTTGTGAAAATTGCTCACAAAAAAATGAACGGGGTCCGGTTGAGGTTTGTCCGTGTCAAGCGGGATCTGCTCCAGGCTGCGCTTACCTTGTGAATACGTTCGCAAAGACGGGGTCGCCTTTGGCGGAGTGAGGTGGTTGCCGTTCCGTGGTTGTTCGTCGGTTGTGCGTCGGTCGTCTTGTGGGAAGACGAGATTCAGGCTACGCGTTGCTACCGTGAAAATCGTTCACGGATACGGGGTCATCAATTGTAGTGTTGGAATTGATGAGCTCCCGCACTCACGTCGTTGGGTCACCAATGTAGCGGTTCGTGTTCGTCGATCGTCTTCTGTGAAGACGAGGGTCAGGCTGCGCGTTGCTTCCGTGAAAATCGTTCACGGATACGGGGTCACCAATTGTAGTGTAGGAATTGATGAGCTCCCATACTCACGTCGTTGGGTCACCAATGTAGCGGTTCGTGTAGATCGCCACTAAATAAGAGAGTTTGACTTCGACGAACTATTAACAAGTTGTTTATTTACAGGAACAGGTTAAATACATCAGGTAAGGTAGCCGGTAAGATGGCTGACTGTAGGAGCACCGTGGTGTAGGTCTTTCCCCAGCAGGGACGCCACGAGGACTGACTAAAAGTTTCCCAGCTCAACTGCCAGCAGGTTCCGAACCCAACTGCCAGCAGGTTCCGAACCCAACTGCCAGCAGGTTCCGAGCCCAACTGCCAGCAGGTTCTGAGCTCTACTGTTGGAAGGTTCCGAGCTCTGATGTCATGACGTCAGAGTACAGGAGAGAAGCCTGAGTATAGTAACAGACACATACAGTAAGGTAAGTTAAAGGGAATTATGTATCTCAATGTAAGAGACAACCAGTGGTACCGCCACATAGCTAAAATTAAATATATGGGAACTGGGTTAAAGATTATAGGATAAGTGTAGGCTGCGCTGGTCAAATGGGATACAATGGTTGTTGTGCTGCTGGGGCAGGACAATGAGGATATTATCTATGAAGAGTAATTGGTGCAGTTAAAGAGTAAAAATAGAGGGGGCACTGAGGAAAAATAATCTGGAGTTCTTCTCAACTGGTCTTAGGGATGAGGAAATATATATGCAAAACTTTCTCGATTAAGTAATTTTGGTATAAACCATGATCGGAAAAATTGTACATGGTTTGTGGGAAAGGTTGACGTGCTCGGCACAAAACTCTCTCGTTCCATCCTTCCTTCTGAATCTGTGAGCTTCCGTGTGAATTAGCAGTGCACCATGCAGTGCTATTAGGGAGCTAGGGTGTCTTTAATACCAATGCCGGTAAGGATAATACAACACTAAACTATGATCCAGTAGCACAGAGTTAGTGCTTAGGTTAATGTTGTTCTGGGACAGTGTAACCAATGCACTCCATATTTTCTGGCTGATGCCAAAAGCAGGGACTTTCCTGTTCCTATCTATGGAATTCTGTGCTTTCAGACTGCATACAATCTCAATCTCTAGCATTGTTATGCTGCACCAGCAATGAGCAAGTGGCCGGCAGGGATCTCGTATCTGTGATAGCAGCACTGTATCCTTGTACTGTTGTCGACTTCCTTCACGCGCTAGCAAAAGTACAAACTAGTCAATAGCCATAAATGTTTCTGTCAGGCAAGCTACGGTTCTTGTCAATCCACTTTTCTGGAGGGGGTGGGGGTGTGCGTGACTTCAGTTACTATGACAACACTTGTGCTTTGAACAGAGTGTGCACAGAAAAACAAGTGTGCACCTGCATCTTTTCTGATGTGCTATCATTTTCAATCCCGTGGATGCTGACCTTTTAAAGCAGAAAGTTGGACACCGAACAATTGTCCTTTTATAAGATATGAGAAACATTCCATAGTCCAAACTCCAGAGCAATGCACTGTGATACAATTTGAATGAACTTGCCTGTGGATACTTCATATTTGCTAACAGCTACCTGTCTGAGCCAGTAGTTTCTTTTTCTTTATGAACAGCATCGACACAGAGCTGACTTGTTGTCGATGCAAAAAATAAAAGCTCTCACTGGTGTGCTTTTCCTGTCTTGGCTCAGCACTGTCCCTGCCACTGTTCAGGCAGTATATCTTTCTATAAACTGTGAATTGTAAACAGTGTTATAAAGACTTAATGGCCTCTTAAAATTGTATAAAAATAAACACAGGAACAACCAGATATTGTCTCCGTCTTTGGCAACAGAAATTGTACTGATCAGCTACATGGAGACACATTTTAGTATTTCTGAACTTGGGCATGTCAGCACTGATTATCTCACTGTGCCACATTCCTGTCAATCTAAGCACACTTCAATAGTACAGCA
Source organism: Somniosus microcephalus (assembly GCF_052327205.1). Classification (NCBI taxonomy): domain Eukaryota; kingdom Metazoa; phylum Chordata; class Chondrichthyes; order Squaliformes; family Somniosidae; genus Somniosus; species Somniosus microcephalus. Next base: position 36,645,995 of record NC_141005.1, on the reverse strand, counting down.
GGTGCCTCTTTGTATATTGAGCAGGGGCAGCTGGGAACATAACTCGTAAATTTGGCTCTGGTCTCTGCTGAGAACTCAAAATGTCGTGGCGAAGTTGCACTGGGACAAGTTACAGATTGGCCTTCACGTAATGCATGTGCCGCAATCCCCGTTCAAGATTTTAACTTCTGCACCCAAGGGGCAGATTTCCAGCGGGAGGCTCATGGGGAGCGTAAACCCCGGAATGGACCAGTTGGGCCAAGTCGTGTATTGATTGCGAGTTTGACACCAGTCAATACGGTAATGTAATGTGCGAGTTTAACACCAGTTAATACGGTAATGTAATGTGCATTGCATTATGGGAATTACCCGGGAAAGCTGCAGTCAGCCATTTTACCAATAAAGTAAAGATCACAGTTAGAAGCCTGTCTGCCTGACTCTGATTTAATTCGACGTATCTACATGCTTGATTGAACGCATTAAAGCATAGATACAACAGGCCGAATGGCCTGTTTCTGTGCTGTAACTACTATGTAAACAGTTGTCTGGGAGGTAGCTCTACAAGAAGGTGAAGGGTTTCGAAGTTTGGCTGCAGATGTTTTTGAGCTTGTTCCTCGAGTTGCCAACTCTGGTTGCCCTCACGCTCCAACACGTCCATCCTCATGGCACGTCTCCTTCCCACACCAATTGGAAAGCGAACAGACTCTTCATTACCCAATTGGATGGTTTTTGACTGTCAGTTAAACGGCCTTTTTTTCCATCTCCAATATTTTTATCACTAATAAACAAGTGTTCTTATGAGGAAAGGTTGGACAGGCTAGGCTTGTATCTGCTGGAGTTTAGAAGAGTATGAGGTGACTTGATTGAAACATATAAGATCCTGAGGGGTCTGGACAGGGTGGATGTGGGGAGGATGTTTCCTCTTGTGGGAGAATCTAGAGCTAGGGGTCACTGTTTAAAAATAAGGGGTCGCCCATTTAAGACAGAGATGAGGAGAAATGTTTTCTCACTGAGGGTCGTGAGTCTTTGGGACTCTCTTCCACAGAGGGCGGTGGAAGCAGAGTCTTTGACTATTTTTAAGGGCAGAGGTAGATAGATTCCTGATAAGCAAGGGGGTGGAAGGTTATCAGGGGTAGGCGGGAATGTGGAGTAATCAGATCAGTCATGATCTTATTGAATGGCGAAGCAGGCTCGAGGGGCACTCGGCCCCACTCCTCCTAATTTGTATGTACGTATGTATGTTCAAAGAAAATGAAAAAATATACAATTGATATTAATGTCCCTATGATTTTTCTCCCGGTTTGCTTGCAGAAGTGTCCGGGAAATGATTCTTTAATTCCTGGAGGAAGACTTCAGCCAACAACCATTTACTGCTCCCTGGTTCTAGTGCCCACTAAATGATTGACTTTTGCTGAAATGTCAATTACATTGCCTATTTTGCTGGTGTGTTCTATTTTGGCAACTATGTACAGGAAGAGTTTCTAAACTAGGGCTAGAGTTGAAAATTAAGTAAAGGAGATGCTAGAGAATGGGCCAGTCTCTGGGGACTCTTCATTCTCTCGTTATTAAAGTACCATAAGAGAAACTTATCTCCAAAGGGATTTAGGTGTCCATGTACAAGAGCATGGAACTGTATAAAATGCTAGTTAGGCCACAGCTAGAGTTCTGCGTACAGTTCTGGTCACCACATTACAGGAAAGATGTGATCGCACTAGAGAGGGTACAGAGGAGATTTACCAGGATGTTGCCAGGACTGGAGAAATTAGCTGTGAGGAATGATTGGATAAAAGAAAGAAAGACTTGCATTTATATAGCACCTTTCATGACCACTGGATGTCTCAAAGTGCTTTACAGCCAGTGAAGTATTTTTGAAGTGGAGTCACTGTTGTAAGCAGCCAATTTGTGCACAGCAAGATCCCACAAACAGCAATGTGAAATGACCAGATAATTATTTTTTTGCTATGTTGATTGAGGGATAAATATTGGCCAGGACACTGGGGATAACTCCCCTGCTCTTTAAAATAGTGCCGTGGGATCTTTTACGGCCACCTGAGAGAGCAGACGGGGCCTCGGTTTAACGTCTCATCCTAAAGACGGCACCTCCAACAGTGCAGCACTCCCTCAGCACTGCACTGGAGTGTCAGCCTAGCTTTATGTGCTCAAGTCCCTGGAGTGGGACTTGAACCCACAACCTTCTGACTCAGAGGCGAGTGTGCTACCCACTGAACCACAGCTGACACTGGATAGGCTGGGGTTGTTTTCTTTGGAACCGAGGAGGCTGAGGGGAAGTTTAATTGAGGTGTGTAAAATTATGAGGGGCCAAGATAGAGTGGCTAGGAAGGACCTATTTCCCTTAGCAGAGGGGTCAATAACCAGGGGGCATAGATTTAAAGTAATTGGTAGAAGGATTAGAGGACAGATGAGCATAATGTTTTTCACCCAGATGGTGGGGGTCTGGAACTCACTGCCTGAAAGGGTGGTAGAGGCAGAAACCCTCATCGCATTGAAAAAGCACTTGGATATGCACTTGAAGTGCAGTAACCTACAAGGCTACGGACCAAGAACTGGAAAGTGGGATTAGGCTGGGTGGCTCTTTCGACCGGCACAGACACGATGGGCCAAATGTTGTCGTCCTCTGCTGTAAATTTCTATGATTCTATGATGCACAAATCACTAAAAGCTACTGCACAGATACAGAAAGCAACCAAAAAGGTTAATAAAATGTTGGTTTTTATCTCGAGGGGCCTGGAATACAAAAGTGAGGAAGTGATGCTTCAGTTGTACAGAGTCTTGGCCAGACCCTATCTGGAGTACTGCGCCCTGTTTTGGGCACTGAACCTCGGGAAAGATACATTGACCTTGGAGGAGGTACAACACAGATTCACCAGAACGATACCAGGGCTTAAACATATATTCGTTCCTGGGCTGTGGGCGTCGCTGGCAAGGCCAGCATTTATTGCCCATCCTTAATTGCCCTCGAGAAGGTGGTGGTGAGCCGCCTTCTTGAACCGCTGCAGTCTGTGTGGTGAAGGTACTCCCACAGTGCTGTTAGGGAGGGAGCTCCAGGATTTTGACCCAGCGACGATGAAAGCGTTAAATTATGAGGATTGGTTGCATAAATGGTTTGTATTCCTTTGAGTTTAGGCGGTTATGGGGTGATCTAATCGAGCCATTTAAAATGATAAAGGTTTTTTTAGGGTAGGTGCAGAGGAAACTACTTCCTCAGTTGGGGGTTTCCAGAACAAGGGGGTATAATCTTAAAATTAGAGCTCGGCCATTTCGGAGTGAAATCAAGAAACACCTTTTCACACAAAGGGTAGTGGAAATCTGGAACACTCTCACTCGAAATACTGTGAATGCTGGATCCGTTTTTTTTAAGACTGAGATCGATAGATTTTTGTTAGGTAAGGATATCGAGGGATATGGCGCTGAGGTACAGAGGTGGAATTGAACGCGGAACAGGCTCGAGGGGCTGAACGTCCTACTCCGGTTCCTATGTTCCTAATTTAATTTGCTTGCTAACCCAACTGCTTTGTTTTACATCTTGGTCTAGCTCGCTTTACTGAGGAAAGGAAGTTGCAATCTTTGTGCAATATTTTTAAAGAATGCTGCAGGTACAACTGCGTGTGATGAGATGTACTAATCTGAAAGAACTGGCCCGAGTGAACTTTTTCTGCTCCCACGGGTTCTGTGTGTTTCTGTTCAGCACTAACCACCACTTTTATTTTTGTATTTTTTCCCAGCTCCTCGGTTATCACCATACTCTGCTGAGGGACTTGGGGAAAATGTATTTTCTTGAATGAGGCTTTCATAGCAGGGATGATGACTGACTTTGGCCCAAGTCTCTGGTGGGCAATTTGGCTGCCTGACTGAGTTAGCTTTGATTCCCCTCTCGGGTGGATACAGGTGATCACACGCCTGTCAGTGCGTTAATAACTGCAGACCAATTATAAATGCACAAGGATTTCTAGGGAAATGAAAGCAAGCTTGATCTGATATGCTTCCCAGTATAAAAAAGAAAAGAGAGACTTGCATTTCTATAGCGCCTTTCACGACCACCAGACGTCCCAAAGCGCTTTACAGCCAATAAAGTACTTTTTGAAGTGTTAGTCACTGTTGTAATGTAGGAAACGCGGCAGCCAATTTGCGCACAGCACGCTCCCACAAACAGCAATTTGATGATGACCAGATCATCTGTTTTTTAGTGATGTTGATTGAGGGATAAATATTGACCCGGACACCGGGGATAATTTCCCTGCTCTTCCTCAAAATAGTCTTTTACGTCCATCTGAGAGGGCAGACATTTAACGTCACATCCAAAAGTATGGCCTGCATGCAGCCCAGGCAAGCTTTCTACCCTAACCCTGCATAAGCCCACAGGAGAATTTCTAACTTATCCAGAAAATAGCCAAGCTGTACAGACCAGAGAGGCCCTTAGTTTGACCCCTGGTGTATACTGAGCCAGCTGATCTCAGCCAGAGCAGCGATAAGGGCAACTATAATAGTTGGCCTCATTGTCCCTGCCAGGTGAAATAAATCAGTCAGGGTTCCCACTCCTGATCACTATCCAATGATCTTTGCTGGAAATAAGTATGTGTGGACGTGAGGTGACGACAGGATCAGGCTCAGTGTGATGTCATTCGGAATGTATCATCACATGGTTTGTCACATGAATTGGTATGAGGATGCTCAGTTCGCTCAATGTAAGCACTGAATGGTTTGCGAGCTCGGTCAGACAGGCCGAAGCTTCCGATGAATCCCGTAGGCGCGGGCATGATTGTCCCGATCCCGTTGAACAGTGACTCAGCACGTTACCGGTGTACCTGTAAGAATCAACGCCACTGTTGCTGTGTATACATACACGCGAAGGCGAAGTACAGATGATTCTGCATCAGTATTAACAGTAAAACATCACAAAAAATTCAGTTTAGGTGTCACAATTTCACCGTAAACTTTTCCACTCGAAGGTTGAGCACTGTGACCTTCCATGATCCCTAAAAATGTCTTTGGGATCCCATTCTCTTCGCCAAAATGTAATGTATGTGGGTAGAACAAATGAAGGACAGAGACAGGATGCGTTGCTAGTCCATGTGCTTGTTTTTTTTAGGCCAGATCGAACTGAGCATGCTCCTACCAAACCATGTGATAATACATTACATCATCACGATGGAATAGTCTGTGGATAATCACTGTCAAGGCTCACCATGAATAATGGGCACTTGGTTCAAGGTACTGGAAGTAACTGTGGAATTGTACTCTAGCAAGAGAACAACACCTTCAGGAGATGCGTGGTGAAAATGTAATAAAGATAAAAATAGTAAATCCGCCCTTCCCCCCCGAATTTGTGGATATTAGTCTGTGATGCCATCAAATGTTCTGGGCAGGACTCTGTCTTCATATTAGAATCTTGTTTTACAAAAAGACATGGGTTTTTTGAGTCTTTAAATTCCAGCAGTTGAATCAAATATTCATAAGGTACTCTCAGCCTAATTTGTGTTTGCCTAATTGTATATCTTTTGTATTACAGAGTTGGCTGGCATTTCTTTACAGTGATGGTTTAATTGCCAAATCTGTCTAATATTCAGCTGCGATGTGTTTGAATTACAGATTGTCAATTAAAGCACTTGTATCCTCAGTGCAAAGAAACACCAGACAATTGGAAATTAGGAGATTAGTGATTGCTACCAACCTGCTCCCACACAAGCATTTCGCCAGGTGGACAAGCAATGATTCTGGTGGAACTGAGGTACCAGCACTGCCACTGTTGTTACAAAGGGAGCTTACTGGTAATGCTTCTCTGTGTAAACTCTCTGCCCACGTAAAGATAGATTTTTGCAACTATGGTAAGGGAATTTTAGAACCACTTTTGAACTGTCAGATTGTTTTTTGAGATGTGTTTTTGACTGATAATGCAGGTGTGTCAAGTTGTCTTTGAATGTTACCCCTGTTCTGTAAACTACTAAAAATGGTAAGTCTTGTAATTATGGTCACGTCACATTCACAGAAAGCTGCACAGCTGTGAAACGGTGTGTTTAAGCACAAATAAGCATTGTAGCACAAAAAGAAGTGTAGGTTAATGCTGTCCTGAGGCCAGTTTCTTAAACCATAAGTCAAATTTTGCATCAGTGAAACAGTCAGTGTTAGAGCAATGAAAAGGTGTAGTATTTTAAACCTTAAACTGAGCTTCCAAGCTGCTGCTACAGGTTCTAATTTTGAGCACTAGTGAGTTCTACAGTAACCTCTAGCATTGAAAAGCAAAAAACTTCTAAATTCACACTTTTGCCTGTTACATTTTTGCTTTGAGCATTCTTTAAATGTCTCTGCCCCCTCCAACACCATTTGAATTGGAGAAAGCCGTATGCACCCAAGCTCTTGTCAGTGTCATTTCTGTGAGGAGATAGCTGAGAAAGTAGGCCTTCTGGAAGGAAAATGCATAATACTGGTGGTGGGGGAAAAAGAGATAAATATTTGACTTCACTTCAATTGAGACTTGATTGAGGTGTATAAAATTATGAGGGGCCTAGATAGAGTGGATAGGAAAGACTTATTTCCCTCAGCAGAGAGGTCAATAGCCAGGGGGCATAGATTTAAAGTAATTGGTAGAAGGATTAGAGGGGAGTTGTGGAGAAATGTCTTCACCCAGAGGGTGGGGGTCTGGAACTCGTTGCCTGAAAGGGTGGTGGAAGCAGAAACCCTCATCGCATTTAAAAATTACTTGGCTATGCACTTGAAGTGCCGTAACCTACAAGGCTACGGACCAAGAGCTGGAAAGTGAGACTCGGCTGGAAAGCTCTTTGTCGGCCGGCACAGACACGATGGGCCGAATGGCCTCCTTCTGTGCCGTAAATTTCTATGATTCGAAGTTTCTTTTTAAAAACTCAATATTCTGAGGATACCGATGAGCATGCTGTGTGATCATATCCACATGTAGGTAGATTAAAAGTGGCATTCTCATAAAAATGGGTTTTATACTTGAGCAATTTATATTGCAGTGCATACATCGCCCAGTTTTTGCTGAGAGCCAAGTAAAATACCTCGGGTATTACAACCTGTTTCCCAAAGACATATTATAGATCTGCCTGAGTGGCTCTCTATATTAGCCCCTTAGCAAGAGCGTGTGTAAGTAGTTAGGAATGCACCCATACAACTCCAGCACTAACAGTTAAAAAAATAAGTTTTTGTTATCACACTGAATTCAAACACATGTTATTATAACTGCAGATTTTTGGCACCCAGCGATTGAGCATGGCCACATCGTATACCACGAGAAGGCTTAATTCTTACAAAAAAATTTGAAGTCCAGTGCTGGAAAGTAAACAATAGCCTCATAAAACCCAGCAGCAAAGCAGTAAGAGGTACAAGTTCAAACAGCCACCGTACTACCCGGCTGATATTGCAGTGGTGCTGGGTGAATTACTAAGGTTTTTATGAACTATAAACGGCAAGGCCCATAATTCGTAAGCATATGAAGTCTGGGGAAAGTTATGAGATCTTCCTTGTGGGTGAGAGAATCTCAACAACCAGTGACAAGTACTGTTTATTATTGTATACATTATTTAATTTAATAAAATAACTTTCCTACCATTTTGAAAGCAAAAGCAAATGTTTTCATTGGGCATGTGCCATTTTGTTGATTGAACATCCTCTGGTACTTGTGTTTTATTTTAGCAACCTGAAATATTTTCTCAGCAGCTTAATAAATAACCCCTCCCTGTGCAGCGCGAATAACGGTTCCTAGCAGAGTGATTTAACTTTTTTAAAAATCATTCTCTGGATGTGGGTATCATTCGCAACCCTGGCATTTATTTCTCATCCCTGGTTGCCCTTGAGAAGGTGGGCAGCCTTCTTGAACCACTGCCGTCTATATAGTGAAGGTGCTCCCACACAGTGCTGTTAGGGAGGGAGGTCCAGGATTTTGACCCAGTGATGATGAAGGAACAGCGATATATGTCCAAGTCGCAACAGTGTGTGACTTGAAGTTGGACTTGGAGGTGATTGAGACGATCGAAGGAGTTGATGGGGTAGATAGAGAGAAACTATTTCCTCTGGTGGGGGAGTCCAGAACTAGTAAGGGCATCAAGGGATATGGCGATAGGGCCGGTGAATGGAGTTGAGGCAGAAGATCAGCCATGATCTCATTGAATGGCGGAGCAGGCTCGAAGGGCCGAATGGCCTACTCCTGCTCCTATTTCTTATGTTCTTGGAATAAGGAGGCATAACCTTGAAATTAGAGCTAGACCGTTCAGGGGTGATGTCAGGAAGGACATCTTCACACAAAGGGTAGTGGAAATCTGGAACTCTCTGCTCCAAAGAACAGTTGAGGCTAGGTCAATTGAAAATTTTAAAACTGAGCTTGATAGATTTTTGTTAGTCAAGGGAATTAAGAGTTACGGAACCAAGGCAGGTAGATGCAGTTAAGGTACAGATCAACCATGATCTAATTGAATGGCGGAACAGGCTTGAGAGGCTGAATGTCCTGCTCCTATGTTGATGGTTTTCCCGTGCACCTGCTGCCCCCGCCCTTCTAGAGGGAGGAGGTGGTGGGTTTGGGATGTGTATTGATTTGTATGTGGGTTCAATGACGACACGTTCATGAAAGAGAATGTCTTTTTATCTAAAGTATGTTCATCTAAGTTAACAGCATTACAGGAGACACCATCTTAGAGATCCCTCTAAAACGAAACTAAAACTAAACTGTCTCTCTCTCACATGCCCTCTGCTGGTAAGGCATAAATAATCAAACAGGCAAATATGCTGGTAAGGCACAATAATCAAACAGGCAAATACCATCACTATTTGCTGATATCATTACATCTCCCTTTCTTAAAACAAAAGTATTTTACTTTTATCTAACAACATGTTTTCTTTGTATTACTCTGCATTTTAACTGTAACACTTAATGAACTTACATTATCATTATCAAGGTTTTTTAACCTTGTTTTGTGTGTTCACATGAAATATGAAAATACACTTGAACTTGAAGAAAGAATAAGATAACATTACTTCCTTCTATAACAAGAGTCCTTAAACTTGCTCAATGAGTCTCTCAGGAGGCTTCACGTGTCTTGAGGATTTTCTGATTGATTGTCCTTGAATCTGAGTTGTTGCCTCAGATGATTTCTCAGCTGTGTGATCAGGTTGTTCAACAGTATCAGTCTTTTGACCTGCTGTGGCTGGTCCCATGAGAAGATCTCGACTATTTCTTCGCAGAACAGCACCCTCATCTGTCTGAATGGTGTATGATCTTGGTTGAACTTCACTCAGGACAGTTCCCTTCTGAGTCCATATGTTTGTTTTGTCTTTGAACCTTACTTGGTCACCAGTGTGGAGTTCAGGTAGGTTTTGTGTTCCTCTGTCATAGTAGTACTTTTGCTTTTCTTTCTGTTGTTCTTTGAACTTCCTCACTTTCTCCCCCTCTTTAGTTTTCAGGAGGTTCTCCGGGATGGGTAGGTTTGACCTTAGCAGACGTCCCATAAGGAGTTGGGCTGGTGACATACCACACTCGAGCGGCGTTGTGCGGTATACAAGCATGCTCTGGTAGAAGTCAGTTCCACTGTCTTTTGCCTTGTACATCAGTCTTTTCACTGTCTGGACCGATTTTTCCACTAGTCCATTGGACTGTGGAAAGTGAGGACTTGACGTTGTGTGGACAAAGTCCCACTCTTTGGCAAAGTGTCGGAAACTTGCATTGTAAAACTGGGGTCCGTTGTCTGTGGTGAAGACCTCGCTTGCCACGCCATGTCTGGAGAATATGGCTTTCATACATGTTATCACAGCATCTGCAGTGGTGGTGTACAGTCTACAAACCTCTGGATACAGGGAGTAATAGTCTGTGACTACAAGATAGTCCTTCCCTTGACATACAAATAGGTCAGCGCCTACCTTCTGGTAAGGTCTGTCTGGCACTGGGTGTGGCTTTCGTGGTTCTACCGGATTGCTTGCTCGATATTTCAGGCATATTGTGCAGTTTGACACCTCATTTGTCACATCTTGGTTGATTCGTGGCCAGTACATTACCTCTCGTGCTCTTTTCTTACACTTTTCGATTCCCAGATGTCCTCCATGGATCCTTTTTAGCATCTCTTTTCTCAGACTCTTTGGGATAACTATTTTACTTCCTTTGTAGATGATGTCTTCGACCACTGATAGTTCCGCCCTGCAGTTCCAGTACTCTGCCATGTCAGGTGAGCAGTCTTGCTTCATGTTGGGCCATCCATCCAAGATGCTTTTCCTCAGTCGTCTCATTGTTTCATCTTTGTTTGTCTCAGTCTTTATGAGCTCCATTTTTGCATCTGCTATGGGCAGTGCACTTGTGATCATGTCCACGTAGGCGTTCACTTTTTCATCCATTTTGGTGTTTGCGGGCTCACTTGGGTCAACAGCTCTGGACAACGTGTCTGCTGTATACATCAGCTTACCCGGTGTGTACGCAACATTCAGTGTATAGCGTTGCAGCCTGATCATTATTCTTTGTATTCTAAGCGGACAGCTATTTAGTGGCTTTTGGAACAATGCAATCAAGGGCTTATGGTCAGTCTCTACACTGATTGCTTGTCCTGACACAAACTGGTGAAATCTTTCACAGGCGTATGTGATGCTGAGCAGCTCCTTTTCTATTTGAGCATATCGCGTCTCTGCGTCTGTCATTGAGCGCGATGCATATGCAATAGGTTGCCAGTAGTCATATTTTTGCAGAAGAACGGCACCGAGCCCACTCTGTGATGCATCTGATGATATCTTGATGGGTCTCGCTGGGTCATAAAACCTCAGAACTGGTTCCTCTGTGAGCAGTTTCTTTAGATTGCTCCATGACTTCTCATGCTCATGATTCCATTCCCATTCTATATTCTTTTCAGTTAGTCTTCTCAGTGGCGCCATCTTTTCTGAGAGGTTGGATATGAATTTACCCATATAGTTGATCATTCCATTAAACCTCTGCACGTCCTTTTTGCATTGTGGCTTTGGCATATTCTCAATGGCGGACACCTTTCTGGGATCTGGTCTGACGCCCTCACTGCTAAGGATATCTCCCATGAATGTCAGTTCTGTCACCCCGAGCTGGCATTTCTCTCTATTCAGCTTCAGGTTTGTTTTCCTTGTTGCTTCCAGCACTTTTTTCAGTCTCTCGTCATGCTCAGTTCTCGTGGTTCCCCATACTATGATGTCATCCATTGATGTATCAACTCCCTCCAGGTGCTCATAGATCATATGGATAGTTTTGTGATACACTTCAGGAGCTGAGGCAATGCCAAATGGTAACCTTAGGAATCTGTATCTGCCAAATGGACTGTTGAACGTGCACAGTCTTGAACTTGCCTCGTCCAGTTTCATCTGCCAAAATCCTGATGATGCATCTAACTTGCTGAAATACTTTGCATTTGCAAACTGTGACATGATTTCCTCACGTGTAGGAAGCTTGAAGTGCTCTCTCTTTATTGCTCTGTTTAGATCTCTTGGATCCAGGCAAATTCTGAGCTTTCCATTCTTTTTGTCCACAACGACGAGGGAACTCACCCACTCAGTTGGCTCATCTATCTTCTGAATCACGTTCAGGCTTTCCATCCTGTCCAACTCTGCCTTCAGTTGCTTTTGAAGAGCAAACGGAACTCACCCACTCAGTTGGCTCATCTATCTTCTGAATCACGTTCAGGCTTTCCATCCTGTCCAACTCTGCCTTCAGTTGCTTTTGAAGAACAAACGGAACTTTTCTGCATGGATGTATGACTGTTGGCATACTTTTATCTACTCTGATCGTGTGTTCTCCTGGAAGGCAGCCTAGACCCTGAAATAGGTCGTTGTACTCTTTCATGAGTTCATCATAGACTGTCTCTCCTTCGCTTTCCACAACGAGGACTCTCTTTACCAGGTTCAGTCTCTCACAGGCTATTAAACCTAGTATGGCCTGCACATCCTTTGGCACCACGATTAATGCTAGCGTGTGCTCTCTGTCCTTGTGTGTCACTTTGACAATGCATCTTCCTTTCACTGGTATATTAGTACCTGAGTATCCTGTCACTTTCACTTTTATTCCATGTATCTTTGGTCTGGGTCTAATTTTCTTAAAATCAGTCTCTGATATCACATTAACTTGTGCTCCAGTATCCAATTTAAATGGAATGTGTATGTCATTCACTTTTAGTGTCAACATCCAGTCTTTTTTTTCTTTTTTGTTTTCAGACACAACATCCACATAGAACTCCCCTATCCCGCTTTCATCTACTGCATGGACCTTGCTTTGTTGCGCTTGGTTCTTACAGCAACGGGCATAATGGTTGTTTTTGTTGCAACTATTGCATGTTTTACCATATGCTGGACACTTTTTTGGTGGATGCTGTGTACCGCATCGACTACATGACTTTCGATTGCCCCTTTCATTTTTGTTCGCTGGCCACGCCTCTTTTTTCACATTGGTGCTCTTTTTGTTAAACGGTTTGTGTCCGTTCTTTCTCACTGCATCCACGTTGCAGCTACTGTCACTGAACAGCTCCTTTGCCTGCAACTTCACAGTCTCTGTAGCCCTACACAGTGCTATGGCTTTTCCCAGGTCTAGATTTTGCTCTCTTAGCAGTCTTTCCCTTAGACCATTATCTGGAATACCACACACCGTCAGTCCCCCAAATTCACATGTTTTGCTTCAGTTTCTCAGTTCAGTCACATACTGATCAATAGTCTCACCCGTTTTCTGTACACGTGAAAAATCTGTGCCTCTCAAACGTCACGTTACGTTTAGGTATGCAGTAGGCCTCAAACTGTTCCATTATTTTATCCAGCTTCATTTTGTCTCCCTCAGCAGTGAATGTGAAGTTATTATACACCTCCAGCGCTTCATCACCCACGACATGTAAGAACACTGACGCTTTCATTTTATCACTTTTCTCGTCAGCTCCGATTGCCGCTAAATACAACTCCAAACGTTGTTTGAACCTTCTCCAATTTTCAGCCACATTACCTGCCAACTGAAGCTTCGCCGGTGGGAGTAAACCTTCCATTTTTTCACTTCGTTAGCTATTCTCCAATGGTAAGTAACGATGTTCTCTTTTGGCTTGCTAATATGTGGAGAGCTGATTTAACTTCAGATTTTTCCTCTTCATCTCTTTCAATCACTTCTGACTTCTGACACCATGTATTGATTTGTATGTGGGTTCAATGACGACACATTCATGAAAGAGAATGTCTTTTTATCTAAAGTATGTTCATCTAAGTTAACAGCATTACAGGAGACACCATCTTAGAGATCCCTCTAAAACGCAACTAAAACTAAACTGTCTCTCTCTCACATGCCCTCTGCTGGTAAGGCATAAATAATCAAACAGGCAAATATGCTGGTAAGGCACAATAATCAAACAGGCAAATACCATCACTATTTGCTGATATTACAGGATGTGCTTCACAAAGAAGCCTTGGCGGCTTGCTGCAGCCATGGTACACCGGTGGAGGAGGGAGTGAATGTTTAAGGTGGTGGATGGGGTGCCAATCAAGCGGGCTGCTTTGTCCTGGATGGTGTCGAGCTTCTTGAGTGTTGTTGGAGCTGCACTCATCCAGGCAAGTGGAGAGTATTCCACCACACTCCTTACTTGTGCCTTGTAGGTGGTAGAGAGGCTCTGGGGAGTCAGGAGGTGAGACACTTGCTGCAGAATACCCAGCCTCTGACTTCCTCTAGTAGTCACAGCATTTATGTAGCAGGTCCAGTTCAGTTTAAGGTCAATGGTGACCCCCAGGATGTTGATGTATATGGATTTTGACAGATACCATGGCTAATTTTTCTCTAGGACTCCTATCAAAAGCTTTGTTTTAACAGGAGTTTAATATTATAATTGATTCTCCCCAGTTTTTTTTCGCCTTCTCTTCCTCTACATCCACTTTATCCTCCTTATTTGGGATTGTGGCACAGGTCAGTCCACAAACAACTGTTTGAGAAGGGTGAAGTGGGTTGTAGAGAAACAATCTTGCCACTCATTGTTCTGACAAAACTCCAATTACATGCACAGCCTCAAGTTTATTATTACCATTAGATCAAATTTTTATTCAAACTGATTTACTCACCCAGTCATTAAGGAGTGTGCACAAGTTCTGTAGTATGTTTAAATGGAGGACCACCAATGAAAGATTAAAACATCAGATTGATTTGTGAGTAAACTAGGGTTCTTACAGTACCATAGTAACCCATCACTGTGCAGCTTGGGATTCAGGTGGTAATGTGTAAATACCACTGCTTCCACATGGCAGAAACTTGGGCTTTGCTTCTGTGCATTTTAAAGCCAGTGCTGTATAACACAACCAGGCACTGTGCTCAAAAGTGATTTGTGTGAGATATACTACATCTGTAGTGCATTAAAGTATTTGCATGTGTTAAACACATTGTGGTAATGTTTTACTCCATGACAAATAAGAGCAGTTAAACCTCACTGCAAAGAGTCAAAGATATGCAGTGCGGTAACAATGCTTTTATGTGCAAAACACACTCCGATATCCACAGCATCTAAATGTAATATATGCGAGAGTCTGAAATGTTGACATTTTGCCCAATTTTGGCTCTTGTGTGTTAATGCCATAACAGACTGGCTTGTGATCAAATATGTAGTTAGTCTGTGTTAGAAGTGAGTAGCTGGAATAACTGTTGAATGAATTCAGATGGTGCATTCATTTTCTTTATTCATTGTATCATTCCGAGGTGACTGGAAGATCAAGGCCTCTGTTATTCCTAGCCTGCCAAAATAAAGTCCGTGGTGCTGACGAACCCACTGCCCTCAGCCCAAGAAATATCTCTTTCACATGTGTTTTTATTGTTGGAAAAATCAGCTTGATCAGGATAAAAAGGGTAAAAGTCAGGATAAAAAATGTCCAGGAAATCAAAATCTGAGTCAGCCCATTGGTCTGAGGTAAAGTCTGTACTTTGGAGACTGGGATATAAATTTGTCTTGGACTGCAGCACAAAATGGGCGCCACGGAATCAGCAGTCTGTTTTGCAATCCGCATGATTTTCTTTTCCATTGACCTCAATGGGGGGAAAAAATTGGGCCGAGTGTGAAACGGGCTGCTGAGCTGCAACCGCCTGTTTTGCGATACCACCCGAGACGGATTTATACTCCGGGGGTTGTATTTAGTTCTGGTACCGGTGTTGAAGGCCATGTCTCCTCAAAAATTGCTGCAAGTGGAATGACTAGCACTTTTCTCTTACGGCATCTCCAGCGCAGGCTTTATGAGAAACTTTGTTGAGCTCCTGTTGGTCTAACCAGCTTGGTCCTGTTTCGATAGCAGGGTTTTTATCCACACTTTTGGTGTGCCTTTTCCTTTTTTTTTCCCTCCCACATGGCAGCTGTCTTTCATTCTGCCAGCGCATTTCACACTTCATCTAGAGCCATCCTTTGTCTCTTTACTTGTCCTATTACCATCTTGTCTCTTGCCTTGAATATCTCTTAATGTCTCCTCACCCCTCCCAGACCTTCCCTTTTGTCCTTTCATCCCCTCCCCCATTTCCCAGCCCCCTGACTTGCTTCTTAATCTGTTTCATTTCCTGCTTTTTTTTTTCTCAGTCCTGACGAAGGGTCACAGACCTGAAGCGTTGACTCTGTTTCCCTCTCCACGGATGTTGCCTGGCCCGCTAAGTTTTTCCAGCGTTTTCTGTTGTTGTTTCGGATTTCCAGCATCCGCAGTATTTTGCTATCGTATTTATGAAAGCACCATTGAGCTCTGCTAGTTTAACATCATCAGTCCAAGTAACAGAGAAAATGCTGGTACTAAATTGGTGTGAAATGATGCCGTATTTTTGACTATATCACAGCAGTTGTGCCACACTGTGTTAATGATATCAGTGCAGCAGTATTTCAGTTTGGTGGCGGCTCACAGTGCACAATGTGATATGTAAGCTTGTTGACTGCTCTGTGGTGCTATTGAGCAGCTCGAGAATACACAGTAATGTAACTGCTAGCTTAACAGACACACTGAGACAAGCTTGTAGCTATGAACTCGACAACCGCAAGAAATTTCCAATGTAACTTTAGTTGGTAGAATTTGAATTAGTGGTGACATGAGATCAGATGGCATTTTACAGGAGTGGGACCTCAATTCAGTCCTGGAAGTGCCAACAAAGATTTAATGGAAAGTGCAGATGAGCACTAAGTCGTGTCTTTCTGTGGTTAGTGCAAAATCCTGGCCAAGGCATGTTAAGTTGATTTTATTCTCTCATTAGGCTACAGTGCTTGATTCATATTCAGCGCAACCAAGATTCAGAAATTTCAAAAGTGGCATTTATCTGGGAAACAATATTTATTTTCTCTTAACAAGTGAAATTTTCAAATAAATACACATTCTTTTAATCTGAATGGCTGTTCTCAGTAACTCATTCTATTGTTAATATGCATTGGAAAGATGTAGAATATAGTGATTTTTTTTTTCTTGAGTTCCTGGTTATGGAGACTAACTTGTACATCAATGTAGTGTGACAGTCTTAATGCTTAACGTGTGCATGAAAGGGATGGAGCATGAACGTACATTCTGGCTGATCAACATCCAACAGGAATTCTTTTTGACTCTGTTTTCTGTCTACTGCCCTTTGTATTTGTAACTAAAGAGCTAGAAGCCAGTTTAGGAAGAAATTGATTCAGACGCGACAGGAAATTAGTACCTTGACGAGAATGGACAAACGAACAAAGAGCAAATATGTTGTTAAATTGCACTTTTCTTTTCCGAATCAGTCTGAATTCTACATAATGTCAGTGGTCCTGTTATTGGGAAATTTGGCCAGTATTGATGGTGAAGTTAAAGGAAGTAGCCCTGTCATACTGCATATGTTCTCCACGAGTAGTGGTGCCCCTATCACGGGACATTCATTGGTGGTGGCCATAGAGAGACCGTCTTGCTGGGCCTTCATGTTGCAGCCTACGGGACGGGAGTCCACACAGTTACCTGGATGTTGCAGCCTACGGGACGGGAGTCCACACAGTTACCTGGATGTTGCAGCCTACGGGACGGGAGTCCACACAGTTACCTGGAATGAATGACAATTTGAGATATGGACTTGAATTTGAAGAGAACTAATTAGCAGGGTTGTGGGGAAAAAGCTGGGGTGTGGGACTAAATTGAACAGCTCTTTCAAAGAGCCTTGTCAGGCACGCGGGCTGAATGGCCCCCTTCTGTGCTGTAAGATTGTATGAAATAACAATGCAACTTCCAGACATGTTTTTAGGGCCAAATATTTCTCTGCTATTTATTTAATTCTCCCTATATGATCATCTCACCAAAAAACAGCCAAGCATTGAAATGTGTACAAGTTATTGGAAAAGCGATTGGAAAGCTATGAGGGGTTGGGTGGAAAAAAAAGAACAGCAGAGGTTAAAAGTCTATCCCTAGAATATATGATTTGTCACACAAAGCACTTTTTCATTATAGGGTTTTGGAAAGTGATATCTGATTAAAATAAATGTGGAAATAATTACTAGTACTATTTCAAATTTTTATTTATTTTAGTAGCACTAATGACTTCTAATCATCTGTGGTCTGGTGTTTGCTCAGATCAGAGCCTTTTGTTGAAGTCTATTTCCATTGTTTTGAACTAATTGTTTTTCATTCATTTGTGATTCTTCATGTTTGATTGTGTTTCGTTCCTCGAGGAAAGCTGCCTATTGTTTCAATGGCCGCCCTGGATGTGCTATTGATACAATAAGTGGTTAAGGCCAACATAGGCTCGGTATGACAATATTGTCTTTCAGTAGCATGTTCTCATAGTCATAGGGGGAGAAATTGGGTGAGTAGCACCACCTGTTAGCGCCTAAAGAGGGCAGTCAGTGGCTGTAGCGCCACTGGCCGCGTCTCCCGTGATATTCAGCGGGGGCGCTAATGGTGGCGTTAGCCTGTTGCGCTGCGCCACCACCAATGACGTAATCGGTGTGCTTAGCGCCCCGATCGCGATATTTGGTAGCAAACGCCGCTGTAGCGCCGTTCGCTACCCACGCCCAGTTCACGGGGCCTTGCTGTGCCGGCAGTGGTGCAAGTTAAGGTGGAGGTGCGGGGCGGCCGCCTTTTTCGGCGGCACCTCCGTCCCCGGCCTCCTGACCCCCCCCCCCCCCCCCCCGCGGCATTGCCGGCTGTTTCCCGAGAGCCCGGCACTTCTCCTCGGTGCCGGGCTCTTTTGCCGGCACTCGCGATCGGGGATCGCGCTGTTGCAGGCCCCTCCCCCTTAACAATGGGAGGAAGGCCTGCAGTACCGCAGCGTGCCGTGCCGCAGCGTGTTGCGCTGCGATATTCAGTTTCAGCACCCTAAGAGGGACGCGGAGCACCTCGAGCCTCGCCCCGTCTCCCTCTAGGGGCGCTGAAACTGAATTTCTGACGTTCATTAATGCTCCGAACGCTGCGCAAAAATCAGCGCCCAGGCGAACTTGGCGCCACTTTGGCGCCTCAACCCAATTTCTAGGCCATAGTTATACAGCACAGAAACAGGCCCTTCGGCCCATCGTGTCCACGCCAGCCATCAATCCCTGTCTGTTCTAATCCCATTTTCCAGCACTAGGTCCGTAGCCTTGTATGCTATGGCGTTTCAAGTGCTCGTCTAAATGCTTCTTAAATGTTGTGAGGGTTCCTGCCTCTACCACCCTTTCAGGCAGTGAGTTCCAGATTCCAACCACCCTCTGGGTGAAAAAGTTTTTCCTCAAATCCCCTCTAAACCTCCTGCCCCTTACCTTGAAACTATGCCCCCTGGTTATTGACCCCTCTACTAAGGGGAAAAGTTCCTTTCTATCTACCCTATCTATGCCCCTCATAATTTTGTATACCTCAATCAGGTTCCCCCTCAGCCTTCTCTGCTCTAAGGAAAATAACCCCAGCCTGTCCAGTCTCTCTTCATAGCTGAAGCGCTCCAGCCCAGGTAACATCCTGGTGAATCTCCTCCGCACCCTTTCCAATGCAATCACATCCTTCCTATAGTGTGGCGACCAGAACTGCACACAGTATTCCAGCTGTGGCCTAACTAGCGTTTTGTACAGCTCCATCATAACCTCCCTGCTCTTGCCTTCATTAGCCGAAGCATAGAATATAAGTATCCCAAATGCCTTTTTAACCACCTTATCTACCTGTCCTGCTGCCTTCAGGGATCTATGTACATGCACACCAAGGTCCCTCTGATCTTCTGTCCTTACAAGGATCCTACCATTCATTGTGTATTCCCTTGCCTTGTTTGTCCTCCCAAAATGCATCACCTCACACTTTTCAGGGTTAAATTCCATTTGCCACTGTTCTGCCCATCTAACATCCTGTCTATATCATCCTGTAGCCTGAGGCTTCACTCCTCACTATTTACCACTCCACCAGTTTTCGTGTCATCTGCGAACTTACTGATCATACCTCCTACATTCATATCTAAATCATTAATGTACACTACAAACAGCAAAGGACCAAGCACCGATCCCTGCGGTACACCACTGGACACAATCTTCCAGTCACAAAAACAACCTTCAACCATCACCCTCTGCCTCCTGCCACTAAGCCAATTTTGGATCCAATGTGCCAAGTTGCCCTGGATCCCATGGGCTCTTACCTTCTTGACCAGTCTCCCATGTGGGACTTTGTCAAAAGCCTTACTGCACTACCCTCATCCACACACCTAGTCACCCCCTCTCAAAATTCAATAAAATTGGTCAGACATGATCTCCCCCTGACAAAGCCATGTTGACTATCCCTGATTAATCCTTGCCCCTCCAAGTGGAGACTAATTCTGCCCCTCAGAATTTGTTCCAATAATTTCCCTACCACTGATGTTAGGCTCACTGGCCTGTAATTCTGCTTGTTAGGTTGCAATTTATCCCCTTTCGGTTCCTTGAAGGCTCATTTGGTAAAGCTGGTATATAACTGGACTGTACAAATCGGGAAGATACCATGTTTGATTTCTGGTCAGAGTTAGTTGACCTCAGCATCCCTAGGCTAAAGATGAAACAATCAGCAAGAGCCCTCGCTCTTGATTGCTAACCAGTGACCCCCTACTGTCAAAGTGTGGACATCAGGTGAGGACAGGATTGAGCTCCGCTCCAATGGTTGAATAGCTGGTCACTTTTTATTGTTTAGGCTCTCACATGAAAAATGGACAATTGGCTTGGGCTACCCTATTTTGGGCAGTCAAACATGTTTGTGTTGGAAAGTCACAGAAGCTTCCCATCTGTGTAGATTTAAAATGGTTAGAAACCAAGAGCCTACAACAAATACTTCATGAACCATCTGATGGTTGGCACACGTTATATCTGCAACCATTTGTTTTCATTAATTATAGGCTCCAAAGCTTTTGATACTGAGTACTTGGAGCTTAGATGTCCTGTGGACTTAAGGCAATGTGGAGCTGTACTTTTGTTTTGGCTGCTAATTATGTAGTTCACGTTGGAGATGGCGTGATAGACGAGGGGGGCGGCGGTTGGGTTTTACTGTATGTTGTGGAATCACTTAGCAAAATGGAACAATTCACACACACATTTTCAATAGTTTTATTGTTCTACTTTTGAGCCATTCAGTACTCACTCCTTCCTGTTGAAACTCACAGATCTGCCGTGCGCCTGAAAAAGTATAAAAGTGCCGATGTACCCACAGAAAGAGATGCGCATTAATGTTTGTAATGTGTTTGTTTTCTGCAATGTGTACTATTTGCACAATACTTATTGGCAAGGCCACTGCTTTGCGGTTTTCATGGAAAAATACTGGTATTTTTATGTTGAGCAATGTGAATGGATGTTATCTCGGTGAATCATTAGCACCTTTATCCCTGTTTTTGTAGTGACTGGAGTTTAAATTCCTACTATTGTAGCAAGGTCACTTGTGATTGGTTATTGCCACAATTACTAATACCACACTCCTTTGTTCTTCACCTCGATCATTGTTAAATTAAGCAGCATGTTTTTTTAAGTTGCATCCGCTCAAAATAAACTTGATGCAGCATGAATGAGCTAATAATTAAGCTCCAAGCATCTTGCTAAAAGAATTAGTAATGAATGGAAGTGCCAACTTCGGAAACTAGCAAATGTTGGCCAGCAGTTTCAAAAAACCTAACACAGCCCCAAAAACGCTGAACAAAAGCCTGTGACGTGTTAAAAATAAATACACTGAAATTGCAGTGGGAGCTGAGATTGCAATCTAAGTACACCCAACATTACTTTTAATATCAACAGAAAATGTTGGAAATACTCAGCAGGTCAGGCAGTATCTGCAGTGAGAGAAAGGTTAACTCTGTGTTTCTCTCTCCACGGATGCTGCCTGACCTGCTGAGTATTTCCAGCACTTTCTGTTGATATTTCAGATTTCCAGCTTTTGCAGTATTTTTGCCATTTCCTTTTACTTATATTAGAGAAAATAAACCATAAGTACATGAAAACCATAAGGGGCAGTTACAAGGATTGAAGGCACCAGATTTATTTTCCAGGGTGTCTGGAGACACGCCCTTGGAACATTTTTTTGAACACTTTTATTTAATGCACTTTTCAGTATTTTAGCGTCTGCAATGAACATTTTTGTGCAATTGTATTGCAAATCATACTGTATTTGTCATTTGGGAATTAATTATTTGTATTTACATTTTTAAACTTTCTCCCAGTAGCAGCAGATAATCTATTCATGGCAGATTTAATTAAAACTTTTTTTTAAATGCCCACCAGCAAATTTGATCGAATTGGCTCGGTTTATTCACTAGGACTTCAGGCAGCAAGCTTGGAACTGTGCGCACTCCATCGAAATGCTGTTTTCCCCTCCCCACCCACCCTAACCTCTCCACAGGCTGGGGCCAAATGCTGGTACATTTCTCTCCTGGTAACTTTTTGAAACTTTCATCGGAATGTACCATTTTAAAATGTTATATTTCACGATTTGATAGACATATTTTCCTTTTAATAAAGTTCTGCTATTTTAGGTTTCAGCAGACCAACCAGACTCTGACTTCTTGTCGTTGTTCAGGGAAAACAAACTGCTTAGTCTTTAACTCCTGCGCTGTAGTCATCATTTCATTCTGCTCTTGTCAAAAATCTGTCCTACAAATGAATCTTAATAGCTGTTCCTGACGAGGAACTGAAATGTGCTGCAAAGCAGCCCCAGCACATTCGCTATCTCTTGCTGCAGACCTGGCTATAACCATGAACTTGGAGTCAGATATGGCTTGTGTGAAGTCATAAGTAGGGGTCTGTTCACACACAAATTAATATGTAGATAAATACATTTGAAAATTTATGCAATATATTTTACTATACATTGTTACAAAATGTATTACATGGTGTGACAATATTTGTGACTGAAACCATATCGTCTGCCCGCCCGCACAGCCATTAATCTGCTATATTCAAATAGGATGGATCTGTAACACCATTTTATAGGATCCTTGGAATTCAAGTACCAAATGGTATTTCCGTTCATGTGTGGAGTATTTTCCTGCATTACTGTTCATTGGAAAATATTGAGAGAGAGGAATGTCTTAAGGGAATATTCTTGCTTTAAAGATTGGAGGTCATTGAAAGCCATTCTTTAATTTAGGGACTAGGCTGGGTTTCATTAAAGTCACTGATTTTTGATTTTCACAAAAATTAAAGGAAAAAGCAGCTTGCATTTATATCACACTTCCCCAATGCATCACAAAGTGCTTCTCGTATAATGTAGAACTCTTGTTATGTAAGCGAATCGGCCATTTTGCACACCGCAAGGTTCCACAAACAGCAATGAGAGAATGACCAGCGAATTTATTTTGTAGCTGTGTTGGTTGAGGAAAGAATGCTGGCTAGGAAACTAGGAGAACAACTTCTTTTAATAGTGCCATGGGATCCACCTGCATCAGACAGACAGAATCTTGGACAGTCTCTACTGCAGAACAGCACCTCTGGCGATGAGCGCACTCTCAATACTGCGCCGTCTGTCGGCCTAAGTTACATTCTCAATTCCTGGACTACTGCTTCAACGCACAGTTTTGTGACTCAGACAGAGTGCTACCAACTGACTCAAGCTGACTCATGTGGACAGAATAATTGAACGTGATCTCCAAAACACCCGTGCAAATCCTATAATCTTGTAATAAGAACAGAAATTGTCACCATCTACCAGTGAGCGTAGCTATAAACAGAAAGATTTGTAGAATGCGGTTGCCAAAACACTGGTATAAATCCTGAAAGCTCGTAATAAGAATGGAATTTGACTTATTCAATCACCGTAATGCAATCGGTCCTTACTCCCAGCCGTTGAGTATTTTCTAACCTGTGTACAACAATGCCTCACAATGAAATTTGCTGCCAGAAAATATACCAAGATTCTATTATGGTAAACAAATTTGTTTTCTGTACACTGTTCATTCAAAGTTGGAATTTGGTCAAAAAAATTCCACATTATCCCAACCATCTTCAGCTGCTTCACATATGACCTTCCCTCCATCATAAGGTCAAAAATGGGGATGTTCGCTGATGGCTGCACAGTGTTCAGCGCCATTCGCAACTCCTCAGATAATGAAGCAGTTCATGCCCACATGCAACAAGACCTGGACGATGTTTTTGACTATCTCAAACAAGCGAGAGTCTAACCACCGCCCCTTGACATTCAACGGCATTACCATTGCCGAATCCCCCACCATCAACATCCTGGGTGTCACCATTGACCAGAAACTCAACTGGACCAGCCACATAAATACTGTGGCAACAAGAGCAGATCAGAGGCTAGGTATTCTGCGGTGAGTGTCTCACCTCCTGACTCCCCAAAGCCTTTCCACCATCTACAAGGCACAAGTCAGGAGTGTGATGGAATACTTTCCACTTGCCTGGATGAGTGCAACTCCAACAACACTCGAGAAGCTCGACACCATTCAGGGCAAAGCAGCCCGCTTGATTGGCACCCCATCCACCACCTTAAACATTCACCCCCTCCACCACTGGCATACCGTGGCTGCAGTGTGTACCCTCTACAAGATGCACTGCAGCAACTCGCCAAGGCTCCTTTGGCAGCACCTCCCAAACCCGTGACCTTTTCCGCCTAGAAGGACAAGGGCAGCAGGCACATGGGAACACCACCGCCTCCAAGTTCCCCTCCAAGTCACACACCATCCTGACTTGGAACTATATCGTCGCTGGGTCAAAATCCTGGAACTCCCTCCCTAACAGCACTGTGGGAGTACCTTCACCACACAGACTGCAGCGGTTCAAGAAGGCGGCTCACCACCACCTTCTCAACTGTAATTCTGGATGGGCAATTAATGCTGGCCTTGCCAGCGACGCCTAAATCCCATGAATGAATAAATTGATTCATTGAGCAATTTAAATAAAACAACACAGGTGGAGTTTCTGCTCCAAAATATTCAAACTCCAAGAGGAGTAGACAGTATAATTATTCTATTAATGATAAAGAATTACCAGGAGACTGAGTGCCAGTGTGTTCGAACGCTGTGTTACTTACATGGGATGAAACTTTGGTTCACATTCTCAATCCAGATTCCCATGATAAAAGATCCACAACAACATGGAGCAATCAGTGATGATTTGGGGAATGACAATGTCACACTGATACGAGGGGCAAAGGTTTTTCTAAGATCGATGTTGAGACGCAGTATTGAGACAGAAAGAAGTCCGGTGTTGTACATAACCTTTCCCAAACCTGCCCTGGGCATTCTCACTGAGCTAAAGAGGAAAAGTATTAAAATTTTGCAGCATAGTCACCACCATATTTCATATTGAAAGAATTAGCCTAATCTTTTTATCAGCAGGAAACTTAGCAGTGATCCCCACATTAATTCCAGGGATAATTCTATTAGTGGTTTGTTATTGGCGGCCGTGCCTTCAGCTGCCTAGGCCCTAAGCTCTGGAATTCCCTCCCTAAACCTCTCGGATTTCCAACTCGGGGATTTCCAAGATGAAATTTGCAGCATGGTTTTACATTGTGATAATTCACTGTGAGCCTTGTCGTCTCCCTCAGACTCTTGCCCTATTCCAGGCCTTGAGCACATAATCTAGACTGATACTTCCGTACAGTACATTGTTGGGAGGTGCCGAATTTCGGATAGACATTAAACCATTGGCCCTCCCAGATGGACGCAAAAGATCCCATGGCACTATTCAAAGAGCAGGAGAGTTCTTTTGGTGTCGTGGCCAACATTTACCCCTCAACCAATGCTACCATAGACAGTTTAAATGGTCATTCATCTCATTGCTGTTTGTAGGACCTTGCTGTGTGTAAATTGGCTGCTGCATTGGCCTACAAAACAGCACTTACAGCAATTTATTTGGCCACCCTAATTGCCCTTGAGAAGGTGGTGGTGAACCGCCAATCAAGTGGACTGCTTTGTCATTCATTGGCTGTATTGGGACCTCCTGAGGACTTGAATGGCCTTATATAAATGAAAGTCTGATCCTTTTTTAGTTTGTTCTTTCTTAAGCAATTGTTTGATCTTGTAAATGATTTGTAACTAATCTCTATTAACAAATATACTGACAATGATTTATCAATTTCTAAAATGGTCCCTTAATGAAACTAACTTCTTTCAGAGACTGTAGATCATGAATACAGTGACATAGGGTGTTTCTTAGACACTGGCTTATACCCACTCGAGGTTCTGATGCTATGATGGAATATGCATGTGTTTGCGCCCTTGTGTGGGTGGGATAGTGAATGAAGGTGACCAGGTGCAAACCATTAACAGTCAAGATTGTTGAAATCTTTGCTTTTGCACAGCTCCCCAAGCTCTCTGCAAATAGGCCACACAGGTTTTTGTAATTGTTAATCTTTCTAACAAGTTACTTGGAATAACTTAATACTTTTGATAATATACACTGACAATGCCCTTGCCTACCTATGCATACTGCACATCCTATTATGGTGAATTGTGTTAGAATAAGAAGTGCCTGGTATTACATGCAGTCCTCTCCGGATATAATGAGACTTCTCTGAGGTTTGAAGAGATGAGTTATAATGGGGTTTCTGTATTACCAAATCTTGAGAGCAGTTTGTGCAGTGTGCCCTTCTGTACAAGTGCTATGGTTACATTCCAGCGACTAACCTGATTCATAAAGGTTAAGAAATTAAGATCTTGAAAAATGTCTGTAATATTGTTCATTGCGTGATCAACAGATCTATAGATGTGGCAGAGATTGCTATTCGCAGGGCACCAAATAGAAATTGTGCGGAGCTGCACACTGTACAGTAGGTAGATTTTGTAAAGTGGGATAAGTTTCATGATGCAAACAAACTGAGAAGTAAGATGGAAAGAAAGACTCTATTTATAGCATACCTGTTACCCCACTGACCATCTGGGTTATTCATGCACTATTGAAGAACCCAAATTGTTTCCATGGTGATGATGTGTTTAATGATGCCTGTAGCGGCCTCTCCTTTAAGAGCTCACTGTCAGGCACTTGAAGCAGCGCTGATGGTTTCAGAGGGGTTTTTCTTTCGTACCCCCAGAGGCAACAGTGCTGTGGCAGCAATATAAATGCTATCTCTGGCAGCAAAGGCTCTCGCTTTTTTCCAGCTGTCACCAGGAAATATGCATCAGCAAATCAGTACTTTTGAACAACTGTCTGTGCCAATTTCTTTGTCTGCTGCTACTGATATGTGGCACTAGCTCTGCAAAATAAATGGGAATTTCATGGCATCGTGATCATGAGATGACATCGCTGATCTAGCCAGCAGCCTAGTCCTGGCCAACATTATGTCCCAATATCACGATCTTATCAATGAACCTGACTTCCTGGCTTGTGAGCCAGTAATGGGTTAGCCAGCACAGTGCTTGTCAATGTACATTCCATGCTTCAGGGCAGCTCTCTTCAGTTCTTTTTCTATTAGGTTCTAGTTTGCCAAATCAGTGCAGCCAAATATATAGTGATGAGTTTGCCATCAGTAAGTAGAGAGCAATTTCCGGTCAGCTGCACATTCTGGCTTTTGTTCCCCGAGTGAATTATGTCAATTATTCTTGCAAGTGAAATAAAAGCCTGATTTTGAATTATGTATGGAGCCACATATTATTAAAAACTCCATAAATGTTTATCTGCATTCTTAACAGGGATGAACACTATGGTTGCAATGATGTATGCACTCTAATGTTGATCTCATTACTCTCTCTATATTGAGAGAATTGGGACCTACATTGGAGTGAGTATTCTAACCATCGTGCAGAGAAAGCAGTCAGAGTTTATAAAAATCTTCAGTGTAGACTTTAAGTCACATCGAGATGGTGGTGGGATACTGAAGCTAGATTGCAATCACAGAAGAATGAATCTTGTAACAAACATGTCTTCATATTTTTCTGTTTTTTTTTTCAGTGCTCCAAACCGAAGCACAGTACTCCTTGCTCTGCGATTACAGAGATAAGAACATGCACTCAGCTCGAGATGCCAGACAATATAAACACATTTGTACTGAAGGTGAGTAGCAGTTGATGTGTATTGATGGGGTGAAGTAGTGGGGCTATGTTGGACACTGTTAACAGTGCCTTAGGACAGTTTTGTTCTGTGGAATTGCATAGTTGAATTCTTCATTTATTGCCCTTATCGCCATTGCTGCCGCTGAGATGATTGCTGTGATAAAGAATTCAATAATGATCCATGTGATGCATCGTCTAACAGATGCATCATGAAATGGTATAAACAGTCCCTGATAATGTCAATCGAAAAATGAGGCAATTGTGCTGGAGACATTGGTTTATCACTGTCTCTTGACATGTGAAAGACTTTCATCATAGTCTAATCTCACTGAATCACAAATGTTTCACCACACCTCACCAATCTGAAATCCTCTCTTATTATATTTTTGTGACATCTATGTTTTCATTGACATGCAAATATTAGTGCCAGTTAATTCACTAGCTCCAACAGCATGTATCTGCAGCTGTACACCAAACCAAAGCTCTTTTTATTTTAAGCCATATGTAGGACGATTATAGTGGTAGACCATAGAGTTCTGTATGGAGTATCTCGATTCAAAATCCCAGCCTTGATTAATGCACAAATTCATCTTCCCTCAATGTGTGAGCTTTACCAGCTGTTGGTTAGTCTTGTAAATGACGTGTTCTACAACTGCAGAGGCCTTCACCTCTTGCTTCAGGGACCTGTCCCTCCCTGAAGAAGGCACTTCCTTTTGGCTTGTTGCTGACAGTACAGATAGCAGATGTTGACGAGCTCACATCCCAGAAGCAGGCTGAGTAAGCGGCTTCAGTAAAGTGGAATATAATATTACACCGATAACTTGGAAATTTTGCTCAATTATGTGTCAGTTTTTGTTTAAGCTTTGCCCACTGGTATTCCTCATCCTCAGATTTTAAAAATATTGGAGGGAACTGTGACCACGTACATTGTGGGAATGAGCAGGTTGGTTGGGTTGCATGATGTTTCATTCTTTTGACAATGTAGGTCTAAGAAAGCTATGAAAAAAAGAAAAGAAAGACTTGCATTTCTATAGCGCCTTTCAGAACCACTGGACATCCCAAAGCGCTTTACAGCCAATGAAGAACTTTTTTGAAGTGTAGTCACTGTTGTAATGTAGGAAACATGGCAGCCAATTGGCGCACAGCATGTTCCCACAACCCGCAGTGTGATAATGACCAGATAATCTGTTTTAGTGATGTTGATTGAGGGATAAATACCAGGACACCGGGGATAACTCCCCTGCTCTTCTTCGAAATAATGCCATGGGATCTTTTACAACCTCCTGAGAGAGCAGAGGGGGCCTCGGTTTAACATCACATCCGAAAGACGGCATCTCCGACAGTGCCGCACTCCCTCAGCACTGCACTGGAGTGTCAGCCTAGATTTTTGTGTTCAAGTCTCTGGAGTGGGACTTGAACCTACAACCTTCTGACTCCGAGGCGAGGGTGCTACCAACTGAGTGACAGCTGACAAAAGGAACAATGGGGAAACATGAAAAAAAAACATAGAATAAGCAGGAAATGACAGAGTTAACTATTGTAACAGAGACTTTTGGAAATCAAGCTGCTGTACACTATTTCCATTTAAAAGCTACCTCCTCCTTGGCATTAAAAAAAAAGTGAAGTTAAAATAAAATAAAATAAATTAGATTGAGGGCTTTTCTCCTTCTACCGATTTTTCTCCCCTTCCAACCTAATCTCGTAAAGCTGTTGATTCCTTCCTGCTGTACGTATCACAGGCGTCAGGCATTTTCCACTACATCACCCTGGTACCATGGCTACACAGGGCTGGGCGTGTCGGTGTTTCCCTAAGACAACCTATTTGAAGCTGACTTTCTCATAACCCCGCTATCTGTGCAGCCTAATCCCATCATTAAATGTACTTGCGTCAATGTCCATGCTATTAGAAAGAACTTTATAATGTTCCTTTCTAAATTCTACCCGGCTATCTGTGCAGCCTTCCTAATTCCATCGTTAAATGGAATCACATCAATGTTCATACTATTAGAAAGACCCTTTTAACTAAAAGAAAGATTTGCCTAACTTAATTCCTGGTGTATTTAAGGACCTTTAGTTCTGGAGGTGAAAGCCCAAGAGCCTACTGCAGACCAGAACACTGACCACAATATACTGTAATTTTGAGAAATAACTGACCTGTAAAAGATTGGTAACTGTTCATTATGAATTCCTTTGAACAGGTATGAGCCCATTTTTGTTTGCTCTATCTTGATTCCAGCAGGCTAATTTCCTCTTTTTTTCCTAAATTGTTCCCTTTATAGGTTCATTCATCACTTCCAGTCCAAAAAATGTATCGACCCTGCATTTTTCATTGAGTGTCATCAGTACTCTTCTGTGCTATGTAGTGTGGTACTGAGCCATTCAGACCCGAAGATCCCAAACTTGACTCCCGGTCTGTGCTGAATTACCTTGTCTCAGCCAAGACAGCAGTAGGGTGCTCCATCTGGTCTCATTACCTCTGGGCCAGAGAAGGGGAAAAATCAGTCCAGGTTCCTCCTACTCATCACTGTCAAATGTCCCAGCATCTGTTTGGGTGTTAGCTGTGGCTCAGTGGGCAGCACCCTCGCCTCGGAGTCAGAAGGTTGTGGGTTCAAGTCCCACTCCAGAGACTTGAGCACAAAATCTAGGCTGACACTCCAGTGCAGTGCTGAGAGAGTGCTGCACTGTCGGAGGTGCCGTCTTTCGGGTGAGACGTTAAACTGAGGCTCCGTCTGCTCTCTCAGGTGGACGTAAAAGATCCCATGGCACTATTTTGAAGACGAGCAGGGGAGCTATCCCCAGTGTCCTGGCCAATATTTATCCCTCAATCAACATCACTAAAACAGATTATCTGGTCATTATCTCATTGCTGTTTGTGGGAGCTTGCTGTGTGCCAATTGGCTGCCACATTTCCTACATTACCGCAAGGATTGGTGCTTGGGCCCCAGCTATTCACAATCTATATCGATGATTTGGATGAGGGGACTAAATGTAACATTTCCAAATTTGCTGATGACACAAAGCTAGGTGGCAGTGTCAGTTGCGAAGAGGATGTGAAGAGGCTTCAAGGGGATCTTGACAGGCTCAGTGAGTGGGCGAGAACATGGCAGATGGATTATAATGTGGATAAATGTGAAGTTATCCACTTCGGTAGAAAAAAGAGAAAGGCAGAGTATTTCCTAAATGGTGAAAGATTGGGGAATGCAGATGCTCAAAGGGACCTGGGTGTCCTTGTACTTGAGTCACTGAAAGTGAATGTGCAGGTGCAGCAAGCTATTAGGAAGGCAAATGGTGTGCTGGCCTTCATTACAAGAGGATTTGAGTACAGGAGTAAAGAAGTCTTACTCCAATTATATAGGGCCTTGGTGAGACCACACCTGGAGTACTGTGTACAATTTTGGTCTCCTTACCTAAGGAAGGATATACTTGCCATAGAGAGTGCAACGAAGGTTCACGAGATTGATTCCTGGGATGGCAGGACTGTCGTATGAGAAGAGATTGAGTAAACTAGGCCTGTATTCTCTTGAATTCAGAAGAATGAGAGGGGATCTCATTGAAGCATACAAAATTATTACAGGGCTTGATAGGATGGATGCTGGGAGAATGTTTCCCTTGGCTGGGGAGTCTAGAACCAGGGGCCTCAGGATAAAGGGTAGGCCATTCAGGACTGAGATGAGAAGAAATGTCTTCACACAGAGGATGGTGAATCTTTGGAATTCTCTACCCCAGAGGGCTGTGGAGGCTCAGTCATTGGGTATATTCAAAACAGAAGTCGATAGATTTCTGACTAGTAAGGGCGTCAAGGGATATGGCGATAGGGCCGGTGAATGGAGTTGAGGCAGAAGATCAGCCATGATCTCATTGAATGGTGGAGCAGGCTCGAAGGGCCGAATGGCCTGCTCCTGCTCCAATTTCTTATGTTCTTATTACAACTGTGACTACACTTCAAAAAGCACTTAATTGGCTGTAAAGCGCTTTGGGAGGTCCTGAGGTCGTGAAAGGCGCTATGTAAATGCAAATCTTTCTTTCTTTGGATGAGGTCAGGCTCAGGCTAGGTTCTGATGTCTCCTGAATAATTGAGCAATGTGCCAACATTCACTGTCAAGGCTTATATGGGCAGAGTACCATAGGGGTGACGGCACCCTTGTTCTACTTGTACTCCATCATGGTATTACATGACCCATATCATTCATGGATATCAAATATCTTATGAATGTAGCTAATGGGAGACTGTGATGGAATCACTCAGGCCCAGAACTTCTGTATATTGTATTTGAAATATATACAGGATAATAATGGTATGGTACACCGTAAGAGGAGAATCGCCATTATCCATCAAATGGAGGGACCATGCCCTCCAATTTGAATAATGGAAATTTGTGGAAAGGCAGATAATTTTAAAAAGTGCTGTGCAATGAGGCACTCTCTCTGACTAGAGTTTGTTCGGAGTTCTGGTGAACAATACGAGTGTGCATATTGAAAACTTCACTCTAGTGCTTTAATCAGACATTTGTGATTATCTAGTTTTCATTTTTTTTTTGTTTGAAAAATCTTAACCATACTGCAGCGTGGCAGAGATGGTGGGACATGGGTGAACTGGTAATAGGTTTCCTAGAGACCCAGACCTGAAGGTTCTGGCTTCATGTAACTGGGAGGTTTTTTTCACTGCAGACTGTTGGGAAAATAAGCCATTTTAATATATTTCTATCTATAATATATTAAAAGTGTTGTGCATAGCACTCACTATGTCACAAATTTTGAGTTATGTTTTTTATGTCAACATTTTATAAAGGGAAAAGCCAATGTCAGCATTTGCTGGTCACGCTACTATTGAAGGCCACTAGGTGGTGCTATTGCAGTCTCCTTGGAGGCTGAAAGTTTCCTCTGTTTGCCACACAATTTAACGCTGCAAATTAGGATGCGAGGAAATATAAGCAACACATGTTATGAAAAATGTTTTCTTGCTGCTGAGAAAATAATTCTCAGTCCCACTTTTCAGCTTCAGGCCCCACCTACATAAGAAATAGGAGCAGGAGCAGGCCATTTGGCCCTTCGAGCCTGCTCCGCCATTCAGTAAGACCATGGCTGATCTTCTACCTCAACTCCACTTTCCTGCACTATCCCCATATCGTTTGATTCCCTTAATATCCAAAAATCTATTGATCTCTGTCTTGAATATACTCAACGACCGAGCCTCCACAGCCCTCTGAGGTAAAGAATTCCAAAGATTCACCACCCTCTGAGTGAAGAAATTTCTCCTCATCTCAGTCCTAAATGGCTGACCCCTTATTCTGAGACTGTGACCCTTGGTTCTAGACTCCCCAGCCAGGGGAAACATCCTCCCTGCATCTACCCTGTCAAGCCCTGTAAGAATTTTGTATGTTTCAATGAGATCACCTCTCATTCTTCTAAACTCTAGAGAATATAGACCTAGTCTACTCAATCTCTCCTCATAGGACAATCCCCCATCCTAGGAACCAGTCTGGTGAACCTTCGTTGCATGCCTTCTATGGCAAGTATATCCTTCCTTAGGTAAGGAGACCACAATTCTCCAGGTGTGGTCTCACCAGGGCCCTATATAATTGCAGTAAGATGTCTTTACTCTTATACTCAAATCCTTTTGTAATAAAGGCCAACATACCATTTGCTTTCCTAATTGCTTGCTGCACCTGCATGTTAACTTTCAGTGATTTCGTGTACAAGGACACCCAGGTCCCTCTGAACACCAACATTTCCCAATCTCTCACCATTGGAAAAAATACTCTGCTTTTCTATTTTTCCTACCAAAGTGGTTGGAATCATACCTAGCACAAAGGAAGTTGGCTGTGGTTGTTGGAGGTCATTCATCTCAATCACATGACATCACTGCAGGAGTTCCTCAGGGCAGTGTCCTAGGCCCAACCATCTTCAGCTGTTTCATCAATGACCTTCCCTCCATCATAAGGTCAGAAGTGGGGATGTTCGCTGATGATTGCACACTGTTCAGCACCATTCGAGACTCGTCCGATACTGACGCAGTCCGTGTCCATATGCAGCAAGACCTGGACAACATTCAGACTTGGGCTGACAAGTGGCAAGTAACATTTGCACCACACAAGTGCCAGGCAATGACCATCTCCAACAAGCGAGACTCTAACCATCTCCCCTTGACATTCAATGGCATTACCATCGCTGAATCCCCCACTATCAACATCCTGGGGGTTACCATTGATCAGAAACTGAACTGGACCAGCCATATAAATACTGTGGCTACAAGAGCAGGCCAGAGGCTGGGAATTCTGCGGCGAGTGTCTCACCTCCTGACTCCCCAAAGCCTTTCCACCATCTACAAGGCACAAGTCAGGAGTGTGATGGAATACTCTCCACTTGCCTGGATGAGTGCAGCTCCAACAACACTCAAGAAGCTCGACACCATTCAGGATAAAGCAGCCCGCTTGATTGGCACTCCATCCACCACCTTCAACATTCACTCCCTCCACCACCGGCACACTGTGGCTGCAGTGTGTACCATCTACAAGCTGCACTGCAGCAACTCGCCAAAGCTCCTTCAACAGCACCTTCCAAACCCGCGACCTCTACCACTTAGAAGGACAAGGGCAGCAGACGCATGGGAACATCACCACCTACAAGTTCCCCTCCAAGCCACACACCATCCTGACTTGGACCTGTATCGCCGTTCCTTCACTGTCGCTGGGCCAAAATCCTGGAACTCCCTTCCTAACAGCATTGTGGGTGTACCTACACCATATGGACTGCAGCGGTTCAAGGCGGCGGCTCACCACCATCTTCTCAAGGGCAATTAGGGATGGGCACTAAATGCAGACCTAGCCAGCGACGCCGACATCCCATCAATGAATAAAAAATAAAAAAATTTCTCCACGTTATATTCCATTTGCCATGTTCTTGCCCACTCACTTAGCCTGTCTATATCCCCTTGAAGCCTCCTTGCATCCTCCTCGCAACTTACATTCCCACCTAGCTTTGTATCATCAGCAAACTTGGATATATTACATTTGGTCCCCTCATCCAAATCATTGATGTAGATTGTGAATAGCTGAAGCCCAAGCACTGATCCTTGTGATACCTCACTAGTTACAGCCTGCCAACTCGAAAATGACCCGTTCATTCCTACTCTCTGTTTTCTGTCCGTTAACCAATCCTCAATCCATACGAGTATATTACCCCCAATCCCATGAGCCCTCATTTTGTTTAATAACCTCTGTGTGGCACCTTATCGAATGCCTTCTGAAAATCCAAATACACCACATCCACTGGTTCTCCCTTATCTATTCTGTGAGTTACAATCTCAAAAAAACTTTTAACAGATTCATCAGACACGATTTCTCTTTCATAAATCCGTGTTGACTCTGCCCAATCCTATTATTATTTTCTAAGTGCCCTGTTACCACATCCTTAATAATAGATTCTAACATTTTCCCTGCTACTGATGTCAGTCCAACTAGTCTGTAGTTTCCCGTTTTCTCTCTCCCTCCTTTCTTAAATAGTGGGGTTACATCTGTTACCTTCCAATCCGTGGGAACCGTTCTAGAATCTATGGAATTTTAGAAAATGACAACCAATGCATCCACTATCTCAATAGCCACCTCTTTCAAAACCCTAGGATGCGGGCCATCAGGTCGAGGGGATTTATCGGCTTTCAGTCCCATTAATTTCTCCAGTACTATTTTTTTACTAATACTAATTTCTTTCAGTTCCTCATTCTCGCTGGACCCTTGGTTCTCCACTATTTCCAGGAGTTCTTTGTGGTGTCTTCCGTGAAGACAGACACAAAGTATTTGTTTAATTTCTCTGCCATTTCCTTATTCCCCGTTATAATTTCTCCTGTCTCAGCCTGTAAGGGACCCACATTTACTTTTGCTAATCTTTTCCTTTTTACCTACCTATAGAAGCTTTTACAGTCTGTTTTATGTCTCTCGCTAGCTTACTCTCCTATTCCATTTTCCCTTTCTTTATCAATTTCTTGGCCCTCTGAATTCTAAAATCCTCCCAATCCTCAGGCTTACTCTTTTTGGCAACATTATAAGCCTCTTCCTTTGTTCTAGTACTATCATTAACTTCTCTGTTAGCCACGGTTGAACCACTTTTCCTGTGGGGTTTTTGTGCCTTAAAGAAATGTATATTTGTTGTAAATTATGTATAAATTCTTTAAAAGCTAGCCATTGCTTGTCTACCATCATACCGTTTAATGTCGTTTCCCAGTCTACCTTAGCCAACTTGCCCCTCATACCTACATAGTTTGCTTTGTTTAGATTTAAGACCCTAGTTTCGGATTTAACTGAATCACTTTCAAACTCAGTATAAAATTCTATCATATTACCTGCTGCAAAAATATTGCCCTGCTCATGTCCGCCTGGCTACACCTCCAGAACACAGTTCTATTCTTCAGCCTTAGGCCTTGCTGAACACTTTCAGCTAAAATGCTCGTGAGAGAATGCCAATTTTTTCAATCCAACAATTTTCTAATAATTAAAGCATTACAAAGACAAAAAAAAAATCACAGCAACACATGTACACATACAAATAAACTGAAAAGTACATCAAATCACAAAGAGACACAAATAGTTAACCTAACATAATAAACACACTACCACAACCATATCACAACACAACAGCACAAAGATGCACACAAAACCAGAAATTCACAAACATTCACTTCCTTCAATACCACCATTATTAACTATGGTGCCCCGCTATCTGCCATTCAGGGTTTCAAGGTCCACAGGACCAGCAACTCCCAAACACTACCTCAACTCACAAAACTACTGCCCCCTACTCAATAATTTGTTGTTGCTCCACAAATTCCTCAACAGACCCATCAACGGCATATCATCCACATTACACTGTTCCTACACAATCCCAAAGAATTCTTCTTTCTTTCTTGCTGCACAATCCTCTCCAGCATTCGATCCCATCACTAAAAATGTAAAGAAGACTTTTTAAATAACCAAAACACCAGAACTATAGAGACCAAAGCTAAATCAAGCACAATCAATCAAACTTACACAGACACTACCACTATAACACCACAAAGTAAAGATACAAAGACTACACAAACACGCAGAGTATCACAAAACACATTTATATCTTATGATTCTATATCCAACTTACTGCGATTATGTTTACACGTCTAATAAATGACATAACTTCACTATAATAAAAATTGAATTCAGTTTTAGCCA
Organism: Somniosus microcephalus; assembly: GCF_052327205.1. NCBI lineage: Eukaryota > Metazoa > Chordata > Chondrichthyes > Squaliformes > Somniosidae > Somniosus > Somniosus microcephalus. The sequence continues at coordinate 36,609,476 of NC_141005.1, read as the reverse complement.
AACTTTTAAGTGGCTTTCTCCCGACACTGGTAGAAACGTTCTATTTCTGCACAAAATGTGCCTAGCCCCTCAAACAATAACTGTACATTTACACCGTCAAAATTGTCCAAATGATTAGCACTGGTGCAAAACGCACTTTTTCCTGGCCATGTGCGGTGTGTTATGATGGGGCTTATGATGGTACTGAGGCATGGATTGGTAGGATGCAGGCTTGCATTTGCTGTTACCCATGTAGTGAATTATCTGTGTCATCAAGGGATGGTAGCAGGAGGGAGATCAGGTGATTTACCACAGGGTGAGCGGGAGAATTGGATGGAGACAGTCACCCTGATCTGCTCTCGTGCAGCTCACAGCAGCTTGTTACAGACCAGCATTGACGGGGGCCTCGGAGCAAGTTGTCTGACCGCCCTCTCGGATGGGGAAAGGTGCGTGCCATGGGGCAATCTTGGGAAAGTGAAGAGGTTAGGCCCTTTTCAGCTTATGTTTATATTCGTGTATACTTTGCTGTTTGCCTGAGTTCCTTCCTTTAGAACAGAAAAAAAGTTTAGCAATAATAAAACAGACATTTCATTAAAAAACTGGAAATGAAAAAAATCATGAAATCCCACAAGTTAAGCAAGTTATTTAAAAAATAATTATGTGAATGCAATAATTCTCAGAAAGGATGCGGAAATGATTTGCAGTGAAATGGAGTGTGGTGTCTCGGCCGAGGGAGCTGAATTGCATTTTTGCTCAATTTCCCCCTATTTGTTGAATCTTGATGTTTCGCTTTTATTTCCCCTGATCTAGGTCAACAGTTTCCTAGAAGTTATTTTTGAGACTGTCAATGACCAGCAGTTGAATTTATGGACAACAGACATTAGAGAATGTATAAATGCCTGGTAAGACTCATTTTGATTTCTCTTTGTTTTCTTTTTAGCTTGTGAATCCCGAAACTTCATATTACAGATAAATGTTGAAAATTGGATTTCTGGTGCATTGAATGTTCTGTGTAATAAATTAGCTTTCCACCTTTATCCCTCTTGTCAGTGCTGCATGAAAGCTCTTCCAAAGGGCTTATTAGCTCACTGCCTCGAGCCCTTCTCTGCTTCTTGCTGGCTTTCAGCCAGTGCTCTGATTCACTATCTGTGCTAACACGTTACACAGGAGCATGAATGCACAGTGGGAAAGTGTTTAAATTGGTAACTCAATCCGACATTGTGATAGAAACTTAGTAAGAAGGCTCAAGGCAATGAGTTGATGTGTATTGGAAGAATTTCCACGTGGCACTGAAAATAGGATTTGTGAAGAAACAATATAGATGCACAAGACAAGATTCCAACTTTGTTTGTGTCTTGTTACCTAGTTGTTCCTAAGTGTTTTTAAAAGAGCTAACCAAGAGATAAAGTATTTATTCTGGCTTCCCCTTACTGGGGCTGCCTTGGCTTTAGAATAGGAAATAGGAGAATCTACAGTTTGTAAATATGTATTTAGGACAAGAAAAAGGAAAGAAAGAAATTACATTTATATAGTGTCTTATCAAAGTCCTTAGGATGTCCCAAAGTGCCATCCTTTAGGAAATTGAATAAGGAAATTCCTGGCAAAAACTCAAAATAAGAAAATCTTTATCAAATTCTAATTTGTTCCTGTTTTAGGTATTATAAGCAACCTCTTTTCCTGTCCAAATGTATTTGCAATAGTGTAAGGCGATGCCACTGTTTTGTAAATCAGATATCTGTTGCATATTTGTTACCGTACACTGCCGTGTTACAACATGACTTTCAATTGTTTAAAAAGATGTTGATTGTCATCACATCACATGGTGGATAGACCCAGTGGATAGAGCGTTTCAAATGTCAACAAGATTGTTTTGGTTTGTTAAAACAAAAACAAATATGTTTGGGTAACATGGCCTTTGGGTCAGCTCTGCAATATGTCCATGGTACCGAGGTAACATTGTTAGTTAATAAAGTGATGTGGCACCTTGGAACGAGAGGCAAGACTCAGGTTGATATCAAGATTGCTATGTGACAAAGTTTCTAATCTCACCCGTTTCCAGCCCTGCCTCAGCTCATCTGCTGCTGAAACCCTCATCCATGCCTTTGTTTCCTCCAGAATCAACTATTCCATAGATCTCCTGGCTGGCCACCAACCGTCCACCTTCCAAAAACTTGAATTCATCCAAAACTCTGCTGCCCGTACCCTAACTCGCAGCAAGTCCCGCTCACCCATCCCTCCTGTGCTCACTGACCGACATTGGCTCCCGATCCAGCAACGTCTCGATTTTAAAATTCTCATCCTTGTGTTCAAATCCCTTCATGGCCTCGCCCCTCATCTCTGTAACCTCTTCCAGCCCTACAACCATCCGAGATCTCTGCGCTCTTCCAATTCTGGCCTCTTGTGCATCCCCGATTTTCAGTGGTCCAGCATTGGCGGCATGCCTGAGCCCTAAGTTCGGGAATTCCCCATCCTAAATCTCACTGCCTCTCTACCTCTCCTCCTTTTAAGTCGCTCCTTAAAACCTACCTCTTTGACTAAGCTTGTCCTAATGGCTCCTTTATCTGGCTCAGTGTCAAATGTTGTCCAATAACGGTCCTGTGAAGGGCCTTTGTACTATGTTAAAGGCACGATATAAATACAAGTTGTTGTTGTTGGTGGGTGTCATTGAAGAATTTTAGTTGGTGAATAAAAATGGGATACCATAAAAGAACAAATTGAGGTACTGCATGTGCATCTATCCGGTTGAGCAGTGAAATGCTGCAGATGAGAGAATATATCCAGTTTGAACAGAGTGGCAGCATCAGTCCAGTCTGTATCATGTATAGCATAGGCCAGGTAGTAGGTCGTTTTCATTTCATTACCCTGGCAACATATCTCAGCCTTGACCTTGACCGTGGGACAGTATAGCCTACAGAAGCAGCATGATAGTTTCTCCCCCCCCACTTTGTGCTTTCTTATGGTGTTTTTGTGGCAAATTCTTGAGCTGCCATCTCATTTGAGGATGGTCTTGTGTTCCGTATTCCTCTGCACTGAAAATTGCCAAAGCTCGCTTCACCTTTTAGTCTACCAGCTAGCGAGGAAGGAGACCCCATATGATGCATTTTTGATGGTTTTTGAAAATAGATCATGTGTAGACCAGCAAGGCGGGAAACCACAGCATTACTCAGTGATAAAAGCTTAAAACCACAACATTTGTTATGTGACAAACGTTTGTAGCTGCACGTTTCATCTTTTCATCTTTCTCACAAAAAACTGGACAGTTTTAATCACCTGAAATTGGGAAATCTCCAGCAGAAACTAACCTCCCAGTTTCACCATTTTAACAGAAATAATGAAGGTACTTGGAAAAGAGAGACTGTGTTCTTAGGCTGGTGAGATGCTCAATGTTGTGTTGCTATTAGCACCCAATGACGATACAGAAAACTGGGTCAGAAGCACTAAGCAGCTACAAATAGAACTGAGATGGATTCACTTATTTTGCTCCCTTTTTCTCTGAAGGCAGTGTCTTAGGCTGGGCATCCACAGCCTCTGCTATCTCACCCAAGTGGCCATTCTTCATTGGTGAGTCTAGACAATGAGTTCTGCTCGGCTATTCCACCGTGAAGGAGATCACAGCTGAACTGGATTCTGTTCTTACCTGATGTGCACCATCCAGCAGGAGTCACTAGATAGTAATCAGGAGCAGAACTCTGGCTGGTTTTCCCTTTCCCTAGCCCAGTGTTTTGGTTCCCCAACTTTTAACTCACCTGAAATCAGCTTTCTGGTGTTTCTGGTCAAGTGCCTTTACCCACGATTTGCCCATTGGGGAGCTAACTTTATATTCTTCTTCTGAATTTGCTAATTGTGACCTGTAAGGTTAAGTAGATAGTCAAGTCGAGTCTCCCATTTATTGAAGCTGTTAGTTTGCTGTAATACTTGGCTAGGGTAACATTGTCGAGTCTCCCATTTATTGAAGTGGTGGCTTATTGTAAAACTTGGGCAGACTGAGAACAATTGAAAGATTTCTGGACACTAAGGGAATCGAGGGATATGGCGGGAAAGTGGAGTTGAGGTAAAGATCCGCCATGATTTAATGAATGACGGAGCGGGCTCGAGGGGCCGTATGACCTACTCCTGCTCTCATTTCTTATGGTTTATAAGAATTCTAAATATACTTTACATTGTAAAATGAAAAAGGAGATAGCCTTTATGATGTCTTTAGCTACTCTAAATGTTTGCAAGGAAAAGTAACAGCGCACAGTGTCTTATAATGAGAAGAATAAACACAGACTCCAGTAATTGAAATCTGCCATTTTTGTATTGAATTCTCAGAATTTCCATTCACGTATCTATTTATGAAGTCAATGGACGTTTGCTTGCACAGTGCTTTGATCCATCTGGCTTTCTTGGCATGATTGTGCTTGTGCTGGGGGCAGTGTAGATCAAGGAATTGAGGCAGCTTTTTTGGTCTTGGATTTGGAATTAGGCCTTATGGGAGGCGATAAGGACCAGGACTAAGGATATCACTGCTGCAATTCCCTGGTCTGTGCTGAGTTTTGTGATCTCGCACAGGGTGATGGTGGGAGGACTACAATCAGTCACAACACCCCTCTCCTTGGAAGAGAGAAATTGGCTTTTCCTCCTGCTCCTGCTCACTATCTAGAGGTTCCTGTGTGTGTTTGGATGTTCATTGAGAACACAATTGGGCTTGGTTAGTGATAACCTGTTGTGGTTAAAATCCTTGCCAATTCTCACTGTCTGAGCTCATACATAAAATGGTCACTTGTACTGGAATGATTCACTGAACAGGCTTTGCAGGAAGTGGTTGTTAGTGAATCGTATTTTCTATTTAGGGCAAAATGGCTACAGTATAATGTTGAATGACTTGAGGGAAACCAGTACCCCAAGGCAGTGCACTTGCTTCGTGCTGTTATAATCACAGCTGAATCCCAGAGATTGCATTTCAGTAGTACATTTACACTGATGTATCGGGTAGCTGCTGGGGTAAAGCGAGGGTGAAAGATTAGTGATTGAAAATGATACTTAAACCTTGTTCCTTTTGTGAATAGCAAGGTTCTTTTGTTTACTTTACAACGGCAGATCACTGAAGATCAGGTGGAAAAAGGGATACTTGGTTCACGCATAACATTGCAGTGTCTCATTCTTATCAACTCCTGTTATATACAAGTCCGAAGAAGTTATACATAAAGTTAATACATTTAACTGTAAAACAAAATGCAGTAATTGTGAGAATAGATCTTTGTACATTTACATGTAAATTGATACAGCTTGTTATATTTTGGCAACTTGTATCTATTAGCCGAATGACCAGTACTAAAAATAATGAATTAGATTCCGGGGTCACTCCTAACTTAACTGAGCAAAATTTTTTTTTTAATGCAATATTTGGGATATCTAATATCCCATTTATAGCTACTTCCAATGGAAGTAGAGGTGTAATGTAACCCAGTCTCCTTACTGCTGAGCCTGTGGTTATATTGCATGTTAGATTCACAACAATCGAATAACTGGGCATTGTAGCTACAAAAGGAAAGACTTGCATTTATATAGCGCCTTTCACAACCACCAGACGTCCCAAAGCGCTTTACAGCCAATGAAGTACTTTTGGAGTGTAGTCACTGTTGTAATGTAGGAAACGCGGCAGCCAATTTGCGCACAGCAAGCTCCCACTAACAGCAAAGTGATAATGACCAGATAATTTGTTTCAGTGATGTTGATTGAGGGATTAATATTGGCTGGGACACGGGGGAGAACTCCCCGGCTCTTCTTTGAAATATTGCCATGGGATCTTTTACCTCCACCTGAGAGAGCAGACAGGTTTAACGTCTCATCCGAAAGACGGCAGCTCCGACAGTGCAGCACTCCCTCAGTACTGTACTGGAGTGTCAGCCTAGTCACCTTCACGACACTGCTGGTCTGTATAGTCACGCTAAGAGACCAGCTGACCAGTGGCCCAGACCAAAAATGGCAGACTGTCTGTACTCGGCAGTCATAGGCCCCCAGTGAAACTGCCTCACAAGGAAGGTCTTGGTTGCACTAGCACCAAATCATTGACTTTAGTGGGTTGCCTTTAACAATATTGTTGCCAGTTGATGTAAAGTGGTAAAATAAGTACGGTGTAAATCATTGCTCTGCACAGCATCAGTGATTAATCCTGTACTTGCACTGGCAAACACCCAGGGCATTTTTTTTTTTCATTCGTTTATGGGATGTGGACATCGCTGGCAAGGCCAGCATTTATTGCCCATGAGACAGATACGCCACTTCATGTGGCACAAGGAGTCAGTGGACACTGAGGAGGTACCAGTAGACAGGAAACCCACTGGCCCATCCTGCCTGCCCCACACAACTGCAACTGCAATGCCTTGTGCATCACAATATATACACTCCCCACCCCAACCAAAAGTCAAGTCATCTCCTGGAAGAGGCGAAAAAACAGATAAAAACCCAGGCCAGCTAGGGGAAAAAATCTGGAAAACTTCTTTCTGCCCCCACTTCGGCGATCGAAACTAGGCAAAGGGATCACTCTGGCCCTGATTAATGTTATACCGTACCTACCTCTTGTACGAGCTGATCTCCGGCCCAGCCAGAAACAGGTCCAGCTCTCACTTGAAGGAATTCAGTGAATCAAAGTTTGCCGCACGAGTCAGCAGCCGGTTCCACAGGTCCACTATTCTCTGGGAAAAGAGCCACCTCTTAACATCTAACCTAGTTCTGGCCTTGCATAACTTGAGATTGTGACCCCGGGTCCTCGCTAATCTATTTAATTGAAACAAACTATCTACACAAACAGAATCTATTCCCTTCATCATCTTGTAAACCTCGATCATATCACCCCTAAGTCACTGCTTCTCTGAAGTATGGAGTCCCAGCTCTTTTAGCCTTTCTTGGTAACCAAGATGCTTTAAACTGGGAATTAATCTTGTGGGCCTCCTCTGCACCCTTTCCAAGTTCTCAATATCACCCACCATGTGAGGAGTCCAAAGCTGGACACAGTATTCTAACTGAGGCCCAACCAAGGTCTTGTACAAGGACAATATTGGAATGCTTTGAGTGAATTGGTAACATGGTGCCCATTTTTAAAAAGGGTGACACAAGCAACTACACACCAATTAATCTTGCTACCATTCCCTGTAAAATAATGGAATCGACTATCAAGAGTAAACTTGAGGATCATCTGTGCAATAGCAACCTGATCAACAGCAGTCAACCTGGATTCAGAAGGGGAAGATCCTGCCTGACCAACCTCCTCGGCTTTTTTTTTTGAAGTGACAACCCAAGTGGTCCGTGTGAAGCTCTGTGACGTGGTGGACCTTGATTTCCAAGAAGTGTTTTGATAAAGTTTCACTTAAAAGGTTATTACTTAAACTCAAAGCTGTGGTGATCCAGCGTAAACTTTGGGAATTGCTAGGAAACTATCTGAAGAGTAGGAAACGAGTACTCAATAGAGGAATTATGTCTCAGTGCGGGGAAAGTACTGAGTGGGGGGCTTCAGAGTTTGGTGTTGGGAGCACGACAGTTTCTAATTTACATAAATAACCTGGATTCAGAAACTCGGTGAAAAGTGGTCAGAGTTGCAGATAAAACAAAACTAGGAGGGGCAGCGAAATTGGAAGAGGCTGCTCAGAAATTACAGAATGAGTTGGACAAGATATGTAAGTTTCAAAAAGTTGAAATAGAAGTAATGCTTATCTGGGTAATTACTCAAATTATTTTCCAGATATGATTTAAAATACTATACAGATTACATCTCTGGCGTAGAGGGACAATCCATGCAAACTGCAGAGGAGTGGAGCAAGCAGGGCACCTCTGGCTAAGCACCAACACACAAGTTCTAGGCACATTAGCTTCTCTGAAACTAGAGAAATGACAGCTCAGATTGGGAGGCCACCTACTGGGAGTTGGAAGATGGAAGGCTCTACAACAACTTTGTCCTTGAGTTTCCATAGGGAAAATACCCATATTTTCCCTGCACCATAGTTTTCTTGGTTTTTCTGCTCTCTTATTGTTCCACATGTCCTCCAGTGTGCCACTCTGAGGCCCATAGTTCATGTATGGACCTGAACAATGAGTGTCAGCCATGGGGTCCAACCAAGCTTGATCCTCTCCTCACCTGATGCCTACATATGCACACTTTCTAGGAGGGGTCACTGGATAGTGATCAGGACTGGGAACCCAGGCCTTTTTCCCTCTTTCTATTCCCAAGTCTAACTGTAGCTCGCCTACTGTAGCCCCTGCTGAGATCAGCACAAACTAGGGATTGAACCCAAGAACTTGTAACATCTGTGGGATACAGTACCATACTGGGCAGCGCAGTTACACACAGAGCTATAGAGTGAGCATTATATATATATATCTATATCTGTGTATATATATATCTATAGAGAGAGATATCTCAAGTACATTTTTCCTAGCTCAGCACATTGCCTCTAGCCTCTGAATTGGAGCTAGTACTGAATAGAAGTCACAAATGACATCCTATGTGACTGTGACCATGGTACACAATACTTCCTCGTCCTTCTCAACCTCTCTGCAGCCTTTGACAGTTCAACCATGCCATCCTCCTCCAACACCTCTCCTCCGTTAGCCAGCTGAATGGGACTGCTCCAGCTTAGATTCCACTATTACCTCTCCAATTGTAGCCAGAGAATCTCCTGCAATGGCTTCTCTTTCCGCCTCTGCACCATTCCCTCTGGAGCCTCCCCAAGGATCTAGACTTGGCCTACTTCAATTACTCATCTACATGCTGCTCCTTGGCGACATCATCTGAAGACATGCTGTCCAGCTCCACATGTACACTGACGACACCCAGCTCTACCTCACCACCACCTCTCGACCCCTCTACTACCTCTGTCTTGTCAGCCTGCTTGTCTGACATCCAGTCCTGGATAAGCCACAATTTCCTCCAATTAAAGATCCCGAAGACCAAAGCCACTGTCTTCGGCCCCCGCCATAAACACCTTTCCCTTGTCACCAATTCTGTTCCTCTCCTTGGCCACTGTCTCAGGCTGACCTAGAGTATTTGCAACCTCGAAGTCCTATATGAAGCTGAGCTTCTGACCCCATATCCTCTCCATCACAAAAACTGCCTACTTCAACCTCTGTAATGTCGCCCATCTTCACTGCTGCCTCATCTACTGCTGAAACCCTCAATCATGCTTTTGTTATCTCCAGACTCGACTATTCCAATGCTCACCTGGCCACCCTCCCTTCCTCCACCCTCCATAAACTTCAGCTCATCCAAAAGTCTGCCATTCGTATTGTTACCTACACCAAATCCCACTCACCCATTACGCCTGTGCTCGTTGGTCCATGCAATTTAAAATATTCAGCCTTCAATTCCCTCCATGGCCTCACCGCTCCCTTTCTGTGTTGCCTCCTCCAGCCCTACTACCTTCTGGGAACTCTCTTCCTCCAACTCTGACCTCTTACATCTCCCATTTCCTTCACCCCACCACTGGAGGCGGTGCCTTCAGTCATTGAGGCCCGAAGGTCTGGTATTATTTCCCTAAACCTCTCCACTTCTCTCTCCTTTTAAGACCCTCCTTGAAACCTGCCTCTTAGACCATGCTTTTGTAAACTCTCCTAATATCTCCTTTTTTGGCTTCATGTAAATTTTTGTCTGATTGTTTCTCTGAAGCACCTTGGGATGTTTTTCTACATTTAAAGGCACTATATAAATGTAAGTTGTTGCTGTAGTATTTTGCACTGTTTCCAAAGTTGGTTTGCTGAGTCATATGCAGTGTATCTTTGCTTAGGCTGAGCCCCCAGCACCTCCTACTGCCCATTACTTTTACTGGAGAATTTTCCAAGGACAGATTTACTTACAAATATTTTTTTTAAATTTAGGTGCTGAGGATTTTTTCCCTTGTAAATATTCCATGGCAAGGAAATATCTAGGGATTCCTTTGATGTATTCTTCTGAGAATATTGAGATTTATTGTAATTTTTTTTAAATTGTGATTTTAGAAACTATAGACTGAGGGACTTACCCAGAATTAGCCTGTTAAAATGACGCATAAGCACATAAAAAATAGGAGCAGGAGTAGGCCATACAGCCCCTCGAGCCTGCTCTGCCAGTAAGACCATGGCTGATCTTCGACCTCAACGTCACTTTCCTGCCCGATCCCCATATCCCTTGATTCTCCTGGAGTCCAATAATCTATCGATCTCAGCCTTGAATATACTCGACGACTGATCATCCACAGCCCTCTGGGGCAGAGAATTCCAAAGATTCACCACCCTCTGAGTGAAGAAATCCCTCCTCATCTCAGCCTTAAATGGCCGACCCCTTATCCTGAGACTATGCCCCCTAGTTCTAGACACTCCAGCCAGGGGAAACAACCTCTCGGCATCTACCCTGCCAAGCCCGCTAAGAATGTTATATGTTTCAATGAGACACCATCCCATTTCAGTGAATTACCTGTCCCATTTCAGTTAGTTTTATGAATGTGAAATGAATTCACTACCTGTAATGACTTGTATGTAGATGCAGGACAGAGAGTATGGTTAATTTTCAGTAGTGAAATGTCAACCACAAATGGCTTGAAATAACAAGAATTTCAAAAAAGTGCAGCAGTTTTATTTTCATTTGTAAAGTATGTAATGTTTAAATCTGGACTAGGAAGATAGAAGTGAAGAAAAAGAGTAACAACAGAAAAGATTTTTTTTTTGCAGTTATCTCGATCGATGGTGACAATAGCACAGGAAACTCAGGAAGCACATGTTGGCCTGCAGGGTTTGTGTATCATCTGGGCCTCCTGATTGCCTCAGTGAGAGGCTTTTCCTGTTATTCAAATACCGAGAACTGTGTCAGCAATTAATCATGGTGTGATTTACAGAACTCTGTACTCCGTCTTCTCTCAGCCACTTTCCTTATGTTTCCATGAATTAGATGCACATTTCCTGACCGGCTCTGTGAAAACTAATGATAGCTTGGCTTGGCCCAGACCCCACTGACGCACAGATTGCCTGTAGCCCATATCCTGAATTCTTTGCTCCTTTTTCCAAGCCTTATTTCACATGTTCATGGTGTATTGAAATATAGACAGTTGCCTTCCAGTGTGACGTGAACTGGCAACGCTCAGTGTTTATTTTGGCAGATTAGCTCTGAGATGCAGTAATAATTCAGACAGTAATCAGCTACAGAAATAGTCTTTTTATATGAATTATCAATGTATTTGTTCATCAGCAATGAACAGGATACTTTTTTATATATATGTATATATATTTTAAAATAGAAATCTCTACACTGATTTTCTGTCATTGACTTTGAGTCTGGCTGAGGAGTGTGATGGTGCGTTAGTTTGGGTTTTGCTTTGTTGCACTGTCAATGAGACCCTTTATTTAAGCCTGTCTGTAATCTAATAAAGTTCCTTTTCCTTTTTTTTGATATCCTTTTCCCCTTCATAGTCATTAAGGTTTCGGACTAGAAATCTAAGAAAAGAACCAGCTTGTGACGCTGCTCTGTGGGCACGAAGCACACTAGCTTGTCCACCTCTTCATCCTGCTGATCCGAGGGCTTGCTGAACCTGCTTAAAACCACAAGTGAATGAGCTCAGTTACTTGCCACCTCCAGGGAGTGCCACTCACGTCCACTTTATGTGACGGTGCTGAGCTGACAGCAGCCCTGCCTTTGGTAGCAGTACTGTAATGTAAATGAGATGGCACAGAGAATGGTCTCCAATGTGCTTCCTCCAGACGCAGCAGTGCTGCTGCCAGTACTATTGCTCGTTACAGGCGGGATGGCAGCTCGGGTTTACCAGCGCTGCCTTTTTTCTGCTTGTTGGCCTGTTCGGATCTTTCCCTGTTACGATTCATGAATTTCAACCAAAAAAACCCTCTGCGCGCTCATTCGTCTTCTGCTGCTGATGCAGTGAGATCCACCATGCAGTGTGAATGTGGCAGGCTTCAGAGCACCAGGAGTGCTCGCCTATTACAGAACTGCTTCTACTGGCAGTGCAATAATGGGTGGACGTAAAAGGTCCCATGGCACTATTTCGAAGAGGAGCCGGGGAGTTATCCCCAGTGTCCTGGCCAATATTTATCCCTCAGTCAACATCACTAAAAAAGATTATCTGGTCATTATCACATTGCTGTTTGTGGGAGCTTGCTGTGCGCAAATTAGCTGCCGCGTTTCCCACATTACAACAGTGAATAAACTCCAAAAGTACTTCATTGGCTGTAAAGCGCTTTGGGACGTCCTGAGGTCGTGAAAGGCACTATATAAATGCAGGTCTTTCTAATATAAAAGGGGGGGCGTGAGGCCATGATCACTAGGTTGAGGATTTACAGCTGTTAACCATGTCTCTAGCTCCCAATATCGGTCATGCTTTGATGGGAAAGTTGTAGGAGGGGGGAAAACGCACAAACAACAGCAACCATATGGGTTAGTCATCTTGTATTGCTGCTCTTTTATCGGTTAACTTAAGGGTGCCATTGTCAGAGGCCCTAGAGTACCTCACCTAGCGGTGCCCTTGATTAGACTGACGTAGGTGCTGCAGGGTAGCGATTGAACCTAAAGTAGGGGGAGAAAATAGCTCAGGAGAAATCAGGAAAAGAAAGCTCACTGACGTGAGAGCTGTTCTCCGGATAAGATTGAGCACAGTCACTGGTTCCGTTCTTGCAGTGTCGATGTGCCATTTGAACAAGTAATCTAAGATCTTATCAAGTAGTTCTGTGTAAAAAGTGCTGCTCTTTGTTTTCGTTTTAACATTGTTTTGAGAAGCCTGGGAAATATTGCTCCTTTGTGTGATCTGGCTTGTCTATTTGCTAGTTTAGGAATGGGAAAAGTCCAAACCTGTTGTTCAAAGACAATATGGATGATGACAAATCTGAAAACGATGATTATCATGAGATGTTGTATGATGCCACCTTCCATTTGCTCCAAAGGGGCCATTTAATGGAATCTTTCAGGTGTTTTGACACTTTGCAGGCTACATGCATTCCAGTGCAAGTTAGGACAGCTGTGGAAACTGTACGAAATGTTTCTACTTGTTTGATTGCAGGTCTGATGGAGCCGACGTGGAACTGCTCACTACTCCTCACTCCGACATCATGCAGACAGTCTCTGTTGACGGGAGCATGGATTCTATACACCAAGGTAAACAACAGTTTTGACAAATTTTCTCAGCTAGCATCATTAGATGGTTACTGAAGACTGCATTTAAATGTCGGGGTAATTTAGAAACACTAGTGTAATCCCATAGTACTAATCTACACCGCACTGAGGCAATGATGTGTATCCATCCACCTACACTTTCCTTACCTGGCATTGCCTCAACAGTCTAATGATACCTCTGAGTGGGCGGAATCTTGTATCAGCCCTCCCGGCAAACATTATATTATTCGTTTTCTGACTTCCTTAAATTATAATCTCAGTTTGCTCTCCTTTTTCACCAATTTTCTCCCCCCTCTTCGAAGAGGATGGGTATCGTGCTGCAAGTTACTTATTTTCTTCCTGCTAATTTTAAATGCACATTTAAACCAATTACTGGATGTCATGGAATCCACTCAGCCTGGGCGTTGTGGTGCGTGCAGCAGGGCAGGGCAGGGCTGGGTGACTTCTGGAGCCAGCAGAATTCCCGGGGTGATTATCTTTTGCTCACCTCGTCATTCTCCTGATCCAAGGGCTTGCTGAAACTGCGCAAAGCCACAAGTGGATGAGCTCAGTTACCTGCCACCTCCAGAGAGTTGGTTTGTTTCAGATTAGTGTCTTGTCTGTTTGAGATACATTGTTGGATTATTTATTTAATTTTTTAAATAAATGCTTTCAAAAGTTGTGGTGGATCTTTAAAAGTAAAAATTAAACATAGACCGGTTTTTAATTTATTGTGCGCACTTCCTGTCCCACACCACTGTGGTTGACTCTTAATTGCTCTCTGAGGTGGCCTAGTAATCCACTCAGTTGTCAGCGCAACTAGGGATGGGCAGTATATGCTGGTCATGCCACTGACGTGCACATCCTGAGAAATCATTTTAAATTTGAGGTGTTGCACACTGTTTAATGAATATTTCTGTCACACTTTTATTTACAAGATAATAAAGAAACAAAGATAATCATTTGGATTCTACAGATAAACTCTGCAGCAATATAAAATAGGGCTTTGTGCAGCTTATTGATCTATGTAAACAGAAAATGCTGGAGATACTCAGCAGGTCAGGCAGCATCCGTGAAGGGAGAAACAGAGTTAACGTTTCAGGTCGATGACCTTTCATCAACCTGAAACGTTAACTCTGTTTCTCCCTTCACGGATGCTGCCTGACCTGCTGAGTATCTCCAGCATTTTCTGTTTTTATTTCAGATTTCCAGCATCTGCAGTATTTTCTTTTTGTACTTGATCTATGTATTGACTCGCCCAGTTTTTATTTATCAATTAGACTTTGTAACCTTAAAATGGCATACCACTATACTTTAGTAGTAGAATAATACATTATGTTTTACATATATTATGCTCCAGTCCTTCTAAAACAAAATATCCACCTACTGTACTTGCTTCTAACATATATTCAAGTGTTGAGGTCTAGCTGTAATACTTCAGGTGCCACATCTTAGCACGTGCTAATGTCTGTGTCACGCTTAAAACAAACCAGTCATTTCCTCTTTCTGCCTTGGGTTTTTAAAATTTCTATCTTTGTGAAAGAGCCAGGATTTAAAACACCTGGCACTCTGCAGAGACCTTTCTCCAATTGACCATCAGTTAGACGTCACTCCACCTGGGCAAAAGAGTAATATAATGTGCATTGCAAGGTGATGCTTCTCTCCTGATGGAACAGTGTATGCTCTCACTTATCGTGAGCACTGCCATGGGGGGGGGGGGGGGGGGGGAGAACCACTGGCACTTTATAATATCAAGAGCTAATGTCTCGATTGCAAACATCTTTAAATTTTGTCGTCATTTTCTGTCACTGCAGATTTTATTACTAACTTCACAACAACAACAACTTGTATTTATATAGCGCCTTTAACATAGTAAAACGTCTCACAGGAGTATTATAAGACAAAAAATTTGACACCGAGCCACATAAGGAGAAATTAGGGCAGGTGACCAAAAGCTTGGTCAAAGAGGTAGGTTTTAAGGAGCGTCTTAAAGGAGGAAAGAGAGGTAGCGAGGCGGAGAGGTTTAGGCAGGGAATTCCAGAGCTTAGGGCCCAGGCAACAGAAGGCACGGCCACCAATGGTTGAGCAATTATAATCAGGGATGTTCAAGAGGCCAGAATTAGAGGAGCGCAGATATCTCGGGGGTGGTTGGGGGGGGGGGGGGTGGCGGTGGTGGGGCTGGTTGTGGGGCTGAAGGAGATTACAGAGATAGGGAGGGGGCGAAGCCATGGAGGGATTTGAAAACAAAGATGAGAATTTTGAAATCAAGGCGTTGCTTAACCGGGAGCCAATGGAGGTCAGCGAGCACAGGGGTGATGGGTGAACGGGACTTGGTGCGAGTTAGGACACCGGCAACCGAGTTTTGGATGACCTCAAGTTTACGTAGGGTCGAATGTGGGAGGCCAGCCAGGAGTGCGTTGGAATAGTCAAGTCTAGAGGTAACAAAGGCATGGACGAGGGTTTCAGCAGCGGATGAGCTGAGGCAATGGCGGAGACGGGCAATGTTACAGAGGTGGAAATAGATGGTCTTAGTTATGCCACGGATATGTGGTCGGAAGCTCATTTCAGGGTCAAATATGACACCAAGGTTGCGAACAGTGTGGTTCAGCCTCTGACAGATGTTGGAGAGAGGGATGGAGTCAGTGGCTAGGGAACGGAGTTTGTGGCGGGGATCCACTTTAAAAGGTACAGCTAAAAAGAAATGTTAAAAAATGATAGTCAATTAAAATGCCATTGACTTCGATACGAACAAATGCCTCCTGATTGCCAAGCACAACGAGCCCAGTGTCGCACAAGCTTGCCCTTTCTTCCACCTTGGGCCTTACTCTACTTCCTCATTACTCCGGTTTTGGTCCTCTGACCCCCCACTGCACTCCCTCATAGTCCAGCTTTGTCTTTCTCCTCCCAACTTCAGATACATTTTCTGTTTGCCCCAGCTTTGGACCTTGAGGCCTACAACCAGGTAGATTTGGCTCTTCTCTTGCTGCCTGCCAAAAAGGGTGGGTTTCAAATAAACAAAATACTTGCTCGTACCAATTGTATAATGCTTGCATATTTCAGAGCAAGAATCAGTTGAAACAGAACAGCATTAGGTTTAATCCTCAGCGTGGAGGATGGATGGGCCTGGGCATGGACTTCTTTGCTTGCCTCAATAGAGTGGAGTACATAACTGCAATGTGACAAGCCAGCCAGACAGCCATAAATACAGTGAGCTGGAGTATCCCTAATGCCAGGCACTCCACCTAGTGGCCTGGCCTAAAAATGCTTAAATTTAACTGCAAAAGGTTGTCGAAATTGGGAAGCTTAAGAAAGGGGGGAGATAGAAAGCAGCAGTATTCCAACACCCAGGGACATATTTACATATCACTGGATGTATAACCATTGTTGCAGTAATTATTGAATAACTTGGGACAACATTGTATTAGGCCAAAGTACTCACTAACTTTTGGTCATCGGCCGTACTCCCAAGCAGTGACTTGCTTAAGGGCTGCTGGTTGTTAACTGAATTTTGACAAAGTGTATGGTTGTTGCTGAATGTTGCACATCATTGCAAGGTGTTACACTAAAGCATTTTTCAAAAATGGGGCCAATTTGCTTGCGTGTGCATGTGCGTTGTATCTCTATCTCTCTATATAGCAAAGCCACCAAAGAAGTGAGTTTCGGGATTGTCACTGTCTGGAGAATACACTGCAAAGTATTGTGGATTCATATAGAAAAAGAATTTCACTTTACAGCTATGGTGGTCTAGCTTATCCCAATCAAGTGGTGTTTCCTAGGCAAAACTCGCACCCTCAGCAAGAGAAAGCAGAAATAATATTGTGAAGCCAGAATTAATCGGCAGAGAGCTTAATTTGTGCGAGCTGCCAGCACTTCTTGCGCCTCCACATGCCGCTTGCCCATTTTGTCTGCACGAATGTCTGGCAACTTGCCTCGCTGGCAGCAACCCAGGGGTAAGTCCCGGAACCGGGGCTAGCGGTGGGGGGGCGAGGTTGCGCAATCGGGAATACCGTGGAGTCAGGGGAAGCACGCTTGCTTTTCCTGGCTCTATAGCAACATTTATGGAAATTTAAAAAACAAAAAACAAATCTTTAGTTGGCAGCCGCTGAAGAATCCTGAGTGGAACACGCCTGATGCCTGCCCTACTCATCACAGACCATTTTCTGTAAGTGGACCTAAAATGGACATGGGGTCCCTTACATATGTAAATGAGGAGCTTAACACCTGTTTTAGGCGGCCACCAGGGACACTTGAAAAATGGCCTGATTGAACTACTTTCAGGCCTTTTTCGGGCACGTTGGTTCCCCAGATTGGGCCTCATGTCATCCATTTTCCGCCCGTCTTCCATCAGCTGAATGGTCTGCCACCATTCACCGTTGTTTGCCTCACACATGAAGAGTGGCCAGTAGGGAGAAGAAGCAGAGAGCTGGCACTGCCCACAAAACCATACATCATTGAGTTAGCATCTTGAGGGCAAGGGGGAAAAATTTGGAATGGGGAAGCATTTGTTGTACAGGTTGAGCGTCCCGAATCCGGCAACCTCGGGACCGAGGCCGAGCTGGTTTTCGGGTTTTTCCGCACTTCGGAATGTGTTTCTGATGTCCGAAGTCCGGAAACGCCCGAGCCCAGGTTGCGATATTTCCGGACTTCGGACATCAGAAACGCGTGCCGAGTCCGGAAATGCCTGGGCCCAGGTTGCGCTATTTCCGGTTTTTGGTAAGCCTCCCTCAGGGTGTCTTGATTCCGGAAAATTTTATGCATTCCAGACCCCTGTCACCAATCGTCCGGATTCCGGAACTCTGGATTTGGGACGCTCAATCTGTATATCCATATAAACCTGGAAATTACTGTTTGCAAATAGTATACCAGTTTGTTTCATTGAAAGGGTTAACCCTCATTTATTTTCAAGTGGTTAATGCTCCATTAAAGTAGTGGCAGAGGAACATGTCATATGAACACACTAGGCATTCATACGCTAATAGTGCAAGTAGTAATTTCTACATTGAGTTCTGGGATGTATGGCAAAAAAAAATTAGCATTTAACCAGACCAAGCATGAAGCTTCTCAAAATTGATTTAACTATTAAATATGTAATGGATTTCAAGCTGTTAAGGAGAACATAGCTTCATCTTCTCATATGAATATTTAGATCACAGAGTGTGGACCAATAATGTGATCCTTGGTGCCTGAAGCACACCTGTGGATAGGGAGGCCTCATACGCTTTGCACTGCCAGTGTGGTGGGCTAGTATGTAGTATTCTGGAGCCTGTGCACAAATTCTTGCGGAAGTTAGGGGGCTTCCCATAATGTAGCTGGAGTATGTAAGCATGGTCCAGGTGCTGAACATCTTTTCCAGTGGGTGCTTCAGGGGAGGCCTGCTTCATCTGAAACATGGCATCTGGGATGGAGGCCTTCAATTATGTGGAGAGACTAGAGAAGCGGGGATTGTTCTCCTTGGAGCAGAGAAGGTTAACGGGAGATTTAATAGAGGGATTCAAAATTATGGGGGGGTTTTGATAGAGTAAATAAGGAGAAACTGTTTCCACGGGCGGGAGGGACACAGATTTAAGATAATTGGAAAAAAGATCCAGAGGGGGGATGAGAGGGCGTTTATTTTATTCAGTGAAACGTTATGGTCTGGAATGCACTGCTTACAAAGGTGGTGGAATCAGATTTAATCGTAACTTTCAAAAGGGAATTCGATAAATACTGGAATAGAAAAAAATTTGCAGGGCTATGGGGAAAGAGCAGGGAAGTGGGAATAATGGGAGAGCTCTTTCTACAGGCACGATGGGCTGAATGCCCTCCGTCTGTGCTGTATGATCCTATGGTTTCAGTCCTGAATTTCCCTTTCTTTGTTAGAGGGCCACCCTTACAGTGCCACCCTCTGAGAAGGCCTCCAAGCCAATATTTTATTGAGCAGTTAGTGCCCCACAGCTGTACCAAAAAATAATGGCAGTGTAAGGGAGGTCAACGGCCCACATCCACTCACTAACCCCCATGGCACCCCCAGCGGGTAATATGCTCAGTGCCAGGTGTGCCACTAAAATAGGTTAATGAATTGATCCCATAATATTCTATGTCAGCTCTTTTGGGCTAAGGTACTTGCCGTGCCGAAGCAGCAGTAGTCCTATGGTGAGACTGCATCATTGGCCCACATGTCTTTTTCAGAGATCAACCCCACTTACCTGCCGTCCCACCGTATTACTCAACCTCTTCAGAAAAACATCCCGTTGATTCTTGAGCCCTTTGATACCATTCAGCTCATTGGCCTGCCCTGTTTAGGCAAAAAGGTTTTACTTGAGTTCTCTTCTTACTCCTGGCTTGTGTCCCGTGGCATTTGAACCTTTATAGTGAATAATTTGACCAGATTGACTTGTGTTAATTGTTTTCTCAATCAACACAATTTCTCCTCTTTCCAAAGAAAATAAGTACAACTTAGCATTTCCTCATAACTCTAGGGAAAGACACCTAGAATTATCAATGCTGCTCATCTCTGCACCATCTGGAAGGCAACACTATACTTTCTATGATTAGGTGATCCAAACTGCAGCCTGTACTCAAATGGTTTCTGAACAGCAACAATTATAACTTTTTAAAAATATATATATATTTTCTTTCCTCTGCTAATGCAACCCACTACTTTATTTGCCTTTCTTAACTGATCTGATGGCTTCATAGGAACAACTGAACAGGAGTAGGCCATTTAGCCCCTTGAGCTGTATCTATTTTAACTTCTATACCTTTGCATACTACACCAATGTTTTATTTAATACATAGTCCCTCTTTTGGTTCCTTGTTCTCATTACTAATGGTTTTGCATGTATCCACATTGAATTGCAACTTGCCACCTAATGGCCTGGATCTGAATATGTGGAATTATTCTCATTATTTACTGTCCCTCCTATTTTGGTGTCATCTGCAGACTTAGAGATTTTGCTTAATGTAAGGTCAGCCAAGTCATTAAAAATAGCAGAGGTCCTGTGACAAATGCCTGGAATACAATACCCCAGTTGTAACCTCTATGCAGCCTGCAAATTTCTCATTTTATAACTACTCTCTGCTTCCCATTTTTAATTTAATATTTCAGTCGCTTACTTTATCCCTTCCTTGACATCTTGCCATTAATCGCTGATGTGGAATCTTGTCAAAACCTTTTGGAGAACCCAAGTACTAACTCCATTCTCCCTGTTCACCATGTTCGCAATATCCTTGCAATGCTCCAGCAGGTTAGTTAAATATGACCTCCCTTTCCTGAATTCATGCTGACTGTCCTTTAACAAGTTATGCTTTTCCAAGTGTTCACTCACTAGAGTCATTTCAAAGATTTTCCCTACAACAGATGTTAAACTTCTGCGATAAATTAGTTCAGTTAGATTTTATTTACCGTAAGTGATTCACTCCATGGACTGAAATTTATCCTGTTGATAATTTTAGCAGAAAAAGTCAGTGAGTAAAAAAAAAAAATGGGAAATCCAGTCTCACACTCTGACTTTTTCGCTAAAGTTATCAACTAGAATTTCACCCCCCCAAAGATGTTCTAATATTCTGAAAACAAGATCCAATGTTTGTTTTTCTAATTGTGTTGTCAGGAGCTGCCCATCATTACTCAACAGATCAGCCCTACCACAAGACGGACCAGCTCTTCTCGTCTTATGCCTGGTTTCATGGTCCAATCTCACGATTTAAAGCAGCTCAGCTGGTGCAGGTTCCAGGAACCGAGGGTCATGGGGTCTTTCTTGTGCGCCAGAGTGAAACACAGCGGGGAGAATACGTCCTCACATTCAACTATCAAGGGAGAGCAAAGGTAATGAAAATTTGTGTACAGAATCAAGTTTACCTTGCACACGTATTGAAATATTCTTCATCTAAGTTGAGCAAGGATGGATGCATTTGTGATACTGCCTTAAAGGTTAGAAAGGATAGGTAAAAGATGAGTGGATAACAACTTGCATTTATGTAGTGTGTTTAACGTGGAAAGCTTCCCAAGGTGCTTTACAGAGCAGAAACAGATGCTGAGCAGTAAGAATCGTTGGGAGAGATGACCAAAAGCGTGGTGCAAAAGATAGGTGTTGAGATTCTTAAAGGTGGCAAGAGAAACAGCAAGATGGAAGGGTTTAAGGAAAAAGGGGCAAGATGGTTGGAGACGCTACCACTGATTGTGGTCTGGAAGGAGATATACAGGGGGCCAGAGTTGGAGGACTGAGGCGCACAGGCTGGGACATGGGACTGGAAAAGATAGATGAGCTAAGGGCATTGATTCTGAACTTGATGCATTGGAGAACAGCAGAACCAATGGAGGTGGTTGAGGATGGGAGTGATGGGCGAGTGTGACTTAGTGTGGAACAGGAACGCTGGCAGTGGAGAGGAAGAGCTGGATTTCGTCAGCATTCATATGTATACGGATAATCTCCTAGGGTAGCATGCGAATGAGCAAAAGGAGAGGAACGAGGATGGAACCTCGATATATAACTCTATTCCTTTATCCAAGCTGAGACCCCAGTATAGATCCCTGGGGAACACCACTTGTCACAAACTAGATTAGTCAGACATGACCAACTCTTCACAAATTCATGCTGACTCTCTTTGATCATCTCATACTTGTCCAAGTGCTCAGTCGCTCTGTCTCTGTTGATAGATTCCAGTAACTTCCACACAGCTAATGTTAAACTGACGGATTTGTCGTTACCTAGTTTCTTCCTCCCTTCTTAAATAATGGAGCGATATTTGTAATTTTTCAATCCAAAGGCACGATTCCTGAATCTAGAGAGCTTTGGTGGTTGAGAGTGAGATGATTAAAGGAAAATGAATGATGAATTAGTTGAAGGAAGACAAGGTGCCAGAGCCCAACGGGATACTTCCTAGGATCCTGAAGGAAATGAGGGAGAAAATTGCAGAGGCCCCAGAAATGATACTTCGGGGTTCTATCAAGTGTGTTTGTGTACCGAGGACCAGAGAGTGGCCAGTGCACTACCCATTCTTAAACAGGGAGACAAAGCTAATCCGGCTAATTATAGGCCAGTTACCTTAACATCTGTGGTAGGGAAAATATTAAAATCTTTAAGGATGAAATTACCATGTATTTAGATTAAGAGAAAATAGTTGGAAGTAGCCAGCATATATTTCAAAAGGGATGATTGTGTTTGACAAATTGTGTAGAATTTTTTGAGGAGGTAATAGACACTGCATCCTACATCCACTGCTTGGGAGTCATGCAATGGATGTAGTGTACATGGACTTTAGGAAAGCTTTAATAAAGTACCTCAATGGGAGATTAGAACAGAGAGCAAGAAAAACTTCTTTACACAGACTGTGGTTTTCACTTCCAGGGTTTGTGGCTGGAGCAGGAACTAAGATTAGATTGGATAGGTGCATGAAGGAAAAGGGGATGAAGGGATATGGGAACAAGGTGGATAAATGTGATTAGGACTATTTGCTTGTGTGGAGGGTAAACAATAACATGGACTGGTTGAGCCAAAAGGCATGTTTCCGTGTTGTAACTCCTCTATATTTCTATGTAAATAGTTAAACTTGATATCGCTATCCAATGGCTCAGCGTCTAACTGCACTGAATGGTGTGGTACCACACCAAACAGACTGGAAAGTTTCAGCTTTGATCGCTCTCTGTTCGGCGTTAGCTGATTTCGGTTGGGTCTCTGCTCCTGAGCTCGGGAAGGACAAACTTGGGTTTGCTGTTCTTGATTGCCACCCAGTCACCTCTCTGGAACGTGTATTTGTGGCTATCAGATGAGCACTGGTATGGCTAAGATGCCGTCTATGGTAAATTAACCTGATAACACTTGCTCTCTAGGCTGACATATAATAATAATAATTGTTACTTGGACGAGATTCCAGATGTCTGCTGCTCATGGACTATACCCCAGCAAGAGTCAGTACTTTCAGTAGAGGGCAACAACAACTACTTGTATTTATATAGCACCTTTAACGTAGTACAACGTCCCAAGGCGTTTCACAGGAGCGTTATCAAACAACATTTGACACCGAGCCACATAAGGAGCTATTAGGGCAGACTTGGTCAAAGAGAGAGGTTTTAAGGAGCGTCTTAAAGGAGGAAAGAGAGGCGGAGAGGTTTAGGGATGGAATTTCAGAACTTAGGGCCTCGACAGCTGAATGCATGGCCGCCAATGGTGGAGCGATTGCAATCGGGGACGCTCAAGAGAGCAGAATTGGAGGAGCGCAGATATCTCGGAGGGTTGTTGGGCTGGAGAAGATTACAGAGATAGGGAGGGACGAGACCATGGAGGGATTTGAAAACAAAGATGAGAATTTTAAAATCGAGGCGTTGCTGGACGGGGAGTCAATGTAGGTCAGTGAGCACAGGGGTGATGGGTGAACGGGACTTGGTGCAGGAGAAAATGGCAAATACAGACTTGAAGACAGTTTTTGTCCTTAAGCCTCCTCATATTGCAGAATTATCTTTATTTGCTAAGGTATATAAACTAGTCAGTGCCCAGTAATTAATACCAAGTAAAATTCCCCAGTGATTCACGAATTTTGTTCTAACTTTTTAGCATCTCCGACTGCTCGTGACAGAAAGAGGGCAGTGCCTAGTCCAACACTTCCGCTTCCCATCTGTCACAGAAATGCTGAACTATTTTGGAACATTTGCAATTCCCTTGGAGTGTGGTACAACCTGTGAAGTCAAACTGTCCAGCTATGTGGTGGCAATCCCTCACCAAGGTAAGAAAAGATCACATCACATGTACATTTTAAACAGAATTCACATCAGCAAAAAAAAAGGACCTTTATCGGTGCTAGAATACAATCAGTCAGCACATCTATGCACTATCAGTAAATAGGATTCCAAGAAACACTCTAGCAGCTTTCAACAAGAACCTTATTAGTTCTAGTTTGAGGTGAACCTCTATTGTGTGCTTTTTTTTGGATGATGGTGACATTTGTGTAACCCAATTAAAGAAGTCAATCTCCACATCACAATTAAAGAAGCACCAAGGTGATGGTGTATTCTGAAAATAAAGTGGATTCTTCTTCAGTGCTGTACATTTCTTAAATTCTCTTTAGATAGCAGAGAATTCATTTTGCAGATATTATACAAGAGGAAAAGAGGTGGATATTTGGAAAGCTCAGAGTACTTAATGGATTAAAATAACCAGCTAACAATGATAATTACTCATTAATTATAGGACCAATTAAAACGACACCTAATCCGACTTGTGTTTTTTTTCCAAGTCCCACAAAACAGCCTCCCCACAAGTGAAGGTGTAGTATCAAGCCATATAAACCAAAAGGCCCCAGCTTTGAGCCCGGTCTGTGCTCACACATGCACTTTCCAACAGGGGTCACTGGGCAGTGATCAGCAACAGGAGTAGCCCAGGGACAACGAGGTCAATTGTATCACTCCCATCGTCTGCTCACTCTTCTGTATGACTTAGTACTACATGAGTTAGTGTTTTCATCCACTAAGATATCAGGAACGTGCAGCCTCTAGTTTCATAGCCAATTTTCCAGTACTCTTTTGAAATATGAATGAATGTTACTAGCCTAACATATATTAGAAAAGATTGGAAGTCAATTAAGAAGTACGTGTTGTATTAATAGAATTGCTGTGAGCTTAAACTCTGAATATTAGTAGTGCTACTTATAGAGAAGTGACTGAGGGGGAAGACTCTAGTGTATCAGAGCTGATTAGACGCAAGTGTCAAACATTTTGCTGCAATTCTTAGAAAAGTTTTGATTCAGAATCTGAACAACATAATACATTGTAAAGTTAACATTTAAAAACAAATCAACAGATTCACAAGAAGGCTCATGGCTACAGAACTGGCTTCCCAACCTAGATGTCCAGAAGTTCAAATCCCAGGGCTGTCTATTGCTCAGCCTTCCTGCCACAGTTGGGATGAGTTCTCTCATCTTCCGGCCAGGCTTTCTCAGCGTGTACTGCTTTGTGATAAAGCTTTCCATCTGTTACTGAGTGAAATCTGGCTGTCCAGCTCACCCTGTGCAAGCAAGCTTCCTTCCTGTTGGCGGAACAGTGAGTGTTGCTGGCAGTGATCCTGGAGAGGTCCCCAGTTCTGACCACCTCTCCCCCAGCTAAAGAAACGAACATGATGGCGCGAGAATAAGTTTCACTGAAAGCTGCTTGCAATCCAATTCTTGTCATATCCAAAGCTGCAAACGTTTAAAAATTAAAATTGCTCTTTTAACTCCGTGTATTTTACCAAATCAAATCAGAATTTTAAGAAATGCCCTCTGTAAGGATCAATATAATGATTTTATAAAAGATTTGAAGAATGAAATTGAATAGAAGTTTGGGGATACTACTTCTTTTGACTGGATCAAAGTACAAGTTAAAGAAAATGGAGCAAAATACATCTAGAGAGATTGAAGAGTGGAAAGAAATCCATCCTGAGAAAAAATATGTAGGATAGACACAGATAGACAGCACGAAAGCGAGAAGAATGCAGAGATGGGCTCAGAGGCAGACATAGCATAAGTTCAAGGATAGCGAGGAAACTTAGAAAGGTGCACAGATGCCAAGAGCTATACTGACAGTTGTAATCAGAATGACAGGGCAGCAGATAGACAAGGATAAGTTAAATCAAGAAAATAAATCAGCTCGAAAAAAAATTGGAACATGATGGTGTTATAGGAGGCAAAAGAACAGCTTTGACCTTTGTGAAAATACTGAGGATTTTGTTCCCAACCGCAGTTGTGCTTTACAAAATAATATAAATGCACGGAATCTGTTTAAGAACTCTTTCAGCTGCAGTGTATTTTGTGACCAAGGGAGTACTAACACACGAACTGGCTGTGCCTTTGCAGAAGGTTCAGTTCGCTTATTGTCCTATTACAGTTGCTTTAAATTAGCAAAGTTGAAGGCTGATAAAGTAAGGAAGGCTGCTACACATGTGTGAATTATTTTTCTCAGAGTTGTCATCTTTAATGAATAAAATGCTGATTCAAGTGCAGCAACACTGTACAGACCTTTTTTAAAAAAAAACGATCAGCAAATACTATAAATAAACACAGGCCCAGTAGCAGCTGCAAAGAGAAAAAAATAAAAGATGGGTTAACGTTCTGGTTTAATGTGGTCATTTCTCTCGACACTAGCTGACTGACTTGCTCTGTGTTTCCAGCAATTCTTTTATTTTGTCACTGTTGTGTTCTTGTGATTTTCCTGCTTAGCTGAGCTACGTTCCATATAGCTGTCTGTGCCAGTTATTGTTGAAACTGTTCTGTGGGCCGGACCATTGCAGTCATGCTCATGCTATGAATATTGTTTTGAAGTCTGAACATACAGAATCTAGACAATGAGTGTGAAAGGGATATTTGATTGATGGAGGGATTACAGGCCAGATCAGAGGAACATAGGACCATGTCATTCAGCCCCTCGAGCCTGTTCCGCCACTCTATTAGATCATGGCTGATCTGTACCACAACTCCAAAACTGCATCAAAATCAGCAAGTGTTTGCTGGTAATGAGATTGGAGAATATAAATGTTTGTTAAATTTGCCCCCACTAAAAAGTGAAACTAAACGCTGATTAGCTTTTGTTCGGGTTTTTATCCTGCCCTTTTTGTTGGGGTTTTTGCTTCCACAGTGAGTGCTACTGGGGGAGGGCAAAACTTGAGCCCAATTATGTGAGGCGAGTGCGGGGTTGAAATGGTGAGATTATCTGGGTTAATGGTGCTGTCCTGTGATGTTAGCTCAGCTGGCTGAATGAAATCAGTAAAGCCAGCTCCCTCAGTGGTGCCAATAGCGCTCATTGCACCAATATATTAAAAAAAAGACTTTGTTACTTTTGCAAAAATAGCAGGAAAAATTAATGTTCATGTATGTCGCAGCACTTTGTAAAGGTTTAATTTTGAAAGGACGCTGATTGTAATATTTGCTTTCTAAAAGGGGGTACAACAATTAATAAGCAATTGGAGAATGAAGCAGAAACAGGCTGAAAACCTTGTTGCAATAGAAACATCAAACCTATTGTAAAGAATTTGAAATGGTTGAAGAGAAATGATCAGAAGTTAATAGAGAAGTTCTAACAGAGGATTACGCACTCCGATTTCGGTGTTTGCCTGTACTTTGTATAATGTACTTTGACTGGGTGGTTATAACAGCAGTGCTTCATGTACTTAAGCAGATTTGTTCCTGAAATGAACACTTATGCTGCAGATGTCTACACCATCTGTCAAATGCAGTTTTCCAGATAAACAGTAAAGGCCGCATCCACTGAAGGCTGTCTACCTTTCCCTATATTTGGCTTCTTGTACTCAGTGTGGGGGTTGTAACTGTCCCAGCTTCAAGCCACAGGAAGGTTTATCACGCAATTGGATTCTTGCCAAAAATCGTTACATATTCCAGCACAGTGTGGTTTTGTTTGCTGTAAACCATTGACCTGGTCTATATATCTTAACGGTTAATGTCTGAATGTTATTTCCTCAACTACCTGTCTGCATGTAGCACATGGAATTCCTTTAAAAGCTTTAAACACACTGTCCTTGGAAATGTTTATTCCCATTTTTGTACACATTTGTAAAGACACAGAAACATTTAGTCAGTATATGCCATTATCCAGAAACATTTTACAGAACTTTGAGTTCATCCAGGAAATTGCCATTTTTTTCCTGCCTGTTTTTTTTCTGGCAGTTTCTCCCCCCCCCCCCCCCCCCCCCCCGGGATGTTTGAACCTTATTGAACGGGAGCAACAGCTGAGGCCCATCCTGTCCTCGCCTGTCGCCCACACCTCCCACTGCTGGACAGTAATCAGAAGTGGGAAACCTGACTGATTTTCCCCTCCCTAACCCAGGAGTGCTGGGGCCAGTAAAGCAATCCGACCACAGCCCCAACTCAGATCAGTTAGCCCAACATAGCATGGGATTGAACCGCGACCTTCCCAGTGTGTATCGCTCAGCTATTCCCTGTGTACATTCAGCAAGCCGTTGGGACGTCACTTGATCATTAATTTTTAATTGTAAAAGTTGTGCAAACATTACTTTTAAGCCTAACAAACTATTTGGATCCATTTTTGAATTGCTGGCTTTGTTTGATTTCTCTTTTCATAACCTGAGTGCAACACGTGATGTCACAGACAGAACGTAGCCCAGAGACCACAGGAGACAACAGTCACCAATTCTCCCTTTTACCTCTCTCCAAAATGTATTGATACGTTAGTTTCTCTTTATTGCAAGGTTCTCCTGTGTATGTTCAGATACTTCAAGAAATAAATTGTGCCACAATGAAGAAAAGTTACCCAGAGCTCCTGATCACTGTCCAATGATGCTGCTGAAAAGTACGCGTGTGTGTGTGGCCATCAGAAGAGAACCAGAGCAGGTTTGGTTCTGAAGGCCTCCACCATCAAACAACCTGCCCACATTGCCTAAGCTCACACATGAAAAACGACCAGTTGTCCGAAGTACTGAAGGACTGTCATCACCCAAAAACCGTACCTCGGCATGAACCAGTGCCTTTAGGGTGGGGGTGAAGGGGGAGGGGAGAGAAAATGAAAGGAAGGTTCCCATTACAGTAACTAGTATCTACCGTGTACAGTAACAGCTCCAACATAGAGAATTGAATCCTTTCCACACATTGATAGGTCTGTCACTGTTCCCAATCAGTCAGGTCAGGCGTTAAAACCTGCTATGGCGCTGACCCCAGACGGCACTACCTGCGACTGCCCAATGCCAATGCTAAGTGCCGGGCAGCAGTCAACCCGGTCACCTCCAGAAAGTGCCACTGGCTTCAGGCGGATGAGCGTCTGGATGAGGGGAGTGGGGCGCTAGAATGGGGGAAATGTCCATCTAAAGGCGGGTGGGCTAATCCTTGAATTAACCAACCGCATCCGCAGCCTGCACGCCGTGACACAGCTGCTGTATATAACAAGTGAATGAAGGAGCAACTGTGGACAGTCTGCAACACAACACCAGGACCCTAAAGAGGTGTGAAGGACAGTCACAGGAGCTCCGACAACAGTCGACTGATGACGCTCGCAACTGTTCCCAACAAAACCGAGCTCCTGTTCAAAGTGCAATCTCAGCCCTGACTTCAGAAAGTGCTTGAATCATAACATTTTTCAATAGAAGAAGGCCGTTCGACCTATCACACCTCTGCTAGCTCCCTGGCTGCTGCATTTGCCGACATAACAGTGAATGCACTTCAAAAATAATTACAGTACATGAAGCTCTTGGGACATCCTGAGGATATGATACGGTGCTATTTAAATGCAAGTTATTTTTCTTTCTCATTGCGATTTTACAAACTCCATCTTGCAGACTGACTTGACATGAGGGAAAATTGTTCCTATGTTGCAACATCATATCATTAGAGTGAGAGCAGGGAAACCTTCAATTAGTTAACTCATTGCGAGAATGCATTTTATTCCTTTATGCTTATAGAATTATGTTGCACTCTGTATTTTGAGTATATTCTGTGATCATTGTTTTTACAAATAATTTAACTTTAACAGCAAGTTTCTCTGCAGTGATTGTTTAGTTGTTTATATTACAACCTTGCTTTACTTGTGGGATTTTGCTCCCTCACAATAGTCATTGCTGACTGGCCATTTGGCAAGTTCTCAAATATGAATTACATCTGTGGTTTATTACAAAAAAAATGATTTGGCAAATGATTAGGTTTTTTCTGGTTTGGTTTTAGCTGGTTGTCATTTTGTTTGTCCACTGAATTTATTATTTCAGTGTAGTTTCCTGTTGGATAACTAAACTGATTATTATTGCAGAAGGCCAGCATAAAACATGTATAAATGTGAGGCCAGCATTTTAAGTTCATAAAAAAAAAAAATGTAATTCCCTGCTTCAAATATAAATAAATGTCTCCCTTTCCGGTATTCTGATCAATGCACATTTTCCTGGGTAAGAGGGGGGTGTAGGTACACTGCCCCTGCCAAAGTATTCTTGCAGGACAAGTTTGATTTTTCTCCCCTCTTCTGGCAAGATATGTTTTGCCCCCTCTCAGTGCCACTTTTGATGGTGCAGTTGTGAACCAGCGGGCTATGCCATGCCATGCCACCTCCTGGTGTTCTGAATTGGAACCGTCTTTACAGCCTCCATATTGTAGAAAAAGGCAAGGACAAAGAAAAGACCATTCAGCCCATCAGGCTCGTTCCTTCCACAGCCCAGCCTGGAATTTCCTGCAGGCGCGCCACCCGGAGGCTGCACCCAAAATTACGCCCATTCTGCCGACATCAAATTTCCTGACAATCTCCTTAGCATATGCCCGAAAACCATTTCTTTGATGCAGAAATGTGATGTTTTGCTTACTGATTAGTGCATAGCAGTAATATGCCTACTCTGCATGTCACAGAAAGATCTAGAATGGAATGCTGAGTGGGTATGGGGTGGGTTCACTCTCATGGTGTGAGAATTTGTAACTCAAGGTTACAAAGCACCATTTGTTCCTTTGTGTAATTGTAGTGATTTCTCCTCCCCTTATTCAGCCTGTAATCTGTAGGCCTCCTGGTTTATAGAATAGCCTCCATTCAAAGCTGTGCAGCTTGAGTTGGATGAGTATGTGAAGTGGGTGAATTTTAATAATATGCAACAGCAATGATCACAAAGCTTAGTATTGGATATGTACCTGACTCCAATATACCATGCATTAACTGAATTTTCAATCCTACTGCTATCTGACAATTGGCTGTGCTAGTCTATGGTATTTGATTTTAGATTGTTTTGATTCAGCAACATCTTGCCTTTTATCTATTGATTCTATATATATATTGATGGCAGGAAATGTCTTTTGTAGAGTCGAGAACAGGTGAAACTTTCTCGGTTCTCATTTCCTCTTCCAAATTCAGTAAGTGTAGCCTCATAACAAGAACATCTTACCATAACCACTCGCCACAGCCTCAGCTTCAGTGTGACCTTCTTTCATTCACGTATCATACAACGTTACTCTTTCTGATAAAGAGTATCACTTCCTCGGTCTACTTTACTGGAAGTGGAACAGCTGGCTGTGGAATCTGTACAGTAAGTGCACCGAATAAAATCCACAGACGAGCAGGCATGGTTCTGGTAGGTGAATCTACCCTAACTAGTTGCTGTGGACATTTTCACTTCCCAGCATTTTCAAGGAATGAATCCAAAATCACTCACTAATAACTGAAGGATTTGAGGCTCTAATATGCGAGAAAGATTTGCATTTATATAGCGCCTTTCACGAACTCAAGACGTCCCAAAGCGCTTTACAGCCAATGAAGTACTTTTGAAGTGTAGTCACTGTTGTAATGTAGGAAACGCAGCAGCCAAGTTGCGCACAGCAAGCTCCCACAAACATCAGTGTGATAATGACCAGATAATCTGTTTTAGTGATGTTGGTTGAGGGATAAATATTGGCCAGGGCACCGGGGATAACTCCCTTGCTCTTCCTCAAAATAGTGCCATGGGATCTTTTACGTCCACCTGAGAGGGCAGACGGGGCCTCGGTTTAACATCTCATCCGAAAGACGGCACCTCCGACAGTGCAGCACTCCCTCAGTACTGCACTGGAGTGTCAGCCTAGATGCAGTATAGTTCAATGCTTCTGAGAGCAGAATCATGTTCGTGCAAAGCACAGGATTTTTACTGCTTGTGTGTTGTCAGTAATCAGTGGGTAACAAATTATGATTTTAAAAATTGTACATTCTGCGCATGAACACATATTGTGGTTTTTTAATTCGTTTATGGGATGTGGGCGTCGCTGGCAAGGCCAGCATTTATTGCCCATCCCTGATTGCCCTCGAGAAGGTGGTGGTGAGCCGCCTTCTTGAACCGCTGCAGTCCGTCTGTTATGGAGCTATCCCACTTGTAATGTAGGGGGCAGGTGAAGGGCTTAATCTTGTAGGTACAAGTACAAATGAGACAAGGCTGCCGTGTAATTCCTGGCTGCTGGTGTCACATGCACACAGCGCAGGAGGGGTGAGAGAGGGGTCACATGCAGCCAACTTTCAGAAGTTTTGTTTTTGTGCTTGATCTTTTTATATATTCAGATAAAATAATGTAACGTTGCAACAAGCTCATCGACAGTAAAATCGCACATTTAAGTGACTGAGAGCCTCAAATTTACTTGCAACATCCAGTGCGGTTTAAATATCTGGCCTGCAGTATTTTAAACTAAATTATCCAAAAAAATGAAGTAATTATGATGAAACTCATTTGTCTGTTAAAAGTGTAGAATGAATGCTGCACTTATAAAAGAATATTTATTGAGGTTAACCTCAGTGAGACATTGCCCCTTAATCTAATACACATGCATCTGAAGAGTTTGTATTCAATTCCCAGCTTCATCTGGTCTTTAAAATTACTCGCCTCATTCTACTGCGGGGAATTCAGGGCCACAGTGATCTCCTGGACTAGTTTCAATCGCCTAGATGGGTCGGAGAGGAATTTCCCAGATTTTCCCCCCCAAATTGGCCTGGGTTTTTCGATCTAGTTTTTTGTCTCTCCCAGGAGGTCACATGGTTTTGGGAGGGGTGGAGTGTGTATGTTGTGGTACACATATATCGCAATAGTGTGGGACAGGCTGGGTGGACCAGAGGGTCTTTACCTGTCCGTCATTGTCCGTATGTTTGTACTTGCTACTTCTCAACCATGGTACAAGGTGAATATATTTGGTAAATGAGGAGGATGACGGGTGGTCAGAGGCGGGATGTTACAGCACAATAATGATGACTGCAGTAGAGACGTCCAAAGTGCAGGGCCCTAAGTTGTTTCATTCTCCTGTTTGAAGATGAAATGTGGTCAGAAGACAGTTGGAAGGATTTTAGGAATGAAATGGGGAGAGAATATAATACAGGCTATGTAATTTTTAGTTTTGGCACGCTGAGGCGGGCGGACGGACACCTTTAAAGATAGCCACTTACAACATATGATGTGATGCCAAATAGCAGCTTCAAACATGAAACTAAAAATGATGAGACAGATTAAAATAACACAAAGGACAGTCTGATTAATGTAGAATAGAAAACAACTTGTGAAACTATTTTTACTGTTGCGATCATTTGTGACTCGCGTCCCTCCTGTAGTAATTAAATATTTAAAGGATTATTAAAATCATATTTTGGCAATAATAACACTTCTGGGTTCATGTTGATCAGGAGCTATTGGCCTGGACTTTGCAGTCAGCGGTGAAGTGACAGCACTCACGGCTGACCTCGAAGAAAGCTGCCGACAAAGATCTAGCGATCTCTGTGGTGTCGATTTTACCTCTCCCGACGTTAATTTGATTCTGACGCCAAGTCTAGGGAATCTCCAGCGTCCAGCAACAGTGATGTCATCAAGCAGGCTAAGCAGCCAATCACATTGAAGAATTCTCACAGACCGCCAACCAGGATGTAAAATGCACTGATGATCTATCCTTCACTTTTTAATTATTTTATAGAGAGCGAAATAAGGATTGGGGCAGACACATGGGATCAAGGTAGATGCTGAAATATCATAAACAAACTTTTCTATCACAAAATATGGAATTTTTATTATGATGAAAAAATTTGACAATCCACAAATATAAAATTAGTTTTTCAGGGCCAGAGAGGTTGTTCAGCAGTAATTTGGACATAGTACGCCATTAAAACCCAGTTACACCTCATTGAACAAGGCTTAACTTTTTTGAGTTTTTAACAGCGATAAAGGTTGAGCGTCCCGAATCCGCCAACCTCGGGACCGAGGCCGAGCCGGTTTTCGAGTTTTTCCGCACTTCGGAACGTGTCTCTGATGTCCGTAGTCCGGAAACGCCCGAGGCCAGGTTGCGATATTTCCGGACTTCGGACATCAGAAACACGTTCCAAGTCCGGAAATGCCTGGGGCCAGGTTGCGATATTTCCGGGTTTTGGTAAGCCTCCCTCAGGGTGTCCAGATTCCGGAACATTTTACGGATTCCAGATGACCCTGCCAC
This sequence comes from Somniosus microcephalus, assembly GCF_052327205.1. Taxonomy (NCBI): domain Eukaryota; kingdom Metazoa; phylum Chordata; class Chondrichthyes; order Squaliformes; family Somniosidae; genus Somniosus; species Somniosus microcephalus. The sequence goes on along the minus strand of NC_141005.1, from coordinate 36,575,536 downwards.
CAATCGTCCCGGATTCCGGAACTCCGGCATTTGGACGCTCAACCTGTATTACAGTGTAAAAGGGGAAGTTCTCATCAGTTCAGTGATTTCTCAAAGATTGCCGTCTACGGGGAGTTCAGCAGCGCACCCTGTGGAGGAGCAGGGAATCACTAACAGCAACTTCTGGATTTCCACGTTTAACTGCACATGTGCGGATGCCAGAAGTTGTTGTCAGTTTCACACGGTAATGACTGCGAACGCTGACGGTTTCACCGTCATTACAACAGAAAAATCTGGGCCTTCCTTTTCTATTAGACAGTGAATGAAAGTCTCCTTTGCTGTAAGAGATTGTGAAATGAGTTTGACCATTCTCAATCCAGCTCTTGCAGGACATAGGCCTACAGCACAAAACTGCCCCTAATTTGCCACTTAATTACTAATGCCACTTGGATGGGCACAAGGCCGATTAGCTGTGGAAAATGGGGGGAGAAAGCCACTTGTGCGATAGAGAGTACTCTTCTGGGGTTTGACCAGAGGCACATTGGGAGAGAAAAAAGGGAGCTGCACTTCACCTGGGAGTACTGGTGCTGACAGTAGATGCCTGAAATGGGAACGTGTTTAATTCCCCAGCACTAAAGTCTCTCACTTAAACAGAAACAGTCAAAAGACAGTGCCCGTCAATATTTGTTGCTGCTATGTTCTCTCCAACAAGTTGTTGAGGTTTGCAGACAGATAACTGAAAGTGGAGTCTCTCTACAGATACCCCCTCCAGATGCAGATGGGTTTCAGCCTTCGTAACCTGCCTAGCACCATATCAACATTGAAAAGTTCAAACTCTAGTCAGCCGTTTCTTTGAGAACTTTATCTGAAGCACATACTTTCTGTAGCTGTGTGATAAATGTTTACATGCTGGAACCTCTTCAGATTTGTCATTTATTTTTGTGCTCTGGCTTTGTTTAGTTCTGTTTCAATTGGCACAGGAAATGTCTTGGTGTAATTAATGAGATCTTCCAAACGGTAGGAGGGCCTATGATTCTCAACAGTGTGCGGTTTGTTTCAACCAAACCATGGGGAGGAGAGGCACTCCCAGACAGCTAGGGAGCAAATTCAGGGGTCTTTCCATCCCTCCTAGTGGCTTGTTATAGGATGGAATGGGCAGAGGGTGGGAACATGGCTCCTTCCCTGTTGGCCCGGGTATGATGTGTTTAAAATCATGAAGGGTTTAGATAGAGTAAATAAAGTGAAACTGTTTCCAATGGCTGAAGGGTCGATAACCAGAGGGCACAGATTTAAGCTGATTGTCAAAAGAACCAGAGGTGACATGAGGACAAACTTTTTTACGCAACGAGTGGTTAGGATTTGGAATGCACTGCCTGATAGGGTGGTGGATACAGAGTCAATAGTAGCTTTTAAAGGGGAATTAGAGAAAAAATTGCAGCGATATGGGGAAAGAGCGGGGGACCTTTTTATTGTCTCTTTTACTTCTTTTGTTCGATCGCAGCCCTGCCTTCGATCTATTTTCTTTTCTTTCCAGTTTTGAAAAAGGGTTTCGACCCGAAACGTCAACTCAAATTTCTCTCCACGGATGTTGCCTGACCTGAGTTTTTCCAGCATTTTCTGTTGTTATTTCGGATTTCCAGCATCTGCAGTATTTTGCTATCGTACGGGGGAGTGGGACTAACTGGATTGCTCTTCGAAAGTGTCGCTGCAGGCGCGATGGGCCGAATGGCCTCCTTCTGTGCTGTACTATTCTATGATTTTATGACGTATTGTAGGGCCAACGTCGAGGAGGGAGAAAAATGAATAACAATGGGTTGGGGAAGATATATTTTGTGTAAATAAAAAGAAAAATCCCATGATATACATTTATCACTTTTTTTATGCAAGTGCAGCACGCCAAATTTAAAACAGGGTGCCCTAAAGGAGAAGAGTGGGGAAATGAAACGGGAATGTTAAAAAATAAGTAAATTGTAAGTGTTGGTTCTAATCTTTCTGAAAAGCAGTATTATAACTTGTAAAAATGTTGTAATTATGGGTTTAGCAGCAACATGGATTATTCCTGGAGTATTTCATGAAGCACCTCATGTTTTGAGCTCCTCCGATCTCTCCCCTTAGTCGACTTGCTGACTGCACTTGCGCTGGCAAATTCCTCTCACAGAAGATACATCAGAAGACAGACTTGGAGGCAAAGGACATGTGGGATAAAATTACAGGACAATTACCGCTTTGGTCTGATTTTTATTATTTTCCCTGCCCTCATTTCCTGCCCGATTGTCACCATCATCCTGCTGGTTTCCCTGCAGGAGGAAACTATCTCATCAGAAACTCGCCAAGCAAGTTTTACATTGCAAGTCTATTTGTACACAACAGTGGGAAAATCCTTCTTTGCCAATTCCTGCGTGTGTGTGTATATGTGTGCGTGTGCGCGCGCGCGTGCGTCTGTGTGTGTGTGCGTGTGTCTGTGTGTGTGTCTGTGTGTGTGTGTGTGTGTGTGTGTCTGTGTATATGTGTGTGTGTGTCTGTGTCTGTGTATGTGTCTGTGTATATGTGTGTGTATATGTCTCTGTGTGTGTGTGTGTGTGTGTGTGTGTGTGTTGTGTCTGTCTGTGTGTGTCTGTGTATATGTGTGTGTATATGTGTGTGTGTGTGTGTTGTGTGTATGCCTGTGTGTGTGTGTGTGTGTGTTGTGTGTATACCTGTGTGTGTGTGTGTGTGTGTGTGTGTGTGTATATGTCTGTCTGTGTGTGTGTGTTGTGTGTCTGTGTCTGTGCCTGTGTGTTGTGTGTGTGTATGCAAGTTGTGGGGGTTGCTTTTCAATCACAGTCCCTCCTTCAGTTTCTGAATTTGTTGCTGCTGTTCAAGCTGCAGTTTAATTGATTGCAGCAATATTCTTTTACTAAAGAACATGTTTCTTAAATAAAATTAAATAAAACAGGATGATAAAAGATGAGTAAAACGCAGAGAAAAATTCACATTCTTCTTTGTAATTTTTTTGGGTTGAAATCTAAAATTCTAAAAACTACTTGTTAAAATATGTTTGTATGATGATCATTAGATGCTGGTCAGTATTTGGAGATAGTTCACGGTACTTGATTTGGAACTGTGATAAACTTACAAAGCTGTTTCCTCATTGTGTTCATAAACCATGTAAAAGAGACGCTGAGTCCTGTTCGTGTATATGGGACTGTAACATTCCATATAATGTCTGAGGAATATTATGAGAAAAAAAAGTACTGATCACCAGTTTCTCAGAAGTTAAAATGTCTAAGAATAGTATTTTAAGTACTAGTGACATACAAAAGCACAGTAAAGCATTTAAAGGCTTCTATTAATGGGAAGGGGTGTGGAACACTTAATAGTAAATTGTCATTTAATGCAATGTGGCAAAATTATTTAGCAACATTTGCATTGTCACCTTGATAATGGCACCTTGGAAATTGTTTAGTGGGACATGAAAAAATGCCAGTCGGCTCATCAAGGCCATGCCTTCCACAAACCAAGTACAAGCTACATTGTACAAAAGCAAAATACTGCGGATGCTGGAAATCTGAAATAAAAACAAAAATGCTAGAAACACTCAGCAGGTCAGGCAGCATTTGTGAAGAGAGAAACAGAGTTAACGTTTCAGGTCGATGACCTTTCATCAGAACTGTAAAAAGTTAGAGATGCAACAGATTTTAAGCAAGTACAGAGGCAGGGAAAGTGGGGAGGAAAAAACAAAAGGGAAGGTCTGTGATTGGGTGGAAGGCAGGAGTGATTAAATTATAAAAGGGATGATGGTGCGAGGCGGAAGGGGGTGGAACCGGGACAATAAAAGAAACAAAAGATGGGTCTAGAAGAGCTGAAAATGACAAAATCAGAATCATTACGAGCAACTGCTGTCCGAAAAAATGGGAGCAGTGGTTATGATCTGAAATTGTTGAACTCAATATTGAGTCCGGAAGGCTGTAAAGTGCCTAATCAATAGGTGAGATGCTGTTCCTCGAGCTTCTACTGAGCTTCATTAGAACAGTGGTTATGATCTGAAATATATGGAAGGAGGCATCAGATGCGATGGAGACTGAGAAACTGGGAGAATGGAATAGAGTCCTTACAGGAAGTGGGGTGGGAGAAGTGTAATTGAGGTAGCTGCAGGAGTCAGTGAGCTTATAGTAGATATTGGTCAACAGCCGAGCCCCAGAAATGGAGACCGAGAAGTCAAGGAAGGGAAGGGAAGAGTCGGAGATGGACCATGTAAAGTCGAGGGAAGGATGGAAATTGGAAGCAAAGTTGATGACATTTTCCAGTTCGGGCCAAGAGCAGGAAGCGGCACCGGTACAGTCATCAATGTACGGGAAAAAGAAGTGAGGGAGGGGACTGGAGTAGGACTAGAACAAAGAATGTTCCACATATCCCACAAAAAGGCAGGCATGGCTAGGACCCATACGGGTTCCCATATCAACACCTTTTATTTGGATGAAATGAGTGGAGTCAAAAGGAGAAGTTGTTCAATGCAAGAACAAGTTCAGCCAGGCGGAGGATGGTGGTGGATGGAGACTGGTTGGGCCTCCATTCAAGGAAGAAGCAGAGGGCCCACAAGCCGGTTTAGAGGGATTAGAGGTAAATGGGTGAAAAGGAGGGTTAGGGCCAGGAAACTGGAAACTGTTAATGGAGGGCGTGGGTAGAGACTGGATATGGGGATAAAAAATAGTCGAGAGAGGAAGAAATAAGTTCTGTGGGGCAAGAACAGGCTGAAACGATGGGTCTACCAGGGCAGTCCTGTTTGTGGATCTTGGTAGAAGTGGGCTGTGCGGAGTTGGGGACTATGAGGTTGGAGGCCATGGAGGGAAGATCTCCAGAGGAGGCGAGGTCAGTGACAGTCTTGAAAACAATGGCTTGATGACAAACTACTTTATTGTGAGTTTTCCAACCCACCTACTTAACCTCCTGAGGGAAAGAGCTACATAACTATATCCTGACTCCCAACGGCAGTCAAGCAAGACTCTTTTAATATTTTCCGATGCCTACGGGTGTGTACGAGCTGTGGGACATCGGAAATGCCGGTTTCAGGCATGCGAAGGGCCTCTGCGGGCGGAGAGTTCCACTTTCTGCAGAACCTCCGCCTGCTGAAAACCCTTAAAAATCTTACGCCTGGTAAAAGGCGTAAGGCCTGCTTTTACCAGCATAAGAGTTTTGAAAAAAAGTGAAAAAAAAAAAATGTTTTCACTCATTTATAATTTTAAAATACTTTTTAAAAGATAAGTTTATTTTTAGCCCCGTAAAAAACTTTAATTACTTTTTTCAAAAAATTAAATTTCTGTTTAAAATATTTAATTTAATGTAATTTTAACTTATTTTAAAAATGTGATGTTTTAAAAAATTAATTTCATGTTTCAGTGTGTTTTTGGGGTGATGTCCATTCATATATTTGACAGGTCTATCTGTCAAAAGTATGAATGGAGATTCGCTTCTCCTATTGGCTGGCCTGGCCCACGTGATCCTAGGGACGCTTGCGAACCGCCTGCGCCTCTGGGATACGTGGGCCCTGCGCATTTTGACTGTGGAGAGGCCTGTCTTGATTTGCACACTCTGTACAAAAATAATAAATTGCAGGACAACGGAGTATTACAGTTTAAACTCTTTCGATGAAGCATCAGGTCTGTGATCTTAAACATACAGCAGTACAGCACAGTGTGGACAAAATGGAATCAGGACCCTGGGTCCTCCAAAACAATAGCAGTCCTTACAGATGCCTGCAGGCCAATGACAACGCAGCATGTGATCACATGTGAATATAATAGGTATTCCTTACAGATGCCTGCGGGCCAATGATAAATCAATATGCAAATGTTACAAGGCCCAGGAGCAGAAGTGTCCGGACCTCGTAGATTTTTTTCCGATAGGCATCTGCACGCAGGAAGCCAACTATCGGAAATTACAGGCCATTATCTCCACTATTCAGCTCTAGCCTACCCATCACAAATAACATCTCCTCTCACACTCGCCATTATAAGCTTCAGCAGCAGAGGAACCACGGCACCCCATAGATGAATGGCTAGTGATCTCGTTAACACCAAGCACAGTTGTTGCCATTTTTCTGATGTTTCAGGAAAGGGACACTGACAACAATTTGAGACATGCTGGAAGTTAAAATTTAAATAGTTATCTAGAAGTGCTAAAGTTAGCTTTGTACTACTGAATTGGTGCTCACTGGTGTAAATGCTAGGGCTAACATAAAGAAAGATCGCATTTATTTCTGATTGGTCATCTTGGAGGTCAAGACCTGATTTCTGATTGGTCCCCTTGGAGGACAAGACACACCCAGCAGTTTATCTGGAATGTGTAATTAGATCCTGCCTGCCTAAGTAATCAAGTACTTTGCAAAGTGTAATTCGAGCCGTTCTGACTGCCAGACTCCAGCCAGAACAGAGCTCACATAGAACAGACAAGGCTCAGCCTCGTGGGTAAAGACATTCTCCCCCCACCCCAAGTTCCAGACCCCCCCCCGCCCCCGAGTTCATGAACTTCACACCCGCTCAAGTTTCTGATCGCTCTCTTTCCCCCTCCCCCCACCCAAGTTCCTAACCTTCTCCCCCTGCCCAAGTTCCTCCCCCCACTTGGGTTCCTGACCTCCCCCCGAACAATTTCCTGACCTCCTGCCCCCCTCCCCCACCCCCCCCAATAGATGGGGCATTGTGTATGGGTCATGGATTGTTAACAGGTTTATTGGGTATGAAGTGAATAGCAACAGTGTCACGAATTCCGGATTTCGTCCAGTCCAATGATGTCACCTGCCACATGCACCGAGCTTTCTGAGAAATCAACCAGGTCTAGGGGGAGGAGAGGGAGAACGTGGTGTGGGTGTGGGGTTGGAAGAACGTGATCCGTCTTACCATCTGGATCACGTTCTTGCTCTCATTCCCCTCCCCACTCTCTCTTTCCCCCCCCCCCCCAAAAAAGACTGGATCACGTTCGTCTCCCATCCCACTGTGCTCTACGAGTTCCTGACCTCCTCCCTCTCCCCTCCGATTCCCCTTTTCCCCCCCCCCACCGATCCCCTTTTCCCCCCCCCCACCCAACCCCACTCTCTCTCTTCCCCTCCGATCCCTCTCTCTCCCCCTCCGATCGCTTCTCTCTCTTCCTCCGATCTCCTCCGATCCCCTTCTCCCTCCGATCCCTTCTATCTCTATCCCACCGATTTCCCCCTCCACCGATCCCCTCTCCCTCCATCCCCTCTCTCTCTCTCTCTCTCCCTCCGATCCCCCCTCCGCTCTCCTCTCTCTCCCCCTCTGATGCCTTTTCCCCCCCCCCCACCTACCACCACCACCAATGGATCCAGTGACCTTCTCCTTACGGAGCCGAGGAAAGCGTGGCCCACGGTGCAGGCTGCAACTGTTGGGTACTCTGCATGTGTGGCTTCGGGATACCATGCACAGAAAGCCGCAAAGATGTTCGTGCAGATAATCACAGTGATAAAGAAAAGCAAAACTAAACTTCCCAGGGTTGGCAAGATAGAGACTGCGGCATTTTCGCTGCATTTTCGTTTACATCTCAGATGCACTCCAATACAGAAATGTTTTCAGCACGTTTTACCGAAATATTTCAGTTGTTTGAGTATTCTGCTCTTGAGTATAGCAACTTTTAATAGTGAGCTTTGTGAGTATTTACTATACTTTTCAGGCTTGAAATGGTATGGAACTGGATGTAGGAGTCATAAGTAGTTCAGGAATTTGCAACCAATTGCCATGTTTAGTTAACCAGATTGGGAATTTGGATTCCAGCGTATCGCAACACAGATGTGTCGGCCACTTTTGCTTTTAATACCTTGGCTCGTAAAATCAAACTGTTAACATCACTGAATGAATGAGCACATATTCTAAAGCCTGTCTGCAGCCAGCAATTACCCTCTTTCCTGAAATAAGTTTAACAAAAATGATTTTATCTTTTAGTAAACTTCATTTACTAAAGAAGCTTTGCTTTCAAATGTGCCACCAATTCAAACTGCTGTATTATTTCAGGAGTTCTTTCTACAGAAATTTCAAACATTTTCTGCCGTAGGCTTACACGATGATAAATAGTTGCATTTATTTACTGAAACTGATTACTGCCGTTTGAGTCTTGAGATAAAGTATTATTAGCATTTTACAGCATTGTCTCTCGCATGTTGTTCTGCATCTTAAACTTACAGTCTTGGGAATTGTCATGCTGCTTGTCTCTTTCAAGCATGCTTATGATGTAATGAACAATTTCTTCAGCTGCCAATGTGAATGAAAAGATTTTAGGCTGCTTTATAGATTTCAGCATTGTTCCTCTTTCACCCCTTCCCCTCCACTCCTGAAGGATCGGTCACTCTGGCAGAGATACAGTTTCCAGTAAGTTTTTAGGGAAGGATGAGTTACAAGAGCCAAATAGCCTCCCTCGTGTGTGGTGGCGGTATTGCAGGTTTAAGAACACAAATATAGGAGTAGGCCATATGGCCCTTCAAGCCTGCTCCACCATTCAATAAGATTATGGCTGCTCTTCGACCTCAACTCCACTTTCCCGCCCGCTCCCCATATCCCTTAAGAGTCCAAAAATCTATCGAATTCAGTCTTGAATATACTCAACAACTGAGCTTCCACAGCCCTTCTGTGGTAGAGATTTCCAAAGATTCACAACCCTCGGAGTGAAGAAATGTCTCCTCATCTCAGTCTTAAATGGCCGACCCCTTATTCCCGAGACTATGCCCCCTAGTTTTAGACTCTCCAGCCAGGGGAAAACAACCTCTCAGCATCTACCCAGTCGAGCCCTCTCAGAATCTTATATTTTACAGTAAGATCACCTCTCATTCTTCTGAACTCCAGAGAGTATCGGCCCATTCTACTCAATCTCTTCTCATAGGACAACCCTCTCATCCCAGGAATCAATCTAGTGAACCTTTGTTGCACCGCCTCTAAGGCAAATATAACTTTCCTTAGGTACAGAGACCAAAACTGCATACAGTACTCCAGGTGTGGTCTCACCGTACCCCAGGTGTGGTCTCACCGTACCCCAGGTGTGGTCTCGCCGTACCCCAGGTGTGGTCTCACCGTACAAGGCCCTGTACAATTGCAGCAAGACTTACTCGTCTACTCCAACTCCCTTGCAATAAAGGCCAACATACCATTTGCCTTTCTAATTGCTTCCTGTACCTACCTGCAGGTTAACTTTCTGTGCTTTGTGTACAAGGACACCCAAATCCCTCTAAACACCAACATTTAATAGTTTCTCACCATTTAAAAATAATTCTATTTTTCTATTCTTTCTACCAAAGTGAATAACCTCACATTTCCCCCCATTATACTCCATCTGCCACCTTCTTGCCCAGTCTCTATCAGTTTGCAGACTCTGTGTTCTCCTCACAGCTTACTGTCCCACCTAGCTTTGTATCGTCAGCAAACTTGGATACAGTACACTCAGACCCTTCATCCAAGTCATTAATAGATTGTAAATAGCTGAGGCCCCAGCACTAATCCTTGCAGCACCCCACTAGTAACAGTCTGCCAACCCAAAAATGACCCGTTTATTCCTACTTTCTGTTTTGGAGGAAGCAGAATGTGAGGGTGAACAGTTGTAATACACGGCTAGTACAATTGAGGCACACTCACAATTTTGCTACCAGGAGTTGGATTTGTCTTAAAAGATAAAAGTAACTGGCAATAGATAATGAAAGCTTGACACACCTATTGTTTCTCTGTCTTTGTGTTTTGTTGCATCTGATGACAATCTTATTTCATGGACACTCAGATGCCACTTCATTGGAGGGATTTCTTGTTCATGTGTAAAAATGTTCAAAAAATGAGTAAAATTCTTTTAATATTGAGACAATATAGAAGTAACTGTCCTTCCCAATTTTTTTCCCTGTTAATACTTTCTTCACTGTGTATGTGAGATATTTGCACCCAAAATCATACTTAGAAAGTTTCAGGGAGCAAGGCAAGAATGATGAAAGGTAATGGGCCAGATTTCTTTGTCAAAATAGCGGTAAGGGTCATGGTCCGTTCTGTTATTTATGCATAAATGGTACAGCAACTTCAGGCGAGGAGCAGATGCACGTTTAAATGCCAATATCCAAAATTTGCGCCCCTCTGCCATTAGCTCTGCAAAAATGGCATTTTGCGCTCTGCCTCACCTTTGATTGACATGCATTGAATGTTGTGAAGTTGCTGTATTTGCACGGTAGATACAAACTAAACTCTCTGCAGAAAGTTTAAGTCTTGTCATTTCAAGTGTAAGGTTTTTGCCAGAAGTGGTTTTAAGATTCACATTCGTGTTTCCTAAAAGATTATTTTGTTTTGTTTCCAAAGGAATCCATTCTCCAACCAATGCCTCAGTGTTGCCATTTTCTGTCCATCGCTGGAACTCAGAACCCAGTCTTGCTCACTTGGCTCCTTCCAGCTGCAACATATCGGAAACTCTTCTTTCCAGACCAGCACCAGAACAGGTGTTCCACATAGTGCCCCCTCCCGAGGAATCTCTCGCTGGGCTGCGGCGCAGTGGCTCAGTGGTTGTGCCAACAAGACGCCAACGAGACTCGGACTATGAAATGGAATCGGCTGCCAGAAGTCGTTCACGGGCCATTGACAATCAGTATATGTTTCTTTGATTTAATTACAAAAGACAAGTCTGTGTACACGTGAAAGTGTACCATAATTAATAACATTGAAACACTTTCGAAAATGTGAATGTATTTCTGTTTCAAGGTGGGGCAGGAGGCAAAGGTGAGAAACCTTCAGGGCAAATGCGTGTTTGCTCTGAAATGTGTCTCTTCTATTATTAGGCCTGTTGAAGGGCCTGTTTACAGCATTAAGTTGTATAGCTTCATTTTTGATTTATCCTAAAATTGCCTGGAAATATACAAAAGGCTTTTTTATTTACATTCATTTGGCTTCTGTACAAATTGTATATGATTGAATATAATGTTTAAAGCATATTTCTTTATATAATATCTGTTTTATTTCGATTAACCTTTCTAAAATTATTCTAGAAAATACTTTAACTTAATTGCTAAAATGCAGTAATGTTCCATGACTTACAATATAGGCATTGTTGCTTGTTGCATTTAAAGGCAAGATTGCAACTATTTTGCTGGGTTTACAAGTCCCAGTTAAAGTAGATGTAATCAGGAGCTGCACATTTTTCTCTGCTTTTGCCTCTTTACTTAAAGGCTTAACTGACAATTCAGGTATGTGGTCTAGTAATTCCAGTAATTAAGTGGGATTGTGAACACTAAGGTGATCTAGTTTTGGAAATTTGCTGGAAATTACAGAGTGCAACCTGACTGCTTATCCTCCATTATGATCGTTGCAGAGAGTTTCCCATTGTGGGATTAGGTACATAGTTTTGCATATATTTACATCAGCAAATCTCTTATGGTGCTGCTCGCAGTAAGTCGAGAGTATTTTAGAAGGGCAGGAACATTATGCCTATAATAGAGAATGTGGGTATATGTCTTTTTAAGGCAAGAAGGTGTAAAGAATGGTGGGTTTACTTGGAGGTTCGGTTGCAGACAAGAAGTCTGGCTTACAAAAGCAAAATACTGCAGATACTGGAAATCTGAAATGAAAAACAAAATACTGGAAATATGCAGCAGCTCAGGCAGCATCTGTGGCGAGAGAAACAAAGTTAACCTTTCAGGTCGATGACCTTTCATCAAAAAGTCTGGCTTTCTTTGCTTGGACAAGTCAATTAAGAATTTGTAGACATTATGGAATTGGTTGGGAGAGATAGTTTGGCATCTGTAAATTCAAGAGCCGAGCAGGTTAAAAAGTGTTAAATGATTCTTACAATGAAGATAATTGTTTCAAAGTGTTTACAATTTCCTACATTTACACCTGTCTTCGAGCTTTTCCATTGCTTTTTAGTTCCTTCATCACAGGCTGCAGGAGCTCTTGAGAAAGTGGAAAACCAGGGCTGGGAGCCAATCATCATCTCGTTTCGTCTCAAAGCTTCTTGCAATCTAGTATACTGTATTCGCTGCTCACGATGTGGTCTCTACAGTGGGGAGACCAAATGCAGATTGGGTGACCGCTTTGTGGAACACATCTGTTCAGTCCGTAAGGATGACCCCCGAGCTTCCGGTGGCCTGTCACTTTAATTCACCGCCCCATTCCCACTCGGGCTTTTGCATTGTTCCACGGAAGCTCAGCGTAAGCTTGAGGAACAGCACCTTATCTTTCGATTAGGCACTTTACAGCCTTTCGGACTCAATATCGAGTTCAACAATTTCAGATCATAACCTCGGCCCCCATTACATTTTTACTTTGTTTTGGCCCCCCTCCTCACCCCTTTTTTTTCTCTCTCACCTAATCTAGAGCCGTCTTTTGTCTCTACTAGTCCTATCACCATCTCGTCTCTTCACTTCTCTTTTGTTCTCTCCCAGCCTCCAAACTGGCCTTTTAATTTGTTTCATTTCCTGTGCTTTTTCAGACTTGACGCTATTTCTCTCTCCACAGATGTTGCCTGGCCTGCTGAGTTTTTCCAGCATTTTCTGTTATGAGAAGAATGATCTAGTCACAGCAGCAGAATAATACATTGTGTGTTAGATGGTCTAATCCTCCTTGTCCTTTTAAAACAGCGTATTCTCTGATCTGATCTGTGCGCAGTACCATGCTAATGCATATCTGCTCGTATATGTGAAACTTCAATCATGCTATTGGTCTTTTGAATCAGTCAAAACTGCTGTTTAGATATTCCAAGATGGGACCATTGGGTGCCCGTGGCAAGTGTAGAATTCTGTCTTCTCTCTCTTAGAGGTAGGTAGGTACCACTGGATAAACAAGGTAAGGAACGCAGGGAATGTTCAAAAGCTATACACATTGCAATCCATCAAATTGTAGTTTTGCAGATTGAACCAATTCTCTTTTTTGCAAAATCAAATTTAATTTTCAAAAGTTTTGCAAGCAATCTATGAGTTAACCAATGGAACCGAAAGAGTGCAATTTAAGAGTGGTAGAGCGGCACTGAGATTTTGTAAAGTATTCACAGTATTGATGTTCCACTTTGAGCATTTTCATGTCAGTCACAGTGTAAGTAATGTGTGTGTACACATACTTTCAACAAGTTGGAAAAAATCTAACCGCACCATTGCTCAGTTAGCTGATCTCTGCCAGGCTGGCTTCAATGCACATACATTCCTGTTCACTATCATTGAAAAGAGTGCATAGATGAACATCAGGGGAAGTGAGCTATGATGGACTCCCACCACTTTATAAAAACTCACATTGGCCCAGATCAGCGGCAAAGGAACGATGCTCACTGTTCACCTCAAAAAGCTGCCCACCAAGTTTTAGCGGGCTTTAGCTTACAGACTTTCTCTTGAATTTGGCACTTTCTACAGGGGATCTGTTGGATCTGTGAACATGGCTGACAGTAGGGAGACTGATCAACGAATTCTCACATGGCAAAGCAGGAAATATAAATTACATTTAAATCATTGTACAGAAAGCAAAATAAAGATTGGGACATACACCTGGGATTAATGGAGAAACTGAAATAGCAAACTTAAAAAAAAAATTTTTTTTTTAATCTGCAACATTTAAATTTTCTTGAGAATGAGACTTTTAAAATTAATTTTGCAGAGGTTGGTCAGACAGTAATTATGACTTGGTACACCATTAACAACCCAGTTACTCCTGATTGAACAAGGCTTACGTTTTTCATCAATCTTTACAGCAAGAGTAGAGGGTAATTAGTTTAAGGTTATGCCAAATCAGTGATTCTGTGTAGATTCCATTGGCGAGGACTGCAACAGTGCCCCCTATGCAGGAGCAGGGTATCTATAGACTGCAACTTCCGGATTTCCACATTTAACTGCACGTGTAGATGCCAGAAGTTGCTGTCAGTTTTACCCAGTAATAACGGCGATCACCAACAGCCTCGCTGTTATTACTACTGGAATGACCAATGCCCCAAGGAGTCACTGCTTTCCAAGAGATAATTGGCAAGGGCTAAAAAAAAACTCTAGCTTTAAACTTGTTAGCCACAGTAGCAATAAATCACCTCAATAGTTTAATTTTTTTTTAAATCACAAATGCTTTATAATGGGCCAGAATTTACTGAAAAAGTAACAGTGGGTGAACGACACACACTGTTATTAATGTGCGAATCGGCCAGCAGCTTGTAGTAAGGAAGGTATCCCATGAATTGTGATTTGCCACACGTTGCTGGGCAATTTGCGCTGTTCTAGTTAGCTTTGCAAAAATGGTGTCTCGCCCTCCCCATGAGTTTCAGCATTTGCACATAAATTGGCCATTAAACTTGCCATAGAATAGCTTAAGTACCCTTTTAATTGTGATAATTGTTAATGACTGCCAATCAACTTCTCTGGTCCAGAAAGTGTGGAACATGTAGTCTCATTCCTTCAGGTAGTGAATTGTTGGAGATTTTAAAAATGTAAAAAAAAAATCTTTCCTTTCCATTGTCTTTTTTTCTCTGCACCAATTTATACATCGACAAGGTTTTAATCTATGGCAAAAGGTATTCCTTTTCACAATAAAGCAGCTTTCAACTAGGTTGCATGTGCCAAGTACTTTTATTGGTATATTTGCTTTGCTTGTTTTGGATATTACAGTAAGTGTTGGACAAAATAGATTTGCTTTGAACACTGCATAGTAATCGTAGAATTTAATGGTAGGTTCACAAAACACTATTTCTTTCTAAAAGTTTATCTTGCTTTTTATATGAAATGTGCCTTCAGTTCCAGAGAACGATATGCTCCTGCTCAATAGTGAGCGTCTCCATTTCCACACATTGTACGAAGGGCTTCCTTACTCGAATGTCAGTGGCACCATAGATTTGGTATCCTGTGCACAGAAATGGTGTATTGGGATAATGTGCTACAGTGCAAATGTTTGTAATATTCTTAAATATTTAATGTAAAGAATGCATTTATACAGCAAGCTTTAAAGGAAATTTGGTAGTCAAATGGTTAATTTGAATTTTAAAATACTTTTATAATCTTGTAATTTACCATTGAATACAAATACTAGCCTAATTAAAATTATTAACCATTCAAATACCAAATTTCCTTTAATGATTGCTCCAAACATTTGAAAACTTTGTACTTTTAATATTGTTTGAAGGCAGAGGATTACACCATGCAGATAAATGTTCCAGCCTCTTCTAGATCATTTGCTTCCAAGATTTAAATTTATAATGGAACAGTGGCAGTACAGAAATGCTCTCTTGGACCAGCTTTAACAAATTAGTGTTCAGCTTATTGTACATTTGAAGACTGGTATGCTGTACTATACCAGTTAATAAAACAAAGTCCAAATGTAGCATGATTGGTAATTCTCTACCTAGTAGATTCTACTGGAAACATAATGGAGTTGTTAATTTTCATATGGAGATAGAGAGGATAGATACTGAGCTGCTAGATTATTAAATGCATGGTGGCTATCTTTATAGAAACTGCATTTACACTTTTTCCTATTCTTTTGCAAAAAAATTCTGTAACCTGTATATATTTGTACTGTAGTTGTAACTTATTGTACATTGCTGCATTTTGCCAAAATAACCATTTGCTATAGCGAAGACAAAATTATAACGATCCATGTTATTGATCATAAGATAAAACAATCCCCCATCCGAACTGGTCCCTTATTGAAGTACTTTTAAACAGGAACAATTGCAAGATTTTTATTTGGATGCACAGCAGTTTGTAAACGGTTGAAAGTCAAAACAACTCATTACAATCAGTAATGCATTCTGGTGGTGATGTATTAATAATTGGAATAGTACTATAGAATGTTGCTTAGTAATCTATGCATCAAACAATAAGAAGCTGTCACACGGTGATGCAGCACAAATGAAGGATAAATATTGGCCAGGACAACTGCCCTGCTCTTGTGAATAGTGCCATGGTTAATCCACCTGTCTTCAGCCAAAAGATGGTTCCTCTGAGTGTAGCATTCAACTGCGCTGGAGTGTCAACCTGTCTTACCTAGGCCCCAAGCTCTGGAATTCCTGTCCTAAACCCCTCTTTCCTCCTTTAAGACACTCCTTAAAGCCTACCTCTTTGACCAAGCTTTTGGTCACCTGCCCTAATTTCTCCTTATGTGGCTTGCTGTCAAATTTTTTGTCTTTTAATACTCCTGTGAAGCGCCTTGGGACGTTTTACTACACTATATAAATACAAGTTGTTGTATTATGTGCTTAAGTCTCTGGAGTGGGTCTTGAATCCACACCCTTCTAACTCCACAGAGAGTACTACAGGTACCAACTGAGCCAAGGCTAACACCTGGGGAACATTTTGCCTCTGTTCAACACCCACAATATCTTGAGTTCTCAGACACCTGCATAACATGCCTTCACTACATGCATGCAGAGTAGTAGCTTCCATTTAAAACAGTTTTACAGACTATCTATCTTGTCTATATCCTAAGGTATCAGAACCATGAAAGGTCTGTACTGCATTTTGCAGTTGCTGTGGAGGATTCGCCACAAATGAAATTAAACTTTAGAACGGTCATTCTTATTGCACCACCTACAGGCAATGAGGTCCATTGCAGCACACTTCAAATGAGAAGAAATACAGCCCAGATTCCCAACCCAGGTCAGAAACAAAATCAATGCCAAGAAGTAACCACCAATGAACTATACATTGAAACCATTGAGAGCCTATTTTACATAGATTTACAGCACAGAAACACACCATTTGGCCCAATTGATCTATGCTGGCCCACTCCTACTTCATCTAACCCGATGAGTATCGCCTGCTATTCCTTTCTCCCTCATATGTTTACTAGAAATAGTATGTAGTGAAGAATTTTCTCCCAAATTCCTTACTGGATTTATTAGGGACCCCACATCTATTCCACTAGCAAAAGATGGAGCCAATTATATTTTTCTTGGCACTTAATTCAAAAATAATCCTCCATCTATTTTCTTGAACACTTTCAAAATTATACAATGGTTGAAGCTTCGATACAACTTTTTCCATAGCAGTTTTTGAAGCTGGCCTTGCCCCAACTCACTTCCTGGACAGTAAAAGATCAGGAAAAAATTACAAATGTTGGAAAGACACGGAGTGAGAGTCGAAAAGCCAAGAGACAGGTGATGTTCTGGCTGTGTATAATTTAACATACTTGAGACAAACAGGCATTTTAAATAAGGTTGGAAAAAAAGAGATGGGGTGGAGGGCATGGGCAGAGAATCAACAGACACCAGTATCTGAAAGGGAGTTAACGTGTTAAATAATCTGCAAACTGCCAAGTTAAAAAAAAGACAGGTACTTACGAGATGATGCAGACAGGAAGGACAAAATTATGTGCAAATAGTGTAGGAGAAGCTTGTACAATAAAAATGAGAAATACAGAAACCCTAAAGAACAAAGGAAAATAGCTGTGGATGTGCAGATATGAACTTAAGTGAAAGTGCAAACAATTGCGAGAAAAAAACAAATGGTTCATACCATGGACTCTGACCTACTCCAACACTGCACTTTGACAAAGGGTCTCCGATCCAAATGTCAACCTGCCCTCTTGATACAGACCCTCCTCACATCACAAGCACCCTCTGCTGTGAAGAAATTGGAGAGTGTTACTAAAGTCAGTGTTCAGACCAGAGGTCTGCAGAATGCCCAGGAGAAAGACGAGTACTGTTCATGAAGCTTGCATTGAGCTTCATTGGAACAGTATAGGAGACAAAAGACAGATGTTAAAGTGGCGAGTCACACTTCGAGAGAAAGGAGATGTCAGCAAGTCAGGTTGACATTTGAGTCACTCTTCAAATGGGAACACCGCCCTCAAAGACACTTCAAATGACATCACCGCCAGAGCGGTTCTGAGCCTATGCAGTGGGCCCGCTCTTTTTCTTACTAATGCCAGATACCTTTTTGCTTGCGATTTCAGCTTTCTTCCCCCCTCTATTTCTCATGCTTTTCTGTACATGGACCTCTGCTGCATCTTTTCAAACACATCCCTCCCGCCAATAATGATAGCTTCTTTTGTCCTTTCTGTATGTCTGCACTCTGATTTTTATACCACCAAACTGTTTTCTACTTAGCAATTTGGAGATCATTTAATATCCGCTGGATCTCTTTGTCCTCTTTTTTCTAACCTTATTAAAATGCCTGTTGTTTTGGCCTCAACTCTGATAAAGGGTGCACACCCAAAACATTACAACATGTACTTCCACCCTAAAAGTTGAGCTAAAAAAAACAAAATCAACCCAACACACACTTTCAATTTCAGCTCAAGCAAACAAAATGGGGGAAAAAAGTGACATCCCATATTCACGACTGCATAAAGTACTTGACTGCTGAAACGCTGCAAAACCTTGATTTTAACTTGCAGCAGGAATCAGGCAGGCGGGTGGACAGCTTGGGGCCCAGGCGATTGCTGGTCAGTAGCGGAATATCGAGCAGCAGGAGGCTGCCACTAGAGACCGAAGGAATGGGCTTGGTTCTCAGGTACATAAGAAATAGGCCATTTGGCCCCTCGAGCCTGCTCCGCCATTCAATAAGATCATGGTTGATCTACCTCAACTCCACTTTCCTGCACTATCCCCATACCCAAAAATCTATCGATCTCCGTCTTGAATATACTCGACGACTGAGCCTCCACAGCCCTCCGGGGTAGAGAATTCCAAAGATCCACCACCCTCAGTGAAGAAATTTCTCCTTATCTCAGTCCTAAATGGCCGACCCCTTATTCGGAGACTGTGACCCCTGGATCTAGACTCCCCAGCCAGGGGAAACATCCTCCCTGCATCTACCCTGTCAAGCCCTGTAAGAATTTTGTATGTTTCAATGAGATCCCCTCTCATTCTTCTAAGCTCTAGAGAATATAAGCCTAATCTACACCATCACATCTCAGGACAATCCCCCCCCATGCCAGGAATCAGTCTGGTGAACCTTCGTTGCACTCCCTCTATAGCAAGTATATCTTTCCTTAGGTAAGGAGACCAAAACTGTACACAATACTCCAGGTGTGGTCTCACCAGGGCCTTATATAATTGCAGTAAGATGTCTTTACTCTTATACTCAAATCCTCTTGTAATAAAGGCCAACATACCATTTGCTTTCCTAATTGCTTGCTGCACCTGCACGTTAACTTTCAGTGATTCGTATACAAGGACACCCAGGTCTCTCTGAACACCAACATTTCACAATCTCACCATTTAAAAAACTCTGCTTTTCAATTTTTCCTACCAAAGTGGATAACTTCACATTTCTCCACATTATATTCCATTTGCCATGTTCTTGCCCACTCACGTAGCTTGTCTATATCCCCTTGAAGCCTCTTTGCATCCCCCTCCCAACTTACATTCCCACCCAGCTTTGCATCAGCAGCAAACTTGGATATATTACATTTGGTCCCCTCACCCAAATCATTGATATAGATTGTGAATAGCTGAGGCCCAAGCACTGATCCTTGCGGTACCCCACTAGTTACAGCCTGCCAACCCGAAAATGACCTGTTTATTCCTACTCTTGTTTTCTGTCCGTTAATCAATCCTCAATCCATGCTAGTATATTACCCCCAATCCCAAGAGCCCTAATTTTGTTTAATAACCTCTTGTGTAGAACCTTATCGAATGCCTTCTGAAAATCCAAATACACCACATTCCACTGGTTCTCCTTTATCTATTCTGCGAGTTACAACCTCAAAAAACTCTTAACAGATTCGTCAAATACGATTTCCCTTTCATAAATCCGTGTTGACTCTGCCCAATCCTATTATTATTTTCTAAGTGCCCTGTTACCGCGTCCTTAATAGATTCTAGAATTTTCCCTACTACTGATGTCAGGCTAACTGGTCTGTCGTTCCGTTTTCTCTCTCCCTCCTTTCTTAAATAGTGGGGTTACATTTGCTACCTTCCAATCCACGGGAAGCGTTCTAGAATCTATGGTATGTCGCAGGGTTAGGCTTTCAGGAGGGCCTTGCGATCAGAAGGAAAGGGAGCTTGGGGTAGTGGAGCACTCCTCTTACTGGCCTCAAGGAAAATTTTAACAAAACTTTATAATCTGATCTCTATGGGCCTTTTCTGGCCCCGACTCAGCTAGGTTGACACGACAGGAAAGCCACAACCGCTTCCCCTGACAGGCCACTGGTTAAAATAGCAGTCGGACCCTAATGACATCATCAGAGCCTAATCTGCATATTTAAAGACCTTGACTGTTTCGCTGGGTGTTCTTCCCGGCTGCTCAGAAGAGCAGATTAAAATGGAAGGAAGTGGGAGTCACCGGCCAAGTCTCCTGGGCGACTGTAACTGGCCATCTGCCCATTTTTCACCAGCAGGGATAAAAATCGCCTCTCTAGTAATAGCATAGCTTACACAGCTCAATTAGTGTCCCAGGCCTACATTGTGCCACAGCCTCCGATGACCAGAATCCTATTCCCATTGCCTAGCAGTCACCAATCAGCATGCATAGTATTTCATCGTGACTGAAAAATAAAGGAAAGGTTCAAAATGTATACACATATTTTGTCATTTCTTTTTAAGCAACTCCTCAGTTATGCATCCCAAAATGATACGGTTATTTACTGGTGCTGTTGTACTGTACCTGCAGCTTTACACCAGCACAACTTTTGAGTGGTATGTGTGAGCAGCACAGAATTAGACTGCCTGCTCACAACCACACAAATTGGGGAAAAGCAGAGCTCTGTGATGCATTCTGTTCACCAACTACTGTAGTGAGATTTATAATCTTAGGAAGATTACTTCCCTGTCTTCTCTTTTCTAGTATTAGACCTTTAAACTGATCCGTGAACTCTTGAAATTTTAAACTTGAAGTTTCGAACATTGGCTTTACCATTTCAGTCTGTTATAGTTCACATTAATAGCTGAAGAGCCAACATCACAGGTAACACAAAATGTGCATCATATCTTCACTAGAGAATTCATGGACCTCACCATGCAACATTCACAAATATCTGTCACTCATGGTTTCTGCATTTGGATCCATTCATAATATATACTTTGGGATCTGTGTGTTATCCTCTATATGCTAAATAATAAATATTTATGCAATTCATGTTTCCAAATAAATCTATCCAAATTGTTTTCAAATCCCTCCATGGCCTCACCCCTTCCTATCTCTGCAATCTCCTTCAGCCCCCCCCCCCCCAATATCTGCGCTCCTCTAATTCTACTGCCCTCGAGCATCCCTGATTATAATCACTCAACCTTTGGTGGCCGTGCCTTGTTGCCTAGGCCCTAAGCTCTGGAATTCCCTCCCTAAACTTCTCCGCCTCTGTACCTCTCTTTCCTCCTTTAAGACGCTCCTTAAAACCTACTTTGACCAAGCTTTTGGTCACCTGCCCTAATTTATCCTTATGTGGATTGGTGTCAAATTTGTTGTCTTAAAATACTCCTGTGCAGTGCTTTGGGACGTTTTAATACGTTAAAGGCACTATATAAATACAAGTTGTTGTTGTTCTATCACAAACCTGTCTGAGGCTCCACTTCAGGAAACACTCATTCCTTAAAATACATTACATGAATCCACACAAGTAACAGTATATTACAGTAACAAAATTTGAGAGTCAATATACATAAATTTAGGAAAACGACAAATTGAATGAGCTTTATAATTTAAACCTCACCCTCAAATTACTGAGGCACCCACTATTCCACAGATGCAATACTTCTAGTAAATCGCAAATGAGATGCTTAGCTTGTTGATGTTTATAAATAGTATATTCTTTCAATTAGTATTTGGATTAAAACTTAATTTGATAAAATACATTAAACAAATCTTAATAATACACGGTCAGTTCTAACAAACTCAGCCACTGACAGAAAACCACCATCACAAGGACAACTACAGGAGCCTAAGTATTTTAATGCAGAAATTAGAGTAGATCAGTCGGAATAAAAAATGGTTGCAACATCAAAGCCCTCATAACTCAGAGTAATAAAGTTAAACTGAATAAACAGCCATCCATGTTTCTGTTTCCTGTCCTTTCACCACCCCAAGTTTTTGGAATTTATTTCCCAATAAACTAGACCTTAACACAGGCAGCCACCTATATTGAGCAAATGACGCTAAATATTCGCCATTGCTGTAGGAGTCAATTACAAAGGTGTGTCTTACAACGTATTAAGCACGGCAACTATTTCGGGCAGTTCAATAAATATTTACCCTGTACCAAGATATAAAAAGCTCTGCTGATTTCAAAGTTAGGTCTTCAAAAGGTTTCAATCAGATGTCCGCACCTCGTTAATGCTCTGTATTGTACTCACCCATTCAAAAAGCTGCAAAGTCGGGTCTTCAAGCAGTTTCAATGAGCTGTTCGCATCTGGTTAAAGTGGGATTACCTTAGTAATGAGATTCTGGATGCAACTGCTAACAATCAAGAGAGGCAGTTGCTAAATAAGATTTCCTGTTTTTAAAAAAAAAATACGTTGGTTACTTACCTTTTTGGTTTTACCAGCCACCGCGGGTAAATCACGTTAACACCAACGCACCCACTATAAGCGGTGGAGACTGTACAGACTTGGATCAAACACTATAGAACACAGCGTCAAATCAACAGGAATGCTGTCTGCCACAGGCCAGGATTTAATTGGTGGATTGTACTGTTGAGATTTATAAATCGAGTAAAAATTCCAGGATTACCCACAGGAGTCAAGGCACCCAATATTCCACAGACACAATACTTCTAGTAAATCACAAATGAGATGCTTAGCTTGTTCTTTCGTGGAAGTTTTACCTTTGGTTACCCACTTCCCTTCAGAAAGTTAAACATAAGAAAATTATAAAGATGAAAAAGGACCATTTGAAGCTCATTTTCCCATCTCAGTGCCTAACTGCATTATGAATCATCCTCACGTTTTTGTTAAGGAGATAAATGGAAAGAGGTCATTATAGAGCGAACTGTATATGATCGGTTTAAAAGAAAGGGTTCAAGTAGTCATAAACAGACTTTTCTTATCCCATAATTTTGTGTTTATCTTCTATTCAATACCACTGACCAAGATGTAGAAAAAGTCACAATTGCACTGCATCGTCAGTTTTTAAAACTTTTTATTTTTTTGTTTTTTTATTTTTTTTTTATATTATCTACAAAGTAAAAGTTTTTAACTTAAAAGTTACACCACTGTCTGGTGACAGCGCTCTCCTCCAGCAACCTCTATTCATAAATAATCCACCAGTTCACAACCGGATTTTGTTATAAGATGGAGTTCAAGTTTGGTTAGAAGCAGAAGGTTGTGGTTTGCCAAATCTGGATGGCTTGCAGCAGGAACAAACAATTTTATTAGTTCTTTCACCAGGAGAAGTTCATAACTTAGAAGGGT
Organism: Somniosus microcephalus; assembly: GCF_052327205.1. NCBI lineage: Eukaryota > Metazoa > Chordata > Chondrichthyes > Squaliformes > Somniosidae > Somniosus > Somniosus microcephalus. Next base: position 36,552,310 of record NC_141005.1, on the reverse strand, counting down.
CAGGCAAAATAAATACATTCCAGTTATCAGAAAGCAGATTTGGGGCATTTTGTAGGGCTGTTGATAGGACACACTGATTCCAGAATTTCCACTTGGTTCTCATCGCCTCCTCTCCAGTCCATTTTGCCTTCCTCACAAGAGCAGCCATTGAATCACTCGGTAACACATTCCTACTGGATGTTATGTGACAGCGCATGGTTTAGCATGAGAAGACAATTTCTAGTACTCTGCTTCTGGTTCCAGGTTTTAGGGCGGGAAAGGATATGTGGCATCGATTGGCCAGCCTGTTGCTTACTGTAGAACTACAACTGCTGCTGATGATGGGCTTGTACTAATGGGAGATGAAGAAGAGAAAGAGCTGTAAGTCATCAAGTTTACTCCATAAACAGTCAAGCAGACATTTTATTTGGCCTAATACAAAAGCAAAATACTGCGGATGCAAGAAATCAGATATAAAAACAGAAAATGCTGGAAATACTCAGCAGGTCAGGCAGCATCTGCAGAGAAACAGAGTTAACGTTTCAGGTCGATGACCAGGTTCTGACGAAGGGCCATCGACCTGAAACGTTAACTCGGTTTCTCTCTCTACAGATGCTGCCTGACCTGCTGAGTATTTCCAGCATTTTCTGTTTTTATATTTTATTTGGCCTGTCCATTCACTTCTTTCCAAACCACTGTCCAGGGCCACAAGCACTCCTGCCAAGTGAAACAGCAATTTGCAAGTACAATTCCAGCTATACGCTGTGGGAAGAAGTAAAGCCCAACCAGGTAAAGCCCAGGTATTTACATATTAAGGGAGGGAATATCATGCACAGGCCGTTCTTGCACAGCCCCAGGTTAAAGGCAGCATGGGTGCAGAATTAGGAGGAGGCTAGATGCCCAACCCTAGCTGCTGTGTGGCCAGGGAGAAAAGTAATTTTAAAATGCAGAGCTCAAATCCAGTCCTTTTTTTTTTTACAATTACATCAGTAGCAGAGTGTGAAGAACACAAAAACAGTAAAGATGTACTAAATTCCACAGGATTAATTTATTTACATTTGTTATACCCCAAGCCTACAAGTCAAGCCTCTGCTACGAGTTGTGAACGGAATGCTGAATTTCTACTCCTGATTTTGCCATTACTCACCCTGTGGGTGTGCCATGTAGGAGAAGTGTGTAGTTGAGGAGACTGGAATGGGAGGCAGTGCACTCTGAGGGATGGCACCTTGACCACCTGGTGGCTGTGCTGGCATCAGCATCATAGGAGGATGGGTAGCGGCAGGGTGGTGTGGAGGACCCATCCCAGACTGTACATGTGCCTGCAAAGAAAAATAAAGCAGCAAAAATCATTACTGCCATTGAATAAGTAAAGTAAACTGGCAGTAGCTCATATACACACATTTCCCAAAACCATACTGAACGGTATAGTGTTAACTGCATGTAGGGAGTGGTTTTGGTAATACAAGCTTTTTCACAGCAAAAGAGAAGTGTGCTATATTAAAAGTGCTGCTGCATTTGATGCATAGCAATTTAATTTAGTGCTTCGTCAGCTTTTGCCATCCTTGTGCTACTTCAGTGCTGTATCAGTGCAGCTCACTTACAAATACCTGCCTGTATTCACATCAGCACCAGGCTGGATGGATGTGAATTATTGTTCCAATTTGGAAGCAAATCTTAAGCATGATTCAGCATCGCAGCAACGAAAATACCATTCCATGGCACAATACTTTGGAAAACCAATGCGCCGCCCCCCCCCCCCTGCTCAAATGCCAATCTAAGATCAGGCAGAAATACGTTCTTCGTGAGCAGCACCAGGTCTGATTTCACACAAGATCCTACCCCACTTCCAACAAGTTTGCCACGGTAAGATAAGGCAACCTATTATTTAATTTAATTAAATTTAATATTTAGCAACCATCATCAAGATGATACGAATAAACTCTGCTTTGAACCGATCCAGAGAATTAGATTTTTTTTCTTTAGAAATTATGGGGAATAAACCAAAAACATCCTATTTTCCTCCATAGATTTCCTGTCTGGACACACATTCTAAAGTTTATCCCATCAGTGTTCGTATAAAATAACACAAATCTTTTATTCGACTTTGCAATCAGTCAACAGAAATATGCTTGCAGCAAGAGAAGTAGCCAGCTTCCAAAAATAGCACATTCTACAACATGAAGCCGCTGAGCCACAAACTGATGAAACTCTCTCCTACTGATAAACGACCCCAGTCTTTGAACCCTCCACCAGCTGATTGGGATGCACTTATAACACTGCCCTCCCATCCCAAATCTGGACCATCAAAAAAAATAATTCTTGGTATTAAACAAATAAATATTTAGCAGTTTCATTATTTTAAAAAAAGTGTTTCAAACCATACAAATGAACCCTACACTGCTACAAGGTTTATGTGAATACTTAGTCCAAAAGACCTTTGGTACATTTGCTTACCTGTGGTACATGTGCCATATGTGGTGGAGTAGAATATCCGTGCTGAACCTGCTGAGGGTGAAGTGTGTAGACTGTCTGCTGCGCTGATGGGAAGCTGGTCTGAGGAGACTGTGGATTGGGACCTTGTGTCATAGAGGGCGGAGTTGGTGTCAGAGTTGTATGATAAATTGCTTGCTGCTGTTGAGGGTTGCCCAAGTGAAGGGTCTGAGGAGCTTGATGTTGAGGATGCTGGAATAAAAAAATCTAATGAAATACTTGAAAGTCAAAGAATTATTCTGGAAAACAAGTTAGTACTTGATTACAAAACTGTATACTGCTCGGTCCCTAAGGTTTGTTCCTTTTCTCAGTAATACAAAGTACAGGAGACATACAGTGGCTGCTAAATCTATTAGAGATGCTAGACAAATGAATATGGGTTCCATCATCAGGAAGTGACAAGGCTCCAAAAAACAGAATATTTAGTGGCATTTTTCATTTGCCTTCCCCCCGCAATACAATGTACATCTTACCAGTCCATGGTGCAGCACAATGATACACCAAATGACTAGGATACAATATATACAATAAGGGATTAATTAAGAGGGGAAAATAGAGTATGAGAGTAAGCTTGCAGGGAACATAAAAACTGATTGTAAAAGCTTTTATAGATATGTGAAGAGAAAAAGATTGGTGAAGTCAAGCGTAGGTCCCTTGCAGTCAGAATCAGGGGAATTTATAATGGGGAACAAAGAAATGGCAGACCAATTAAATGCATACTTTGGTTCGGTCTTCGCAAAGGAGGACACAAATAACCTCCCAAAGATGTCGGGGAACATAGGGTCTAATGAAAGGGAGGAACTGATAGAAATCAGTATTTGTAGGGAAATGGTGTTAGGGAAATTGATGGGATTGAGGGCCAGTAAATCCCCAGGGCCTGATAATCTACATCCTAGGGTACTTAAGGAAGTGGCCCTAGAAATAGTAGATGCATTGCTGGTCATCTTCCAAAATTCGATAGACTCTGGAACAGTACCCATGGATTGGCGGGTAGCTAATGTTACCCCACTGTTCATAAAGGGTGGTAGAGAGAAATCGGGGAATTACAGACCGGTAAGCCTGACATTGGTAGTGGGGAAAATGCTAGAGATAAGAGATTAGCGTGTAAAATTAAGGCGCAAAGTATTGACTTGGATAGAGAATTGGTTGGCAGACAGAAAGCAAAGAGTTGGAATAAACGGGTCTTTTTCCAAGTGGCAGGCAGTGACTAGTGGGGTACCGCAGGGATCGGTCCTTGGACCCCAGCTATTCACAATATATATTAATGATCTGGACGAGGGAACTAGATGTAATATCTCCAAGTTTGCAGACGACACAAAGCTGGGTGGGCTGTGAGGAGGATGCCGAGAAACTCCAGTATGATTTGGACAAGTTGGGTAATTGGGCAGAAGCATGGCAGATGCAATATAATGTGGATAAATGCGAGGTTATCCACTTTGGTGTCAAAAACAGGAAGGCAGATTGTCTTAATGGCAATAGATTGGGAGAAGGGGAAGTGCAACGAGACCTGGGCGTCCTTGTGCACCAGTCGCTAAAAGTAAGCATGCAGGTGCAGCAGGCGGTTAAGAAGGCAAATGGTATGTTGGCCTTCATAGCGAGAGGGTTTGAGTACAGGAACAAGGATGTCTTGCTGCAGTTGTACAGGGCCTTGGTGAGACCACATCTTGAGTAGTGTGTGCAGTTTTGGTCGCCTTATCTGAGGAAGGATGTTCTTGCCATGGAAGGAGTTCAGCGAAGATTCACCAGGCTGATACCTGGGATGGCAGGAATGACGTATGAGGAGAGATTGGGTCAACTGGGCTTACACTCGCTGGAGTTTAGAAGAATGAGAGGGGATCTCATCGAAACTTATAAAATTCTAACAGGACTAGACAGACTAGATGCTGGAAGGATGTTCCCGATGGCCAGGGAGTCCAGAACCAGGGGTCACAGTCCAAGGATAAGGGGTAAGCCATTTAGGACAGAGATGAGGAGGAATTTCTTCACCCAGAGAGTGGTGAACCTGTGGAATTCTTTACCAAAGAAGGCAGTAGAGGCCAATTCATTAAATATATTCAAGAAGGAGTTGGATATATTTCTTAAGGCTAAAGGGATCAAGGGATATGGGGAGAAGGCAGGGACAGGGTACTGAATTTGGATGATCAGCCATGATCTCATTGACTGGCGGAGCAGGCTCGAGGGGCCGAATGGCCTACTCCTGCTCCTATCTTCTATGTTTCTATGTAATAGTGTATGCCTGGATGAATAGGGATCTTGCCAGATAGAGAAAATGATGTAAACCCCAATATAAAAAAATCTCTCCTCCTGATTCTTTAAAACAGCCTTGAAGTTTTATGACCGACTTTCTAAATAACTCACCAAATGTTACCATTATACTGCATAGCCACAAAGTGACTGAACCCATGGTCCGGTTAGCAAAGCCCCAAACCTAGCTGAAAGGAACAATGTTCTTCTTGAACACGCTGCCAAAAGCTACAAGAGAAGCTCAATTCAGCCTGCAAAGGGCATCGGTCACTACAAGTGGGAGAATTTTTCTTTTACCTTCTACTACATTTTTAAGGGTTTTAGATTTGAAATTAGAGCAAAACTGATAGTTCTAATTTAGCTTTTCCTTTTTGTCTACTGCCACTTTACAAAACACTGAAGTAAATTAACTAGAGGCAGTCAGAGTTCCTCACCTGGACTGGGCTTTGCGCTGGATGACTTCCAGCATGCTGTCCTTGTTGCTGTCCAGTTGGGGTAGCAGATGGCTGTGGGTGTGGAGGATGTGGATGTAGGGTAGCAGTTGGGTGGGGTGCATACTGCTGATGAATTGGGCCAGGGGAGACTAGAGACAAAAGAAATAAATGTGTTATCCAGTTTTCTAATTATAATTCTATCTTAAATGCTGTTCTAAAGTTACCAGCAAATGAAGAAAATTTCAATTCTGTCAAAACACATCTTATACATTATGAACTTACTGCAACATTCTTAATGAAAATGTTAAGTATTGTAAAGAAAAGCTGAAACTATAAATAGGTTGAAGTGTGAAAAGAATAAACTGCAGTGGTTAATTTGACTTTAGTCAAATATCAAAATGTAGAAACAAGAAAAAGCTATTCAGTCTACTGAACTTACTCCATGATCAAGGCCCCATCTTAAAGGCCACGTGAAAAAAGTCTCATCTATTCCCCCATCCAAATCAATATCTGTGTATACCAGCTACATTGGGAACTCAAACAGTTTATTTCTTGAATGCTTTAGCGGAGTCAGTATTTGCTCATTATCTTAATAACCTGGATCATGTCTGTCCCTTGTCCCCATAACTTTTCCATTAAGTAGAAGAGACTTATCTTTTATAACTTCTCTTTAGAGTTAGATGCTCTAAAACCTGAAATCATCTATGTTGGCCTTCCCTGAATCCTTTACACTGCATTTATCCTTAAAAATGGTGAATACAGCTGGACAAAATACTCCACTCGGGTTTCACTAATGCTTTCTACAGTTAGAATACAAATCCACGGGAGGGATACAATGGATCTTATACACTCAATTATTTACTTCTACGACTGCTGCTTTATGCTGTGGTAACACATTCAACGTTTGACTAACTATTACTCTTGGGCCTTTTTCCTAATTCATCTTATTGACGTTATCAAGGTTGGGTAATTAGGATAGTCAAACTACCCAATCTTATGAAGTGCATGCAGTGGTATATTATGTAGTGCATTATAACACAGCCATGATATACAGTTACTCCTTGACAGCAGCAATATATAGATAGATCATCTGCTACAATAATTATCTCCACTACTGATGCTGCCAGATAGTCACAAGTGGAGAGATTTCTCACACAACTCGACTGTGACAACATTTTATTTATAGTACTATTAACAGACTTTCTAAACTGGAAAAAAAAAAATCAGATCTTAAATGTTTTTGTACCCCAAGAAAATGAGTTGAAACTGTTCTGCTATATCATTTTGTCATTGAGGCGACAGAAAAAATATTGTATTAAGCACTAACTGAAGCCGACTATAGCAGTATCACCAGTATTGTTTAATCCCCATATCATTCTGGTGAATCTGCACTGCATCCCCTCCAAGACCAATCTTTCCTGAGGTGCGTTGCCCAAAACTGAATGTAGTATTCTAGCTGGGGTCTGACCAAGGCTCTGTACAACTGTAGCCTCACTCCCTCACTTTTCTATTCCAACCCCCTCGAGATAAAGGCCAACATTCCATAACGCCATAGAGCCCTGTGCAATACAAATTACAAAAAAAGTACCATTAAAGTGATGGTTTTAACCAATAAATACCAATAGTAAAAACTGCCATGATGACTTACCATACATAGCATGTGTTTGTTCAGCAGAAGGATACTGTGCTGTAGATGAAGGGACCATTCCCGGTTGTCCATGACCAGGTGGTGCCATCATTCGAGCGTTGCTCTGCATTACTTGGCTGTACATTTGAGGCTGTATGGTGAAAATAGCGCCAGTAAAATAAAGTGTGCAAACAGAAACAAAATAACAATGCTTGCATTACCCAGGTGTCTGCGGTATTGCTCTCATGTTTTAATAATGGAGATTAAGTACTACAAATGTCAGTGTTTGCCAAAATACATCAGCTGCAATAGTCACTACATTGAGTTTAACTCAAATGGACAATGCATTGATTTATGATTTAAATGCGACACAATGTTCTCTATTCATAGTTTTGCCTAAATGTACTTAATAAAATCTGGACTATCTACTTGTAACTGGCAGTGTCAGTTTAGCAAAAAATTATTCAAACATTGTGAGTTACCCTCTGGAAGCACCTACATGCAAAACAAGCTTGTCAATTTACCTGTGATTGATAATGTGCTACAGACTGTACTAATGGCTGGTTAGCAAACTGCTGAGGGTTATAAGTGACATATTGTGAATAAGCTGGAGCAGTAGAAACAATTTGGCCGGCTGCGCTAACTGGGTGCATCATAGTTGGCGTGCCCTGGGGGTGGTGCTGGTCTGGTCGCTGCTGTGGCATGGTTGGTACTGGAAAAAAAAAGTTAACAATTAGCAAGAACGCAGAGATTCTCAATGTCTAATCTAAAAAACCTTTCATAAAATGATTTAATATAAAACAGTACATATGATTAAAAAAGCCAATGAATGACCAGACAATACTTCTATTATGTATGATAGTGGTTAATTTCCAAAAAAGACAGTACAGTCCCCATCACTTATACTGTCCGCGAGATCACGGGCAGCTGCCTGTGTCGGGCAAATAGCGCCAACCATTTGCCAGTACCATAAGAGTCAATTACACCGGCAGCGCTTATAATGTATAAACACGCCAGCCAATGTCCCCTTTTAATTTTGGCTGCGCGGTCCATCCAAAATACCACGCATGCACGGTTTTTCCTATTTAAAAGCCGACGAACCAGCTGCGCAAGAGCTGCAGAACGCTGCGTAGTCGTGCAGCTTAAAGGGAACATTGACGCCAGCTATTTCGAGTAGGTTAATAAGTTCTTCACACCTTGTTAATCACCTGTACTGGCTGACGTAGTAACAAACTTCCTGTTTTTCTTTATATCACAAAGGAGACTATCAATTTTAAACTCTCAGCTTGCACTAATGGATATGAATGGTGCATTTGGAATAAAAGATGACACTTGAGCATCAACAAAAGCACTGTAACCATCAATATAGGCAATGTTTCTGTTCAAAATGGACAGTTTAGTTCACATTTCGTAACAGAGCACCAAATAAGAAACGACAATTGCACAATTAGCTTTCAAAGAAGCCAGGAACTGAGATTACAGGCTACGCGCAAAGGTGCGGATGTATTTCATGCTGTTTCATTGCTACAACCTATTATAAAAACATAAGAAATAGGAACAGAAGTCGGCCATAAGGCCCCTTGAGCCTGCTCCACCATTCAATAAGATCATGGCTGATTTTCTACCTCACCACTTTCCCACCCTATCCCCTCAATTCCCCTAGAGTCCAAAAATCTATCTATCTCAGACTGAGCATCTACAGCCCTCTGGGGTAGAGAATTCCAAAGATTTACAATCCTCCGAGTGAAGAAATTTCTCCTCAACTCAATCCTAAATGGCCGACCCCTTAGCCTGAGACCATGACCCCTAGTTTTAGACTCTCCAGCCAGGGGAAACAGCCTCTCAGCATTTACCATCAAGCCCTTGAAAGAATTTTATATGTTTCAATGAGATCACCTTTCATTCTTCTAAACTCGAGAATATAGGCCCATTCTACTCAATCTCTCCTCATAGGGCAACCCTCTCATCCCAGGAATCAGATGAACCTTTGTTGCACTCCCTCTAAGGCAAGTATATCCTTCCTTAGGTAAGGAGACCAAAACTGTACACAGTACTCCAGGTGTGATCTCACCAAGGCCCTATATAATTGCAGTAAGACTTACTTACTCTTATAATCCAACCTCTGTTCCCTCTAATCTTTTTTGGGCTGCACGGCCCATTCAAAAATCCACACATACGCGTTTTTTTGCATTTAAAAGCCGATGAGCTGGCTGTGCGGGAGCTCCAGACAGCTGCACAGCCAGTTAAAGGGAATATTGACTCCAACCCCCTTGCAATAAAGGCCAACATACTACATCCACTGGTTTCCCCTTTATCTACCCTGCTAGTTAAATTCTCAAAAAACTCTAATAGATTGTCAAACACGATTTCCCTTTCATAGCACCCTCTTTGTGTCCTCCTCACGTGTTGACTCTGCCTAATTACGACTTTCCAAGTGCCCTGTTACCACGTCCCTAATAATAGATTCTAGCATTTTCCCTACTACTGATATCAGGCTAACTGGCCTATAGTTTCCTGGTTTCTCTCTTTCCTTTCTTGAATAGTGGGGTTACATTTGCTACCTTCCAATCCATGGGGACAATTCTAGTTTCTAGCAAATTCTGGAAGATCAAAACCAATGCATCCACCATCGCTGCAGCCATCTCTTTTAAAACCCTAGGATGTAGGCCATCAGGTCCAGGGGATTTGTCGGCTTTTAGCCCCATTAATTTCTCCAGTACTTTTTCACTACTGAAAGTTCCTCACTCTCATTAGACCCTTGGTTTCCCACTATTTCTGGTATGTTGTGTGTGTCTTCTACGGTGAAGGCTTATACAAAAATTTGTTTAGCGTCCGCCATTTCCTTATTCCCCATTATAATTTGCCCTGTCTCTGCCTCTAAGGGACCCAATGTTTATTTTTGCTAATCTTTTCCTTTTTACATCCTTGTCATATTCTATTTTCTCCCTCTATCAATTTGTTGGTCATCCTTTGCGGATTTCTAAAACCCTCCCAATCCTCAGGCCTACTACTCTTTTTGACAACATTGTAAGCCTCTTCTATTAATCTATTATCCTTAACTTCTCTAGTTAGCCATGGTCGGACCACTTTACCCGTGGAGTTTTTATTCCTCAAGGGAATATATGTTCATTGAGAATTATGAATTATTTATTTAAAATGTTCGTCATTGCTTATCTACTGTCATACCTTTTAATCTAATTTCCCAATCTACCTTAGCCAACTTGCCCCTCATACTTACGCAATTGGCTTTGTTTAAATTTAAGAGCCTAGTTTCAGACTTAACCACATCTCTCTCAAACTCAATATGAAATTCTATCATATTATGATCACTCTTCCCCAGAGAATCTTTTTCTATAAGATTACTAATTAAACCTGCCTCATTATACAATACTAGCTCTAAAATAACCTGTTCCCTAGTTGGTTCCTGGTATACCATCTACTGCTTATACCTGGCAAATCGCATCAACACCAATACACCCACTATAAGCAGTGGGGACTGTATCAGCCACCCAATTACGGGGAGGATCCTTGTGCAACTCCAGAGTCGCTCCATTATAAAACAGCAACCGGGGGGGGGGGGGGGAGAAAGAGGGGAGAGGGGAGAAGGGAGAGAGAGGATTTCAGATTGGCCTTGGAGCCACTCATAGAAAATTACATTATTTTCTCCATCAGACCTTTCCAACAACCATATTTCATGCACTTAAATATGTACTATTTTGCAATGAATAATTGATTTGAATCTTTACATTATGATTTAAAGTTGCTCAAAACATACATCTCTAATAGTTCATACCAACTTTCAAAACATGCTGGAAATACAAGTGATCTCAAAATATATCAAAGCCGAAAATGGAATGAGTGCCATTTACAGGTATATTCAATATTATGTAGAGATCACCCCACATAATTCCAACAAAACAGAATCATACATCAGACAGGACAAAACCACATTCTCTCACCTTTACCTGCTCTATATGACTTGGCTTGGTTGATTGGCATGGGAGTCATTGGGACATGGTACATGTGAGTAGTCTAAAGTTAAAAGAAACAGTGAATGCAGTCAGTCTGGACATTGAGAATTAAGTTGTTACATAAAAGTACAGATGTGAGCATAAAACTGACTAACATTAGGATTACCATCAAAATAACTTGTGGAGCAGATTTTTTTTTAAACTTTTGGATACATTCTTTATTAAGCTGCAAATTAGACATCAATACTGACAACAGATTTTCCACATTTAATAAACTTAAATCTAAACCAAAAAAAATGATTAGATTTCAGACTGCTTACCTGTACTCCTGGGCTGACTGGAACTGGATACACCATGTTCTGTGTAAAACACATTGGCTGATTGTACACTGTAGGAGGGTGTTGCTGTACCACAATAGATGGACTAGGCTGGGCTTGAGGACGTGGTGGTGTTGGTGTGGTTGTTGGCTTAGGCTATTAAATTTTAATAAGAGCAATTCAAGTCTCAATTTGCAGAAATTCACAACAATTTCCACTGAAAACAAAGAAAATTGTGGCACGTTTGTCTTACTATCTGAACACGGAACAGAAAATAGGTCTAGAGATCGGAGATTAATACACCTAACCTTTACAGTAAATTGTCAAAGCTCGTGTCTTCAGTTGAGAGAAAAGGCAGACTAGGTGAGAGGGAAACACACTTGATTGCTCGACAAGATGAGCAACTCACTAAAACTCAAGGAAACCTTATTTTCAGCTAAAAGTTGTATAGCTCTGCGTGCACTTCAAATAGAATCAATTATTCTTTACAAAGACAAATTAATTTTTCAACTGCAAACGCACAGAAAAAACACGGTCACTCAAAAGCTACAATACTAATAAAACAGATGGTTACCAAACTAAACTACAGTTTAGGCAAAACAACCCAATGTACAGGCACCAGAACTGGTTATTTAGGGACAGTCACCGAGGTTCTTAAACCCTCTTCATATTGTCTAGAACTAGTGTAATCCCTGGCAGTTACTGTAGAAAAGCAATAAATATGAATGCATTGAAATTGGTTACTACAGAATAACAAAAACATACATCTTGGAGGAAGTGCAGAGTGTATTTTGTTCAATGTATTTCCCCTTTGTAATGAAGAAAATAATTGTCTTACCACATTATTCTTCAACATTTGCATTGCCAGAATCAGGACTCAAGTAATGTCTCCCTCCCGGTAGAGCTACTCTGGCAATGTCAAATACAGAGTGCTTCTACTGAAAATAGCAGGGCCCCAAGGTCTGACTCAGAGCCCCCGACCTTGGGAAACCAGTTACAACTGAGAATGCAACTTTCCCAGCCTGTAGCATAGTTTTCTGGGATCAGGCAGCTCACAAGTGTCGCTCAGGGGAATCTGTAGTGATTCTCCCGGCTCTCTGGCTAATCGGTAGTGTTTCTCCCGGCTCTCTGGCTAACCTGGCTCCAAGTTCTTCCCTTTTATGGAAGGAAAGTAATGGTCTTACCTGATTATTATATTCAATTTATTGTTGATATGGAAACTCTCTGGTCCTTCATCCCTTCTAGACCTTTCCAGTGACATCCATTATGGGAAGATGCCATGCATTCCAGAGTGGGTCAATTGCAAACCGCAGGGAAGAAACACTACCGATTAGCCAGAGAGCCGGGAGCAACACTACCGATTAGCCAGAGAGCCGGGAGCAACACTACCGATTAGCCAGAGAGCCGGGAGCAACACTACCGATTAGCCAGAGAGCCGGGAGCAACACTACCGATTAGCCAGAGAGCCGGGAGAAACACTACCGATTAGCCAGAGAGCCGGGAGAATCACTACAGATTCCCCTGAGCGACACTTGTGAGCTGCCTGATCCCAGAAAACCATGCTACAGGCTGGGAAAGTTGCATTCTCAGTTGTAACTGGTTTCCCCAAGGTCGGGGGCTCTGAGGCAGACCTTGGGGCCCTGCTATTTTCAGTAGAAGCACTCTGTATTTGACATTGCCAGAGTAGCTCAACCGGGAGGGAGACATTACTTGAGTCCTGATTCTGGCAATGCAAATGTTGAAGAATAATGTGGTAAGACAATTATTTTCTTCATTACAAAGGGGAAATACATTGAACAAAATACACTCTGCACTCCCTTCCCCTTTAAACTTCACCAACAATACAGGGGGTGGGGGAAACCAAATAGGCACTGCAAAAACTTACAGGAGTATAGAAAGTCTTGGGATTGAACTCTTTAGCATTGGGATTCAATGTAGATTTTCTAACTTGTCTGGGGGAAAAAAAAAAGAAATATTAAAACATTTATAAGGCTATACGTTTTCCCCATGCATGCAGCTTGTTGGAATTGCATTAATATTTTCTACATATTCTTTACCAGTCATTACAATTTAATTTTTGTTCTTCGAGGCAGATAATCCACTTGTCCAGCATTCTAATTACAATATTCACTGAAGTTTACATAGGATATACGGCACAGAAACAGGCCATTCGGCCCAACCAGTCCATGCCAGCATTTATGCCCCACTCGAGCCTCCTCCCACCTTTCCTCATCCATATCTGTCAGCATAACCCTCTACTCCCTTCTCCCTCATATGCTTATCTAACCACCCTTTAAATGCATCTATACTATTCGCTTCAACCACTCCCTGTGGTAGCGAGTTCCACATTCTCGCCACTTTCTGGGTAAAGAAGTTTCTTCTGAATTCCCTATTTAATTTCTTGGTGACTATCTTATATTGATGACCTCTAGTTATGCTCTTCCCCACAAGTGGAAACATTCTCTCTGTATTCACTCTATCAGAACTTTTCATAATTTTAAAGACCTCTATTAGGTCACCCCTCAGCCTTCTCTTTTCAGGAGAAAAGAGACCCAGCCTGTTCATCAGTTCACACAGCCAATAGATTAATTTACATTGCATGGACAGATATGTAACCAATCCAATCTGAAAAAGTAATGAAACAACAGTATGCTTAATTATAAGTTTAGTTTATAGCAAAAACATTTTGCACTGTTAAATATGTATTTTGCAATTTTTAATTTGGTTCCAATTTTATCTCCAACTGTCTCTTGGGGTTTATTTATATAGAGTCTAAAACAGCTGTCAGCCACATGTCAAACACAAGGCTACAGCAGTTAATAAGGTTCTTAGAATTCATTGCTTATTAGATTAACCCTCTTGCTGTTTCCAATAAAAGTCACAGCCAGAGAGAAAACTGGGTCATATGATCATTGTTACACTGAATCTACAGCACAGGTCATTCAGTCCATCGCATCGGTGCGACCTCTTCAACTGCAGCTATCTTCTATAACCGCATTTTCCTGCTTTTTCCCCCCTGTATCCTTTTGTATTCTTTTTCAAATACTGTACTTATCCAATGCTGTTTTTGACTCAATAACGTTGTAATGCATTCCATGTTCAAATAACCGCGTGGGGGAAAAAATCTTCAAAACATTCTCTTGATTTCTGATGAGAGATTGTGTAGATTGGGCCTATATTCTCTGGAATTTAGAAGAATGAGGTGTGATCACATTGAAACATACAAGATTCTGAAGGGGATTGACAGGGTAGATACTGAGAGGCTGTTTCCCCTGGCTGGAGTGTCCAGAACTAGGGGGCATAGTCGCAGGATAAGGGGTAGGCCATTTAAGACCAAGATGAGGAGGAATTTCTTCACTCAGGGTTACGAATCTTTGGAATTCTCTGCCCCAGAGGGCTGTGAATGCTAAGTCTTTGAGTATATTCAAGGCTGAGATAGATAGATTATTGGACTCTAGGGGAATCAAGGGATATGGCGATCGGGCAGGAAAGTGGAGTTGAGGTTGATGATCAGCCATGATTTTAGTGAATGGCGGAGCAGGCTCAAGGGGCTGTATGGCCCACTCCTGCTCCTATTTCTTATGTTCATTGCTCTTGTGATAATCCTCAGTCTATATAGCCCCTTGTTACGAGCATACTTGCCATTCTATATACCCCAAAATAGCTACTGCCAAGAACAGCATCTGCTAGACTGAACGTGAAGTCTAAAGTTACAAAATGTCTGCGCTTCAAAATAAATACAGTAGTCAAGCTTAGCAGCTACCAGAAGTTAAAAGTATTTTAAAATGCAAATCACTAAATTGCAATGGGGCTCTCTCATTGGAAGATAGTTTTGATTTTGGCAAGAATATTTTGCAAGGATAAGGCCATACATTCAATATTAATCAAAAATAATTTTGCCACGGCACTTCAAAAACACTGTACATTCCCCTCCCCTCACTGCTTTTGGTGAAGCGGCAACATGTTCAGCACCCGATCTTGCAATGTCTCCAAATTAGGAAATCAGATGCCTCCTATAAATATTTTAATTGGGGGGGGGGATTAAAAATTGAGTTTACGGCCTGCAAATTTCCATACTATTCACCCGTCCTGGTAATCAGTGTTGAATAATTTTTAGTATACTATTTCTGGTGTGCATACGTACTCTGGTGTACTTTCCTTTTTATCCTCCTTTTCCTCTTTTTCTGGCTTGCTACTTGGGCCAGTAGTCTGGACTGCCTGGGAGGTCACATCTGGTCCTCTCTTCTGCTCAGAGCTGATGATGTTAGGAGAAGTGCTGGGGCTGCTCGGCTTGCTGCTGCCATTGCTGGTGTTAGCATTTGAGCTGCTCTCACTGACCGATTCTTTGCTGCCTGGTTCAATCACTGTTATTTTCTCCTTGATTGGATCCTTAGATTGGTTATCTGTACCCTCTCTGGACTTATTAAATTGATCCACAACTGGATCAGGAGTTGGAGTAGTCTGTAACTAAGAACAGCAAATTAAGTTTAAATACACAAACATTAATAATCTCTCAGCATTTGTCATAACAAGTCAGCCAAGTCTATCCTAGGAAAAGTCTATACAACATACTCATTGGTCCCAACATTCATTATATTCAATGGTTACTTATTCTGCTCTGGCCATCACCTATTATATAACAGTGCGTCATTGCAACAGTCCCAAGGTAATAGGTGACAATGTGAGCATAACGGTATGTGACAGGCAACTGAAGCAAAAAGTGAAGAACACATCGTAGACACCACAGATGAAGAAAATTACAAAAATGTTCTTTTAAAAACCGCTACAAGAAGCTTGGCCCAAGAAACAAATTGAAGTCACTCTAGGAATGACCTGAAACGCACCAGCAGCCTGGAAAAAAACAGCGCTGAGAACCTCTCAAAGCACATCGCAACTGGCAAGTAAACAAACAAAAGATTATGTTTAAAAAAAAAGAAAGAAATCAAAACTCTTTAAAAAGGTGTAAGGGGAAGGGGGAATGGAGTCAGTGGCAAGTGTCAAACTGGTAGTTTATTTTTTACCCTCCCCACAGTTTCTTCTTCAAAAAGGAGCAATATTTTCTTTCCCACACAATATCCTCACAACATTATCAAATAGAACAATGCGATAAGGGAATTTGGGAAGTCTGTCCTCAGTTCTACAGCACACATGCATTGAAGATTGTGAAAAGTATTGCTACTGAAAAAGTACTCACCCTAAAGTCTTCCCTGAATTTTTTTAAATCTGCTATCTGCTTTTTATGATCTGAAGCCATTGGAGATGTAGCTGGAAAGAGAACACAAACTCTCAAAATCACATGGCAAATAAGTGTTAGTTGTACCAGCCTGAAATGAAGACAATTTAAGGTATTTAAAAAGTTTGTAAAAATAAAAGCAGCTAATGAATGTTGGGACATAACAAAAGCCTTTTGCAAATTACATGTCTGGGTTAATTTAATTGTGTCTGGTATTTTTCACAACATAGCAGGGTATTGACTGCCAATAATGGCTGGAAGATGATAAATAAACCTCTGTTGCCTGTGAGATTATGTATTGATGACAAAATGTGACAAGTAAAATAATTTTAGCAACTCTAAATGGGTGCAATGTTAAAAGATTTCACAGGGTAGGCGAATAACTCCCTTTAGAAAGACTGTGACAAACTGCACATAAGAATTTCTACAGATAGATACATACACGGTCATGTAATACTAACCCTTGATCCCTGGTTTGGTTAAGCTAGGGGGAGTACTACAAGTTTCAATAGGCTTGGGATTCTCTTTATTTGCAGAGGGTGAACTCTGCTTCTGTTCCTGAAGCCTGGTTTCTTTAGCTGTAAAGACACACAAAGATAATCAGTTACTTTTAAAAATAGATGTGTGTGCATAAATGCAAATATTGTAAAACAGACAAGGCTTTCCTACTGCATTATGTGACAATCCATCCACATGAAACTTTAACAGCAATAACAGTCTTCCATGAAGTGTCCAACAATGCAGCCTCAACTGCAATTTCATTAAAGGGCCATACATTACATTATTAGGTGCAACTCCCACACTTCTCACTGCCCACACAACACCCAATAGGTGTTATATGTGGGATGCATACTGATAATTGCCAGAATGGTCAGAACTTGTCTCATCGCAACACTCACTCAATGGAGAGAACTTCAACTCCTTTCTTCAGGTTGCATCTACCCGTGCACCTAGCCACAATTCAATGGTGTGCACGAAGGGATATAAGCTATGCAAAGTGAATAGATGGCAATATTATTGCTGTTAAACAAACACCTTTTTCAATGTTTCATCCTTGTAGCTTAGGACAGTTCAACCAGCTATATTAACAAGTTTTTTGTCTGATTACACCTCTGAAGCACTTTGGATCAGTTTTCAGCGTTAAAGGTGTTATACAAATACAAGTTGTTGTTGTGTAATACACCATGCCAAGAAACTGAGTAATGGGTATCCCTCGAGTTGTCTGAACGCTTAAAAATTGGGGGGTGCCGAATGAAAATAAAACAACTTGATTGCAATTAACTCTCCCACCTTGGGTACTCTCAGCATGCAGAGTTCATAGTCTCAAACAGACCTTCAACTCAGAGGCTCCTTAGAGAGAGTGCAGAAACCCAAAATACAAAATTTGGGGGAAAAGAGAAAACACCATTTTAAACCATAAAATGTAACCATTGGCTGGAAACGAGTACAAAAGTAGTACGATTAGAGCTGCTAATACTATTGGTTTGGTTTTTGGATTCAGCCGTTTTTTGTTTAAGCTATGGACAGAACATCATGTTAGTAGGGCGAATGTCACATTTGATGCAGTTCAAGTTTAACAGCTGGAACAAATCAAAAATAGGATACAGATTTAGTATTTAAATCGTAACATTTCTATAGCCCATATGGAAAATTATTATAATCTTTTTAACTGGAGACGGTGAGCTTTGCAAAGAAGAACCACAATATAGCAAGATTAATTGTGGGTTACTTCGAATTGCCTGGTCTGTAGTGGCACATTATTACTCTCAAAAACACCTCCTATTAGTTAGGCCGAAATAAGAGTTCCCAGGTTAAGCCAATGTTAGCGGTAGAAAATATATATATATATATTTTTTTTTTTTTTTTTTAAAAAGGATTAGCAACTAGATTAAAAGAGGATATAAACAAGGTCAAACAAATCAACTGACGGAGGAAAAGGGAGAGGAAATCAATCATTTATAAAAGTAGGGACCGAAATCACGAGGTGTCACTCCAACATTGGACAGGGGTCTGGAGCAGGTCACTTCCCATCCTCCTGGCTGATTGTGTCATGACACAGAGCAACAGTTGAAAACAAAAAAGTGTCAGATAATCAAAATGAGCATTGAAACTTGAAATTAAGGAGAAGAGTGCAAATGGATTCCTACCCATTGAAACACACAAAGTTTCGCTTGAAAAGCAGTCGCATGGGCAGAGAAAAAGAAAGGGACGGTCTAAAGGAGTGCTTTGGGACAAGAGAGAAGGGGCGGGTGGGGGAAAGCACAAAGAGAAGCCCAGGAGCAACACTTATGGTATGGAGAGGGAAGGAAGGGGAATGAGATATGGGGGGGGGGGGGGAAGAAGAAAAGTCGGAAGTGAAATTTTCAGCAAGGAATGGTAAAACCAGTGAGCAGTGCTTTTGGGGGTGGGGAAGGAGAAAACCATTGAAAGTGGGAAAAGCACATGGTAGGATGGAGTGTGCAGCATTAACTGGGATAGGTGGAAGAATATTGTTAGCTTGAATTGGATTGGGGAAAAGTTGAATGACTGCTTGAAGTGGGAAAGGCGGCGAGGAGTACCAAGTCAAATTGAAGGGAACGAGAGTGCTAACAAACAGGGAGGGTTGGAGCGAGGGAGAAAGTGAACTGCGGGCGGAAAGAGAAGGAAAAGATTTTTGGGAAAGGTAATTCTGGTTGGTCTATTAAAAATCCAAATGTTATTATGTTTTACCTTTTTTTCAATAAAAGTAAAATCCTATCAATTGAAAATATAGAAAAACTAATTTAAATGTAAACATTCAAATTTTACCAGGAAAATATACCTCCATAGAATGGTTACAGCACCGGTGGAGGCCATTCGGCCCATCGAGCCCATGTCAGCTCTCTGCAAGAGTACTTCAGCTAGTCCCAGTCCTCTGCCCTTTCCCTGTAGCCCTGCAAATTCTTTTCCTTCAGTTACTTATCCAATTCCCTTTTAAAAGCCACGATTGAATCTGCCTCCACCACCCTTTCTGACAGTACATTCCAGATCCTAACCACTCGCTGCGTAAAAAAGTTTTTCCTCATGTCGCCTTTGGCCAATTCTGCCAATCACCTTAAATCTGTGTCCTCTGGTTCTCGACCCTTCCACCAATGGGAACAGTTTCTCTCATATACACCATGTCACCATCGGTGCTATCAAGCGGCACTTACACACCAATAACCTGCTCACTGATGCCCAGGTTGGGTTCTGCCAAGACCACTCGGTTCCTGACCTCATTACAGCCTTGGTCCAAACATGGACAAAGGAGCCGAATTCCACAGGTGAGGCGAGAATAACTGCCCTTGACATCAAGACAACATTTGACCGAGTGTGGCATCAAGGAGCCCTAGTAAAACTGATGTCAATGGGAATCGGGGGGGGGGGGGGGGGGGGGGGAGAGAAAAAACAAAAAAACAAAACTCCACTGGCTGGAGTCATACCTAGCACAAAGGAAGATGGTTGTAGTGGTTGAAGGTCAATCATTACAGCCCCAGGACATCACGGCAGGAGTTCCTCAGGGCAGTGTCCTAGGCCTAACCATCTTCAGCTGCTTCATCAATGACCTTCCCTCCAACCTAAGGTCAGAAATAGGGATGTTCGCTGATGAATGCACAGTGTTCAGTGCCATTCACAACTCCTCAGTTAATGAAGCAGTCCATGCCCGCATGCAACAAGACCTGGACGACGTTCAGGCTTGAGCTGCTAAGTGGCAGGTAACATTCGCGCCACAGAAGTACCAGGCAATCACCATCTCCAACAAGCGAGAGTCTAACCACCGTCCTTTGACATTCAACGGCATTACCATCGCCGAACCCCCCACCATCAACATCCTGGGTGTCACCATTGACCAGAAACTAAACTGGACCAGCCACATAAGTACTGTGGCAACAAGAGCAGGTCAGAGGCTAGGTATTCTGCGACAAGTGTCTCACCTCTCAACTCCCCAAAGCCTTTCCACCATCTACAAGGCACAAGTAAGGAGTGTGATGGAATACTCTCCACTTGCCTGGGTGAGTGCAGCTCCAACAACACAAGAAGCTCAACACCATCCAGGACAAATCAGCCCGCTTGATTGGCACCCCATCCACCTTAAACATTCACTCCCTCCACCGTGGCTGCAGTGTGTACCATCTACAAGATGCACTGCAGCAACTCGCCAAGGCTCCTTCGGCAGCACCTCCCAAACCCGCGACCTCTTTCACCTTGAAGGACAAGGCAGCAGGCGCATGGGAACACCACCACCTCCAAGTTCCCCTCCAAGTCGCACACCATCCTGACTTGCAAACATATCGCCGATCCTTCATGGTCGCTGGGTCAAAATCCTGGAACTCCCTACCTAACAGCACTGTGGGAGTACCTTCACCACACGGACTGCAGCGGTGGCTCACCACCATCTTCTCGAGGGCAATAAGTGCTGGCCTTGCCAGCAACCTCCCATAAACAAATAAAAAACTGTCTAGACCCCTCATAATTTTGAGCACCTCGATCAAATCTCCTCTCAACCTTCTCTGCTCTAAGGAGAACAACCCCAGCTTCTCCAGTCTATCCACGTAACTTGCGTCCCTCATCGCTGGAGCCATTCCTGTAAATCTTTTCTACACCCTCTCCAAGGCCTTCACATCCTTCCTAAAGTG
This sequence comes from Somniosus microcephalus, assembly GCF_052327205.1. Taxonomy (NCBI): domain Eukaryota; kingdom Metazoa; phylum Chordata; class Chondrichthyes; order Squaliformes; family Somniosidae; genus Somniosus; species Somniosus microcephalus. The sequence continues at coordinate 36,531,381 of NC_141005.1, read as the reverse complement.
CGGTGTCCAGAATTGGACACAATACTCCAGTTGAGGCCTAACCAGTGTTTTATAAAGATTCATCATAACTTCCTTGCTTTTGTACTCTATGCCTCTATTCATGAAGCCCAGAATCGCGCATGCTTTTTTAACCGCTTTCTCAACCTGCCCTGCCACCTTCAATGATTTGTGCACATATACCCCCAGGTCTCTCTGTTCATGCACCCCCTTTAGAATTGTACCTTTTAGTTTATATTGCCTCTCCTCGTTCTTCCTATCAAAATGTATCACTTCGCACTTCCCTAGAAATGTACCATTAGTTGGGGGTGAGGACTAAAGGTGCTTACAGCCCTGACTGGAACAATCCTACGTTCAATGGTTTCAAATCCCTAATGTGCTATTGGGCTTCTTTTCAAAAAAGAAATTTAATTAAAACACTGTTCCCCCAGTAACACAACAACCTGCATTTATACAGCACCTTTAATGTAGGAAAACTTCCCATGGTGCTTCACAAAGACAATCAAGAAAAGAAAAGGACACCAAACCAAAGGAGGGGATATTCGGAAATTTCTAGATTATTTGCTGCTATTGGGGGAAAGTTATAAAATATAAAGAAAAATCATTCATTCTCAAATGGTAAGGGGAGAATAGTTTTCAAGAAAATTAAGCAAGGGCCCTTTCCCTTTTAGGAAAGAAATGCAACACCCATGTTCACTGTAGATTCCTAAATACAACAACAACTTGCATTTATATAACATCTTTAACATAGTAAAACATCCCAAGGCACTTCACAGGAGCATAATCAAACAAAATTGTCACCAAGCCACATAAGGAGATATTATAGCAAAATACTGCGGATGCTGGAAATCTGAAATAACAGAAAATGCTGGAAATACTCAGCAGGTCAGGCAGCATCCGTGGAGAGAGAAACAGAGTTAACGTTTCAGGTCTGGGACCCTTCATCAGAACTGGAAAAGGCTGGAAATGTAATTCCTTCCTCCCCTCCTAACCCCCCCCCCCCCACCCCCTGTCTCTGCACCGGCTTAATATCTGTTACATTTCCAGCTTTTTCCAGTTCTGATGAAGGGTCTCAGACCTGAAACGTTAACTCTGTTTCTCTCTCCACGGATGCTGCCTGGCCTGCTGAGTATTTCCAGCATTTTCTGTTGTTATTTAAGGAGATATTAGGTCAGGTGACCAAAAGCCTGGCCAACAAAGATTTTAAGGAGCATCTTAAAGGAAAAGGGAGAGGTAGAGGGGTTTAGGGAGGGAAATCCAGAGCTTAGGGCCTAGGCAGCTGAAGGCACGGCTGCCAATAGTGGAGCGATTAAAATCGGGGATGTGATAGAGGCCAGAATTGGAGGAGCGCAAAGATCGCAGGGAGTTTGTAGGGCTGGAGACGGTTAGAGAGATAGAAAGACCATGGAGGATTTGAAAAGAACAATGAGAATTTTAAAATCAAGGCGTTGCTGGACTGGGAACCATTGTAGGTCAGCGAGCACAGGGGTGATGGGTGAATGGGATTTGGTGCAAGTTAGGGGCAGGATGCAGGCAGTCCCTCGGAATCGAGAATGACTTGCTTCCACATTAAAAATGAGTTCTCAGGTGACTGATGAGTCCAATGCGGGACCTACAGTCTCTGTCGCAGGTGGGGCAGACGGTGGGTGGGGTGCTTGGGTTGACGTGCGCTCCTTGCGCGTGCTCTCGGCGAAGAAACTCTAGGTGTTTGGCACCTTCCCGGATGCTTCTCCTCCACTTTGTGCGGTCTTGGGCCAGGGATTCCCAGGTGTCAGTGGGGATGTTGCACTTTTCCAAGGAGGCTTTGAGGGTGTCCTTGAATCGTTTCCTCTGCCCACCTGGGACTCTTTTGCCGTGTCGGAGCTCTGAGTAGAGCGCTTGTTTTGGGAGTCTCGTATCAGGCATGCAGACGACGTGACCCGTCCATCGGAGCTGATTGAGCGTGGTCAAAGCTTCGATGCTGGGGATGTTGGCCTGAGCGAGAACACTGACGTTGGTGCGCCTATCCTGCCAATGGACTTGCAGGATCTTGCGAAGGCAGCGTTGGTGTTACCTCTTCAGTGCAAGTTAGGATACAGGCAAAGAATCCCCACCCCACCACTCCAAAAACATCTTGCGCCTTCAACACTTGTATACCCCTTCAGTGAGTGAATGAGTGAAAAAATGTTGGCTATAACTGCAGCTCAAGTTACAAGCCCATGTTCCCCTTCACCGTGACAATTTGGTATTTATATAGTGTCTTTAATATAGAAACCATTTCAAAACACTTTACAGAGGGGGCAGAAATAAAAGAGGATAGAGCAACAATATGGAGCCATGTTGCGAGGGCCGGAAGAGATCACCAAAAGCACAGTTGAAAAGATGGGTTTTGAGAAGGTTTTTAAAAAGGTAGAGAGAAGCGGAGGGGCGATGGGGTTTAGGGAGGAAGTTCCAGGATGTGGGATGGTGGCAGCGGAAGGTTATGCCACCCAATGGTGGGGTCTAAGCGAAGACCGGAATTAAAGGGCTAAAGGGTGCTGAAGGGGATACGAGTGGAGGGTGTAAAGATTAGTGGGGCAAGACCGTAGGATGATATGAAGAAATAGGTTTTAAATACAATGCATTGGGGTACAGGGAGCCAATGCATAGGTCAGTGAGGATGGGGATGATGGACAGGATACAGGCAGTTGAGATTTGGACAAGTTGCAGTTTATGGAGGGTGGAGAAATGAGAGGGTGTTATGCGTTACCAAGTTCAGAGGTCAACAACAGCACATAAGGGTTTCAGTGGCAGTGGGGCCGAGGTAGGAGAGGAAGCAGGCAATACTGCAGAGATGAAGCAAGCAGTCTTGGTGACAGATTATGTGGGGTTTCAAGCTCATCTCTGGGTCAAAGAAGACGCCAAGGTTTTGCATCATCTTTCCAGCAGAATTATTTGTTTTCACATGTTAGAGGGCCATTTTGAAGTGGTCACCTTTTCTAAAGCTGTTGGGTCAGCTTTTGCTAGTTTCCAAGTTGGTACGTATGCTAAGGCTAGCCCTGCTGCCAACAGAAAAAACATGTCAATTACTAAAATTGTATCAAATTGTCTTACTGAATCAAAATAAATTTATAAAATCCAACACTGCAGAAGTGATATGTAACATTACAGTACTCATTGAAACTTATAAAATTCTAACAGGACTAGACAGACTAGATGCAGGAAGGATGTTCCCGATGGCGGGGGAGTCCAGAACCAGGGGTCAGTTTAAGGATAAAAGGTAAGCCATTTAGGACAGAGATGAGGAGGAATTTCTTCACCCAGAGAGTGGTGAACCTGTGGAATTCTCTACCACACAGGGCAGTTGAGGCCAATTCATTAAATATATTCAAGAAGGAGTTAGATATATTTCTTAAGGCTAAAGGGATCAAGGGATATGGGGAGAAAGCAGGGATAGGGTAGTGAATTTGGATGATCAGCCATGATCTCATTAAATGGCGGAGCAGGATCGAGGGGCCGAATGGCCTACTCCTGCTCCTATCTTCTCTGGTTCTATGTACAGATGGAAGGATATCACAAAACTTGCAGAACAGGAAAATAAATAACTTGCCTTCGGCTGATGGGGTGACAGATCTATTGGCAGCCGGGCTGGCTGGTGTAGGAGATACAGCAGTAGCAGGCATGGCTAAAGGTTCAGCTGGGACAGTGCCAGGTTGAGGAGAAGATAGGATCATTCCACTTGAAGCATTTCCAGGATTATACTGGGATGGCTGGTTACTATGTCTGGGAGATCGTGGTCTGTGTGTTTTGGGAGATAAACGGGAACTTGACCCTGAAGTTTCAAAGAAAGAGCATTACAGTTTCAAATTACATTAGTGCCATAAGTAACAAGGTGCATCTAAATTACAAAAAAGTATTCTAGACTCAGAGATTAATGGTTGATGGGTTACACGGTTTTCAAACAGTAAATGGCGTTTTCAGTAACTAGATTACAATAGTTTAAGAGTAATTATAAAACAAAGTGAGGAATGAAATTCAATCAATGAAAAGCAGGAGCAGAGAACCAATGAAATGGGAAAAGGCCATTCAGCTCTTCGTGCCCGTTTCCTTCAATGCAGCATGCACAGCTACATTGAGTGGCCTCCAACTAAACCAATCTAAAATCCCTGAGGAAGACGATGGCAACATTTAAAACGGTTCAAAAGTTAAGCTTCCTTGGGTGCTACATAAATGCAAGCTGTTGTTGTACCAAACATACCAGAGCTATTTATTCATTTATGCCAGGGGTGCCTAAATTACCCAGCTGTCAAATTCCAAGGAACTCACTGCAATTTGCACTTGCATCTCTTACTTGTCTTGTTTGAATTTAGTGGGCCTGGATCTTTGGACAGGAAAGATTTTAAGCACTTGTCTCATTCATGGATAAATTCTAAATCAGAACACCTAGTTCTGTTAAAATCAACTTGAAATACAGTCCTACCCATTTATGTTGACACGTTGGGGACCATTCTAATTTTGTCGACAGAAGTGTTTGTCAAAATAAGTGGATAGAATATATAAATATAAAAATAAAATCACTGACTGTTTCTAAATTCAGATTTCTGTACATTTATTTTTTGTTTGCAGGAATTTTAAATTGAGGTCCTTCCTAAAATAGGAACGGACAGCCCAGCGGTTCCCTTCCCATGCAACTTTGGTCACCACCCAGTTTTTAAGCATAAATGGGAAAGTCGTCCCCTGTCCCTGAGGCTCCACAGTAGACACCCATGAGGGAAAAAGCTTGGATATTGCAACCGTACAACATCACGGTGCAATTGTCAATTTAGTGCTTTACTATAGGCAGCTTTGTTCTAAAAGCTATGTAGAAGTGGGAACGAGGCTTAATCTGTCCTAATTGATTGCACGTAGCTTTGGAGTGGCCGATTCAGGGGGCAGTCATCTCAATAACCTAGGTTGCAATAAAATTCAGGTGTGCTAACCAATTGTACTACATAGTCATCTAAATTTGAAAAAGAAAATCCCTGAATTTTAAAATACAACAAAACTAAAATAGGTCCACAGTTTTACAGAGCTTAATGTGCTGTTGAATGCACTGTATACAAACACTCTTTTAAAAAAAAACACTGCAATGTTCACTGAAACATACATCCAGTATTGGCTGGAACTTCACTTTCTACAGAACAGAACATTTTAAATTGACCCTGCTCCCACTAAACTGTTGACCATCCAAATTCCTTTTCTGGCCCCCAATGCTAGCCAACATAGTAAATGGTCCATCTCATCAGTTACTATCTACAGTATTTCTCTTTCAAAACTGCTGTTATCACCCTTCCTCAAAACAAACACCCTTGACCCCTCTGTCCTTGCAAACTATTGCCCCATCTCCAATCGCCCTATCCTCTCCAAAGTCCTTGAACGTGTTGTTGTCTCCTAAATCCACGCTCATCTTTCCTGCAACTCCATGTTTGAATCTCTCCAATCAGGTTTCCATCCCTCCCAAAGCACTGAAATGGCACTAAACAACGTCATTGGTGCATTATCCCTCCTTGCCCTCAACCTCTCTACAGTCATTGACATGGTCAACAACACCATCCTCCTCAAACCCCTTTCCTCCATTGTCAAGCTCTGTAGGACTGCCCTCACTTGGTTCCACTCGACTATCCAATCAAAGCCAGGCTTCTCTTCCTAACCCCACATCATTATCTCGTGAGCCCCTCCCCCCCCCCCCGAGGATCTGCCCTTGGCTGCCTCCTATTCCTCATCTACACGCTGCCCCTTGGTGACATTATCCACACACATGGGGTCAGCTTCCACATGTATGCAGACAACACCCAGCTCTACCTCGAAGCCACCTCCCTGGACCCCCACCACTGCCTGTGTGCTGTCAAACTGCTTGACCAACATCCAGCCTTGGATGACCTGCAATTAACTGAGGAGTTAAACAATAGTAAGACTGAAGCCATTGCCTTCGGTCCCCGCCACAAACTCTGTACTCTTGCTACGATTCCAATCAGTTCCCCTGCCCTTGCTACGATTCCAATCAGTTCCCCTGCCATTGTCTCATTCTGAACCAGACTGTTTGCTATCTCTCAGTCTAATACAGTGCCAAGCTGAACTCCCGGCCCATATACTTCCACAAAGACTGCCTCGTAACATTGCTCGCGCCTCTGCATCAGCTCTCATGCCACAAACGCTCATCCATGCAATTGTCCTCTGCAGGCTCGATAATTCCGATGCTCGCCTAGCCACTGTCCCATTCTCCACCCTCCGTAAACTCGTCCAAAACTTTGCTGCTCATATCCTATGCCACACCAATTCCCACTCCAATCATCACTCCTGTCCTTGCTGACCTACATTGGCTCCTTGTCTCCCAGTGCCTCCAATATAAAATTCTCATCCTCGTGTTTAAATCCATTCATGGCCTCGTCCCTTCCTATCTCTGTAACCTCCTCCAGCTCTACAAGCCACCCCTTTCTCTCGTCATTCCCGCCCACCTCCCACGAACTGTCCTTTTTCTGACTCTGGCCTTTGGTGCATTCCCACTCTCTTCGGCTCATCCCATGAGCTGTCTGGGCCCCACGTTCTGGAATTGGCTCTAAACATGTTCAGCTCCCTGCCTCCTGCAAGACCCTCCTCAAAACACAACTCAAAACCAAGCCTTTGATCACCCCTCCAAAAATAATTCCTTCTATGTTTCAGCATCCATTTCTGCCGGATTGTGTTTTGGGACGTTCTTCTACATTAAAAGTGTTATCTAAATGCAAGTTCTTATTGTTGTTATTAAACAACCTCAGGATTTTGTAAAAAGCCATAAACACCAGATTTAAGTTCAAACATTTTAAGCTTAGATAGATTTACCTCCACTAACTACAGATGACCAAGTCCCTCCTGAAGGACTGTTTCGAGGTACAGGAGCAGAAATTTCTCCAGATACACTGTGGGATATGAAATCTGAACCTGAAGACATTCCAGCTCTACCAGAGGGACCCCTATGTCGAGGATGACGTTGTGCCTTCGGAGACATCCGTGGAGGACCTTGATGACAAAACAAAACATAACACACGTCAGTACACTGCAGGTGGCAAGTAAAATAGGGAGACTGACAATCTCCAAATTTAGGTTATAGTGAGCTTCTGAATACCTATGCAGTCATAGCCAATTAATTTTTTATGTAGACATGTGACCTGTAGTATTAGTGTACTTAAAAGATAGCAAATTACTGTAGTTCATAAGACAATAGCCAATTTTTGCTCTATACATGTACAACTGTCAATAATACCAGAGGTTAAGAGATTCAGAATTTATAGCAATGAAAACTTTAACCCCTTAGGAATTTACATTGTGAGCTTTTAAATAATGGAGTTCTTTGCTCTGATGTGACACAATTTGATTTTTGTCTGCTAAAACTATCCCCATTAAGCATTCACAGTGGAACAATTTCTTCATTTTAGACAACTATTAACTACATTCTGCATGCTCTTTTAAAAAAAAAAAATGGATCACTTTTTGACATGGGAAAATGGTCAGTACCAGACTGCCAATAGTAAACCCCTCTAGCTTACTAGAAAATGGGAATTCTAGACTGTGGATCCAGACAATAGGGTTTGAGAACTGATGAAAAGAGCCTTTCCACCTTAGAGAGGATCAGTATATTGTACCTCTGTTGTGATGAACCAGAAAAAAAAGTACAGGATACATTATAAGCCAGGGAAACTGAGTTAAATGAAATATTAAGGACTACTTCTCATTTCAAAACTTAGGAAACTGCTACCTGGTGCTGTGAATTCATTCGTCTGAAGCATTCAAAAAATAATTAGACAAATTCCTAATTCATAGAATGACAATGTACAGCACAGAAACAGGCCATTCAACCCAACTGGTCTATGCCGGTGTTTATGCTCCGCACATGCCTCCTCCCACCCTACTTCATCTAACCGTCAGCAGGGAGTAGAGAGACGTGAACTTTACACTGAGGGAAAAGGGAGATGAAAATGACCTGGATGGCTCTTGTATATGGACCTAAACAAGTTAGATTGATTAAAAGGCCCATCATTCTTACCTTATTTTAAATGTCTGTAAACAATGATGCTCACCATTTGTTTATATGTAGTTATATTATTTGATTATTTGTGAAGCACCATGTGACATTTTACTACATTAAAGGCGCTATATAAATGCAAGTTGTTTTTGTAGTCTGTAAATCACAGGCCATGCTGTGGTATCAGTCCACTAATGTAACACACAGTTCAAGATGCTTTTAAGTGCTCTATGATAGACATACAATTGCAAAGAATGTAAATTTCAACAAAAAGATTAAAACCATATACAGGAAAAGTTCCGATATCCGGCACCGATGGGACCGGCGTGTTGCCGATCTATCAAAAGTGCCGGACATACAAAGTCAACGTTGAAGCATACGGAAATGAAAATCTCCGTATTTGACAACAAACACTGTTGCTCAGCAACAGCTCGTAAACACTCGGCCCGTACCTTGAAGCGTCTCTGAAGCTGTTGCGAAGCTCCAAAGACGCTTTCCAGAGCCTTCCTGTTAACAGAATGCTAGGAGAAGGAAAAAAACCTAACTAAAATGGCTGCTGATTTCTGCCGTTAGAGCAAAGTTTCCGGCCATACAACCTCCGGATAAACCAAAGTTTCCTGTACTGTACTTATAACCAAATAGGATTCAGCTACAATATTTCCCACTGATTCTTCAGCTTTTAGTTTTATCATAAAAATTGAAGTAGGGACCTAACCGAATGGCTGAGAGGTTAAGTCTGTCTTATAGATCCTCGCCGAGTTAGCACGGTGATAGGATGCTGCAGACCCTATTGTGATGGCGCCGATGAAGATGGCTGCCGTCCTTGCGGGCTCCGTGCGTACCAGGCAGCTAAGTGTCCTTTGCTGCTTGGTGCGCTCGGCTCGTTAAGAAAAAAGCATTTCACTGACTGGATTTCACTTGCTGTATTTGGTTATGTGACAAATAAAATTGAAATTGAAATGGCCAGAGTACAGGCAATAGGGAAAGGAATTTTTTTTTAATTTTTTTTTTTATATAAAGCCAGGATTCTCACTTGCTATACGGTTAGCTCTACTGAAAGTACATATATGAACGCTGAATGATGAGAGGATCAGGCTCGACTGTGATGTTCTCCAGAAAGCCTGCTAGCGCTAACTGTCAAGACTCAAAACATGAAATGTGTGAACCACACCTTAATTTAAAAATCAACTCCTTCAGGAGGGGAGGAGCATTTAGCACAAGTAGTCAGCATGCATTGCAAGTATGTGCACTCTGAGCATGATCTCATCATATGCAATGTTAAAAATTGGAAATTGTGGTCTCTCGCTAGACAAGTAGCCAGCAAAACAAATTAAACTTGAGTTAAGGCTCTGGCGCTCCTCATAGACTTGAGGTAGTTTTGAATACTCTACTTGCCTTCTGAATTTAACCATGCCATACAAATACAAGATTTTCTTGTTGCTCCTGCAAGGCATTTGGCATATGCAACTTGGAGGCTTGGAACCATTTTGTTATCATGTTTAGTACTATAATTATGATGCTGTGCCCAAACACTGAGTCATAGCAGTGTTGCAAGTATAGTAATTCAGTAAAACACCTCCCTGTTAGTGAGGATATGTGTTAGCATATGTACTTGATAAAAGAATAAAGTCTGTGCAAAATAATTGGCACAAAATGCGATCATCAGATCCTTGTCAAATTCAATGACCTATGCATTAGCATCGATGGATGGAACTCATGTTTTGCTAATTGCACATCAAGAGAGAATTAGGATAGGTGATTACATGAGTAATGTAATCTATTTATAAACTGATCTACTGCCAGCTTGTAACGTGTGCAAAGTCAACCATATACCAATATTATCTACATTAAATGTAATCCTGTACCACACAAATATTACTATAATGATCAATCAAAATAGTCAATAGCTCCTCCTTTCACTGCATAGCTGTCTATTCTTCACATCCCCAAACAACAAGTAGTATTAGGATAAAATGCAGTTTCATTTTGGCACCTGCTAAAATTAGATCTGGACTTTTCACTTCATTTAACAGCTTACCAAATTTTATCCACAGAGCTAAAGTAAACAAAATGATATGGAAAGAACAGATATGGCACTTTTACAAAAAGAATAGGTAACTTTAATTAGTACACATATATAGAAAAAATAGGGAACATGCAAGTACTGTACATAGAAAAGTAAACCGCCAAATTTAATCAGAACAGACACTGTACAGCACTCCACAGCCCACACAGAGTAGGCCTGTGACACAAGGATCAGGACCAGAGGATTTGGCATCTCTTTCCCCCTGGTTATCCCAGAGGCAATAATTTACGCTGGGATAGTTTCACAAATGCCAGCAGCCTTCTGCTACCTCACCCAGGAGACCATTCTTCATGTGTGAATCTGGACAGCGAGTGACAGCAGCCTATTTGCCTGTTTGAAGGTGGGAAAGCTACATTTCCAGTTGAGCCCAATCCTATGCTCACCTACTGCACACGTGTGCACTTTCCTGCAAGCTGATTTTCCACTCCCTATCCTAGCGTTACCCCACAACCAATTACATGGGGTATTAGATTTTTACATGCAAGGATACCTTTAAATGGTTTCCAATACACACCATATGATTTATTCCTCAGCAATCTGCTGAAAAATCAGTTATACTGTGGTACTGTTCAAGGTTTTACTTTGTTTTTTTTTTTAAGTACAAATGTCAACTGCTGTTATACATACCCACAACCCTACGTGTTACTTTAAGAAACATAAGAAATAGGAGCAGAAATAGGCCACTTGACCCCTCGAGCCTGCTCCGCCATTCAATAAGATCATGGCTGATCTTGGGCTCAAAGCCACTTCCCCACCCGCTCCCCATAACCCTCCACTCCCTTATCTTGCAAAAATGTGTCTATCTCCACCTTAAATGTATTTAATGACCCAGCCTCCACAGCTCTCTGGGGCAGAGAAATCCACAGATTTACAACCCTCAGAGAAGAAATTCCTCCTCATTCAGTTCTAAAAGAACGACCCTTTATTCTAAAACTGTTCCCTGCGTTCTAGATTTCTCCATGAGGGGAAACATCCTCTCTGCATCTACCTTGTCGTGCCCACTCAGTATCTTGTATGTTTCAATAAGATCACCTCTCATTCCAATGAGTATAGGCCCCGCCTGCTCAACCTTTCCTCATAACTCCCTCATCTCTGGAATTAACCTAGTGAATCGTCTCTGAACTGCCTCCAATGCAAGTATATCCTTCCTTAAATAAGAAGACCAAAACTGTACGCAGTACTCAAGGTGTGGTCTCACCAATACCCTGTACAGTTGTAGCAGAACTTCCCTGCTTTTATACTCCAACCCTTTTGAAATAAAGGCCAACATTCCATTTGCCTTTTTGATTACTTGCTGTGCCTGCATGCTAACTTTTTGTGTTTCATGCACAAGGATCCCCAGGTCCCTCTGAACTGTAGCATTTTGTAATCTCTCTCCATAATTTGCTTTTTTATTTTTCCTGCCAAAGTGTATAACCTCGCACTTTCCCACATTATACTCCATCTGCCAAATGTTTGCCCACTCACTTAGCCTGTCTATATCCCTTTGCAGGTTCTCTGAGTCCTCTGCACAACTTGCTTTCCCACCCATCTTTGTATCATCTGCAAACTTGGCTACATTACACTCGGTCCCTTCATCCAAGTCATTAATGTAGATTGTAAATAGTTGAGGCCCCAGCACCGATCCCTGTGGCACCCCACTAGTTACTTTAGTATTCTTATTACTACAGGTAGACTACCCTTTATCCGGACTTCCGAAAACCGAAACCCTCTAAAAACCGAAGGTTTTTTTGTTCAGCGTAAGTCGTGCGTACGAACGAACGGTTTTTAGAGGGTTCCGGTTTCGGAAGTTCGGATAAAGGGTAAGTCGTGCGCACGACCCCCCGCCGACCCCGACAACCGCCAGCCCCGACAACCGCCGACCCCCCCGCAGACCCGACAACCGCCGACCCCGCCAACCGCCGACCCCCCCGCGGACCCCGCCGGCCCCGACAACCGCCGATCCCCCCCGCGGACCCCGCCGGCCCCGACAACCGCCGACCCCCCCGCGGACCCCGCCGGCCCCACGCTGAGCGTCAGCGTAAGTCGTGCGCACGACCCCCCGCCCGAAATCCGAAATTCTCCTTTATCCGAAACTCGGCTGGTCCCGAGGTTTTCGGATAAAGGATAGTCTACCTGTATTGGCAAATTAACCATCTTCAAATGTTTATCATCACTTGAAACATAAAACATCATTAGACCTTTTAAACACTAACTTTCTGAATGTCATTTGCTTCAATAAACGTTTCTTACATTAAGATGTGTCAACTTCAAACAGCCGAAAACATGCAGTGATGAAGCTGCCATACAAATTGGCCCCTCAAGCAGCCACAGAGCAATGCCTCAAGAAATTAACTTTATAAATGAATGCAGCTTTACACACAATAAAAACAGCAAGGAGTGCATTGAAAGCAGCTTTAGCTCAAAGTTGACAACATCGCCCAAATCCCTATAAAGTAATTACAATCAAGGTAATTGTCTAACACACGCTCCCTAGTGTATTATATTCTGTATGTAACCGACAGGATGTTACCTGTGCTCACTGATTTGATTTGAAACTAGGCCTGTTGTAGTTAGCCAGCCAGTTAACACCCTCATCCCTGCTTGAGGAAATGTTCAGATTTCTACAGTGGGGGCTGCCATTAAGTGGGTATTTCAAATTGCCTACCTAACAGTCAGAGCAGTTCACAATGTAATTCACTGCATAAAGTGCTAGAAGATACAAGAAAGGTGCTAAGGAAATGCAACTTTTAATTAAATTCTTTAAAAAATTTTCACAGTATCTAAACATTAATACAATGGCTAATTCTGTTTAAAAAAATGCCCATGGAAACACCTTTTAAAAAGTTAAAACTGCACACGATTGTGGACTGGTCATTTATAAGTCTAATAATGCCATTATGATCTCAGATCACTTGCAATTGTTTGTGACATTTAAGGTTTACTGTTATTCCACCCCACCTCTCCACCAACAAACTAGCCTGCACGTGGTGTAAATGACAATGTCTCAGAATCGGTGCCACACAAAAATAACCCCCTTACATACCACTTGTAAGTCAGAAGTATCCCTTTGGATTTCAGAAAATTACTTTTTCCAAGTCACCTTTTGTGTAAGCACCATGCACCATCTCATGTTATCTTCTCAAATACAAGTTTATACAATTGTTTACTTATAGTAATAAAAATATAAATTTAAGGAAAGCTGGTTAAGCACAATGTAACTGGCAAGTTAGAAGGATTAAATTTGTTTAGTTTTCAAACATCATACATGTTGCAGGTTAAGAAACAAAAGCACAATTGTAATATTATATAACAAAGAAATTAAACAAACATACATATGGACAGACTAACTGTGGTACCTTCTGAAGACATGCGTTTAGGCACAGTAGAGACAGGAGCTGGAGAACCAGGAGCAGAGGGGTGAGACGGAGGCCTTGAAGGCCGTGAGGGGGGCCTGGAGGGCGGCCTGGTAGGAGTGGCTGCCCGAGGTGGAAGAGAGTTGGGAGCTGACGGGTAGCGAGAAGGTGGGCGAGAGGAAGGAGATGGGCAAGGCGATGGCCAGGGAACACCTGACAGGACAAATGATATGAAGGAAAGTAAAAACTAAAGAAAAATATGGGAATACAAGTAACAGAAAATGACATTATATACACTTTACAAGACAGTAAATATTTATAATAAACTTCGCACTAAAATTTTCACAAGCTACATTTAAAAACACAAAAGAAAATAAAGCATTCCAATATACAGTGTACTGGCACAAGGGGAAAAAAAGGTAATATCCTGCATTTTGTAAAAATTGATGTCTTTTAGCTAGGCTTTTCAGGGGATAAAAAATTCAGGATTTTTCTTCAAAAATGGAAGAATTACGATGCAATTGGAAAGCAATCATGTCAATTCTGATGTGCGGCAAGACTTGCATGCTTAATAAATTGGTCATAATCTGAATTTGTTCCCTGCTATGAGGCACTTTCCATAAATGGTATCCCACCACCCACTTGATGTGAGGCGTTAAAATATGCACGAAATTCATACCAGTTAAGTTTCAGAAATGCTGCGTCTACAGATTGTGAAACAAAATCGTCACTGCAAGCAGACTTGTAAAGAAAATAAATCCATGTTGCTTAATTTAGTAGAGATATTTATAATTTTGGTAAGTCGAGCCCAACACAGGAATCTGGGGCATCATTGAGAAATTATCTCAATAGGTACGTAATGAAGAATAGGGATTGCCAGTTCCTTCAATTGACTAGAAAAGTAGAATTACAAAAAAATTAAGCACAAAGGTTTATTTAGTGTAAATTGCAAGGGTGATGAATCTACATTTTCTTCTTGTTTTGCTAAAAAGGAATATTTAGAAGCTATAAAAAAAAGTGGGAAAGGAAGAACTCTCAGTCAACAGTTACTGTACTATGAATTTTGTGCTTATAAAGGCCAAGAATGCCAGCAGGGGGAATAGAACACCATATTTCAGAATCTTACTATCAACATAGAGCACTCCCTGGCCTGGTATAACCAAATGCAAAGAAAAGCTCTATCTACTTCTCTCTCTCTCAATATGCCTCAACTCCACCTGCAGAAATGCACAAGTTATTTTTTTTCTATTTCCCAAATCAGCCATCTTTGTGGAATACATAAATAAAGTGGCCAAATTCTGCGTAGTGTTGTACTGTGGGCCTATAGCCAGTGGGAACTGGTTCAAGAAATGCTAAGCTCACAAGGGCCTTTCAGCCCTTTGGCCTGACTGGATGAAATGCAGTTCCTAGAGATGAAATGACAGCGAGTTAACCTACTGTGCCACACAGTATTCTCTTACTGGAAGTGGACTACTAGAATTAATCCAGGTGTATTTATTTTTCAATAAATTGATTCTTACTCTGGGGATGGAAGCCATACTGCCTCAAAGTCTGACATCAATGTGATATTTTTAAATACAGATGCATAGTTATTATGAATATTAGAATAGAAACTGAAGATTTAAATTACTAATTGCAAATTTAAAATTCACAACATTTTTAGTTCCTTTATAATATTCATTAACATTTAAAAACCTGACTATATACTTCAACTTCATTGAAGAATTTCTGTTGTTGCCTATATGTTCAACCCTTGATACTGTCCAGTGAATTCCTGAGAAAATCCAAGTCTAATTAAAAGCAAATTTTGTTCGGAAAATTTACCTGCTTTTAAGATTCAGCTATACTAACAGCTGTGCTACAATTCACACTGATCATGTCAAATGGAGTCAGCTGTGGGATAAATGGAGGTTTGAAATGTTGCTGTGCAGAAGAGTTGGACAGCAATTGCCCTGGTCAATACAAATGTTAGATAGCAACTTCTAGTATGCATGTGCACCAACTCTCAAATGCTGAATAATCCAAACAGTTGATACTGAAATATTTTGCAGCATATTACATTTGTGGGCAGTAAAATAATCTACATTTAGTAGAGGAATCCATGTGTGCTTTTATATCTGAAGACTATAGCTAAAACTCCTTTGTGGTTTATAATTAGATATTAAGTAAACTTACAAAGCAGCTTCATTGGAGGGAAGAATCCACTTTTTAATAATTGAATACAAATGAGCTCAATGTTAAATATTAGGATATAAAAGAACCCACACACAATCAATAAGAAACACTGTGGAGAACTTTTATCCTGCAAGCAAAGAGCCCAAAAATTTGTCAAATTTTTGTCAAAAAACATCTACATTTACAAAAAATACTTATGTTCATTTTATGTATTTATAAATACTCTTGCTAAAAATAAACTTCTCTCTGTTGTATCCACACTTTCAAATCTCTCTGGCACCATATATGCTATATACACCAAACAATAAAAGGTGGCTATTGTGGAGTTGGACTGAACCCACCAAATGAAAATCAAACAAGCCTTTTTCTTTAGGCTGATCCAGATTTAAACATACACAAAAGCATTATTGGAATTATACGATATGTTGCATGAGCAGTGCAACATTGAAAGAGTGCACAATTGTCACTGCAAACAGAATTGAAGCCTAAAGTGCATCAGTGTGTTTTTTATTAACAGAATTTCAATACATACTGCAACACACATTTTGAAGGACACAGGATGTTTAACTGAACCAGACATAAAAGGCCCATTTAAGAATTTGGCCAACTTTTTAGCGCTACTGACAGCTGCATTACTGAAATTTTCGATTATACTGACCACATGCACCCAACATATTTGACAAGTGCCTCCTTCTTAAATTAAATACAAATACTTGCCTCCATTAACAACTCTTTGGTCTGTTCCAGAATTAGGACTGTAATCCGGTGTATGAGATCCAGCCCGGGAAGGTGGTGGGCCTGAACCAGATTGTCCAATCCTTGGTGAATGCTGTCGTGTACTTCCCCAAGACATTACATCCCTGTTCCTTTGCCCTGGTGGAATGTACTTATTTTCTCTAGAAAAAAAACATCAAATGCATTTTATCTTTAGGTCAATTTAACAAATACTGCAACTGCTCAAATTGAAAAGCAATTAAAATACGTATATATGAAGGTAAACTTCAAGAGAGAGCCAATAGTTCCACAGGCACCAAATGCCCCCCAGTTGCCATTATTGACAGTGAGTGACAGTGGTCATTCAACCACTGGGAGCATTACAGCAGAGACAGATTGTGTCCTCACCCAATGTTCACACACATACACTTCCAGCAGGGATTGCCGAACAGCAATCAAGATCCTGACTGGCTATCCTCCTCCAACCTATTGCACAGAAACCAATTGTAGCATCCTCAGTTGCTTCCCTGGCTATAAGGGAATCATCATATGGTATGACAATATTAAGTGCTATCTAGAATTGCCAAGAAGATTGTACCTCTTCAGTGTTTGTTATATTCATGTCAAATGGCATTGCTAATTTGCTGGTTATAAGCATCTTTTGTACAGAAAAAAAATTAAGAGTTGAACTTTATAATAATTAACCATATTTCTCACACTGTTTGACACTCTTTAAAAAGGAAACCCCATATGGGGAGGTGAAAAATGTATTCTTTAAATTTAGATAGATCTTCCACAGAAATCAGTTATGAGTAATAATCTGGAAGTAGAGAATCACAGGAAGACCATTTACCCAGTACAGCTGTGTCAGTGCTAGCTCATCAACTGGAGACATCCATTCTAATCATATTTCCCTGCCCTTTCCCTATATCCTTGATAATAACTCTTTCCATATACTAATTTATTTAAAAATTTGTTTATGGTGTAAGAGCCATAAAAGCTTAAGAAAATACTTTAAAATATTGGTTAAATAGAATACAGTTAATTTACCTGATTGACTTATTGTATTAAGAAACCCCCTATTTTCTTGCTCCAGTAGTATAGTCCGAGACACCCCCTTCATTCTTGCCACAATGGTACAGTCCCTAAGCCACACATGGTATGCAGCCATTTTACAGTTTAAACTCCACGTGGCTGAAGGAGGCAGAAGTTGTGAGGTTTGGAGCAATACAGTTTTTGACCGTGTTCGTTTATACGTGTTTGCTTTGTAATTCCGTTTGTGAAGTGTTATAGTAAAGTGTTTAAAAGACAAAGCTACGTTTGGGAACGTTTTATTTCGACACGCGTCTACTCGTTGTTAACAGCCCCACAGCTCAGTGGCTGCCTGTTTGGAAACTAAGAAGCGCCACTACATATGGGATGTGGGCGTCACTGGCAAGGCCAGCATTTATTGCCCACCCCTAATTGCCCGAGAGAAGGCGGTGGTGAGCCGCCTTCTTGAACCGCTGCAGTGCGTGTGGTGAAGGTACTCCCACAGTGCTGTTAGGTAGGGAGTTCCAGGATTTTGACCCAGCGACGATGAA
Source organism: Somniosus microcephalus (assembly GCF_052327205.1). Classification (NCBI taxonomy): domain Eukaryota; kingdom Metazoa; phylum Chordata; class Chondrichthyes; order Squaliformes; family Somniosidae; genus Somniosus; species Somniosus microcephalus. The sequence continues at coordinate 36,513,495 of NC_141005.1, read as the reverse complement.
GGATCGGCGCTATACTTCTAAGTCAGGATGGTGTGCGACTTGGAGGTGGTGGTGTTCCCATGCGCCTGCTGCCCTTGTCCTTCTACTTGGAAGAGGTCACGGGTTTGGGAGGTGCCGCCGAAGAAGCCTTGGCGAGTTGCTGCAGTGCATCTTGTAGATGCTACACACTGCAGCCAAGGTACGCCGGATTCAATTCCACAGAACCGTAGAAGTTCATAGCGTAGGAGACAGCTATTTGGCCAATCATGTCTGTCAATTCTTTGCTACAGCAATCCAAAACTAATCCCATGGCCCTATTCTCTCCCTATAGCCTTCTAACCAACCTCTGCTTAAAATACTTATCCAATTTGCAACCACTTCCTGGGCCAAAGTATTCCATGCTCCAACAACCCCCTGCTGAAATAAATTTTTCCTAAACCTTCTCCTCAGTGTTAATTTTAAATTGAAGACCCCTCAACATCGATTCCCCAACCAGAGGAAAGAGTCTTTCTCTAATCAATCAAAACCAGTCATAATTTTAAAAAACTTCTATTAAATTTCCTCTCTGCGCCAGTGAAAATAGTCCCAGTATCTCATGTCTCTCCTCATAACTACAATTTCTTAGCCCTGGCAATCTATGTTGTATGGTCGCTATGTCTTTAATGTCCTTTCTATAAGCAGGTGCCTAAAACTCCAGAGTACTCTGTGGTTTAACCAATGTTTGCATAAATTCATCATTCCCTCTTTACTCATACTCTCTACCAGGAGATATACTTACTAGGGATGGGTCAATGTGTGAAGTTATATTGTCCACTGGATGAGCCAAGCTATTAGAAAGTCTACTGAAAGGTCTTTTCTCTTTCTTTTCTTGTGAATTATTTTCCCTTATATTCATCACATGACTCTTAAAATCAATTAATCTGGGATAGGTCCCTTTTTATGTCACCTTAACCGTTAGCTCAACTTTTTCTTTCTGTAATTTGGTTATAGTCACCATTTCCATAGTGTTCTCATACCTTCAGATCACTTACTTGTCCTTCTTTCTGAAAACCAGATCTAGAACTGCATCCTTCTTTTGTGAATCATGCAACATTTTAATGAAACCCTTACATAATGAGAGTGGAAACACCCCGTTTGTTAAAATGATCCTGGCAAACTAAACTAATGTTGCTTTTGGTGACCCAGTGATGCCATGTTTTGGCATATCAACACAATATTCTGCTCAGTTGTGAGCAGTGTGTTGTTCTCTTAGCCATTTCTCTCACACACACACTCTATGACAAATCTTGCCCATCTTAGCAGGCAGATCATTAAATGAATTATACCCAGATCTCCTTTTAAATTGTCTCCTTTATAAAAGAGTTTGAACAATTTGGAGAAGACTCTATATTTAGATATTCCAGATTAGAAGTGTGACAGTACCTGGGGTTGCCACCATGGCTCTCTCTTTCATTGGGAGATCTTTGTACGGCAGTATATTTCTCCTCTTCTGTCCTTTCATCATTTTCTAACGCAACTCTTGCCTTATATTGGGCACTTGATTCAATTTCTTCAGCAAGCTGAGCTGCTCTAGCCTCCCGTCGCAAAAATTCTTCAGAATTATCCCTTTCCAAAGGTACCCTGCGAGAAATAAGAGAATAAAAAAACAAGTTAGAAGAAACCACAGCAAATAAAGACAATGGAAAATGAAAGACCAATTAAATGTGAATAAGATGAAGTAAAAAGTATATTAAAAAGCATAAGGGAAGCGAGGAGAGAAAGTAAACAAAAAGGAAAAGTAACACGGATAAAATTTAATTATTACTCCTTTTTATGCAGGGAGGAAGCAAAAAGGGAGGAAAATGAATTTGCATTAACAAAGTTAAAACTGATAAAGCAGACACTGGTGACAAAAACTTGAAACTAGCAATTAATAAATCACAATTTGGAAATTCTAACCAAGCTCTGCACAGATGTACTGGGCAGCAGAAAAGGCTCCGTATTATAGTATATATAAATAAAAATAAAAATACTGAGCAGCTTTAACTAAATATGATTTGTGCTCAACTTGTTAAGCATTTTATTACAGAAACCATTTGATTTTTTAAAAAACAAAATCATGAAGAAACTCTGCAGATTTACTGCCAATTTTCTGCACAGAATTATTCACATCCAATTTTCAACCTGAAGACAAAGAGCTGGGTCACAATATATTAATAAAGTTATACAGAAGGCTTTAATAGCTTTATAAATTAGGGAAAAAATAATTACCCAAAGTCTTTATTGAAATCTGTATACTTACGTATACGAAGATAAACTGCTGTCATAAGTTGATCTCACTCCATAGGTTTCCTCATTAAATCTGAACATGTCATTGGGATCCCAACCATTAGACTAGTGGGGGTGGGGGGGGGGGGGGGGAAAGAGAAGGAGGGGAAAGAAAAGATTTTAACCAACAAACAAAAATCCCTTCTCAACAGCTTAATTTTTCAACACAAAGAGATAACTCATAATTCACTGTTAGGATCATTTGTTTTCAACAAGTATACGCTGAATACTAAAAGGTATCCAAACAGTAATCTCCAAATGGAAGTCTTCCCCTTCAGGATACCCAACAGAAATACAACCTTTTCTTCATAGGAAAGGTAAAGACACACACAGGTAGCTGTCTCATAAAGCTACGCCTGAGAGTTTGAGTGGCTTTACTACAGTATTGCTGTTTGTTTCAGCACCATGGCCTACAAGTTAAATACAACTATCCCAGGGTGGGAAGACAGTCAGTCATTTCTCTGGACCCAACATTAGAAGTTAATGTTTATCAATTTGGAAGTTTAAATATGAAAACCACTGGTCAAATGGGATTATGCAATAAGCACATGGCACTAGTTATTTCTTTGTTTCTAGGAAAAGAAATGCAAACTGGTCTCTCATCCTTTATCGCCTACTCCTAAATTTCAGCTTTTTCCAAAAGGTTCATTCTATGTGTAATCAACATTCAAGATTCCTCTAATCACAGACCTAATTATGAAAGGGGGTGGGGGCTGCAAAACTAGCTGCCAGAAGCAACTTTCACTACTCACAGTTCCCCATGACATTTAATGTTAATGATTCAGTTGACAAACATAAAAAGGGAAAATGTTCCAACCAAGCAAGACTTATTGATTGGTCCAGGATACAAGAAGGATGCAAGATCTGTGGTTAAACCAATAGGAAGATATCAGAGAATGTTTTGAAGTAAATGGCTAAAATGCTCTTAGCTTTGAGTTTTAAAAGGGATGGTCCAGAGCCAAGTGTTATTGTGAGGAAGAGTTCGGAATATATTTTAATTTTAAAGGGAGATTATTTCCAAAGTAATATAATTCAGATATTAACATACCAGAGTAATTTAATACATTACCATGCTACAATGATTATTATAAACTACTTAAGAAACAATTAACCCGTGTGATTCGCTCTGAGGGAAAATCAAATTCTATTGTATCAAAGTCTATACTTAAATGTCAAGATAAATCATTTCTAGCCTCTCAAATTTGTGCCTAAAAACCACTCTACGAATGAAATGCAAGTTAGATCTAACAATAGTAGATGCCTCTGAATTATTCTGTATCCAATGAATTTAGAGGTGCTGTACCAACAGCATATGCTTATAATTTAACCTATCAATTTCTTGGAATGATATTGTAGAAGTATGCAAGAATACTCTAAAAACCAATTACCAAGAAGGAAATTAATCCTTCATTACCATCTTATATTCATTGAATTGCATTTAGTTTTTTTTTAATATTAGTAAAAGGCAGAGTACATTGCTCAAAATAGTTTGCAGAAAATCATCACTAATTCTAGCTAAATTCTTTTGGCCCCAGATTCACCAGAGAACAGACTAAGTGGCTCCTTTCTCAATTTATAACAATGCAAATGCTGCTACCAGATAGTAGCCAGCCATTATATTCAAACATATAGCACTTTGATCTGGAACAAACAATAAAAGCATACTTTCCCTAGAACATTTTGCCTATCTAGAAATGGCAAACTGGTTGTTTTGATCTATGGAATACAAAACCACCATTTTCTCCAAAGCCTCCTTTTTATAGGTCGCCGCTTACGATGCAATATCCTCTTTCTGGTCAAATTTCCCCAGCCAAGTTAAAATCAGTGGACCTGCCTGCATCCAAGCCAATCTTGAACTATCTACTAGGAAAAGTACTATAAATGGTACGGATTCCTTAGATTTTCCTTTGCCTCTGTGGAAAGCACCTAGGTATCTTCTGAGCAGCAAACCATCTCACAAACTAACTATGTGGGAGATCATAAGCAAGAGCCTGTACACACTGCCTCTCCAGTCCCACAGTGGCAACTCAAACTGAAACAAACAGTGGACAACTATGCACAGATTGGCTGCTGTAATAATGTATTTTATATCCTTTCTGGAAAACAGACTGGATTTAACTAGTGTAAGCCACAGACATAAGCTAAAATATATTTTGGCTGTATTTAGGTACTGATCTAAAGGATTAAATGTATAGTTAAAAAATTTACCACATCTGATTCCAGAGCTTCCAAATCTTCACTGGTGCTATCACCGCCATCCCATGGTTCTAGATCTTTATCTTTGTGCTCACCATTTAGTCTAGAGCCTATGGCAGCATCAGTGAAAGCATCTGAAATAGGAATTCATTACATTCAGATTATATATATATTTTTTTCTTTTAAAGCCAACATGTTAATCTGCTGTATCAAAACAATTTTAACTATTAGTTACAAACAATTATGGAAATAAAATTACCTCATATTTTGCACAGAGATATGTTGTTTCTACATAATAATAGCTAGAGACCACAGAAATACCAATTAAAGTCCATGGCTAGAAATCTACTCGTGTCTACAAATTTGGCAATTACATTTTAATTTCAAATATAGTGCACCAAACTAGTATGGGGTTGAATTACTGGGAATAGTTTTATCCATTCTATTCTGTACACAGTATGTAATATGTATATATTCACACACACATACATACATGGAAATATCAATTCTATTAGAAAATGACAGGATCAATTACAAATTTGCATCCCAAGATTGTAAGCAGTATGTCTTGTTTGCCAATATTTTATTACAGATTATTCACATCATTTTAATGACAATATTGTAGTGGGCAAACACAAGTTTATACTAAATAATAAAAAGTCACTACAAGGTGGCAATAATTGACATTTGCATTTTTAGTCTGAAACTGTATACAAATATGAAATTCATATTTATAATTTTTATCTGCTCATATGGCTATTTAGAAAGTGGGTTACAGGATGGTGTGGAATGTGGATAGACTACACTGCGGTATTAACATACGCTATCAAATGGAAAGATACAGGTTTGAAACTCATCTCTTCTAGTTCTCAACCGGCGCCATGCCAAGCAAGGAATTCTGGGCAGAGGCCAAGGCAGGCCCTGTAGGGAAGTGGGGGTAATCAGATGAATGCGCCATTGTTGCAATCATATGTTTCCCACATGCTGCTCAAAGACTGGAAGAAATAGGAAACCCAGCTGTCTATCTGTCCTCAATAGCAGAGTGGAACCTAAAAATACAACAGGAAGAAAATGGGCGCTTCATTGGGTAATAAATGCTCTCAACAGAAAAATGTTTAAATGCAAGCTGGAAATACACTAAAAACATCATGTGCATGATAAAGAATCAGACCTGTGGTCTAAAAGTCTCGCGCACACACACATACAGACAATCACTAAGCTAAGGAGCTGAACATCTAACTGATGAGAGCTTGTATTATGTAGGCAAAGATCAGTCAAGCATTCTCGGTTACTGACTTGATCCTTTCAGCTCTGAAGACCACACCATCGGTCAAGCCCATGGTCAGTTTTTTTTCTACAGTATTAATTTCACCCCATTTCCTTTCTGTGGATCACCCTGGAGTAACAAACCATACTCAAGATAACCAGGACAGTGGTGACCTGTTTCCATAACTGTGCTGATGGCATTCTGTAATCTGCTCCAGGTGAGGTGCAAGAGCAACCTGTGATGACATGCCTCTGTCCCCCTAAAAGTGGGACAGCATCTGGACTCCATTTTGTACTTTACAAAAGATCACATCGGAGATGGAAACTGTGAATGAGAAAATGTAGCCATTGGCCAAATTTCTACCACTTTTTGGCACGGCACAGTGCAAGGCCGATGCAGGCTATGCAGTTAGTGCCGACAGCTGATCTGAGCTACAGCAGCAACTGGAGTACTACAATCAACCTCGGCTCTCCTGAGCTGAGCACAGGAGGAGACAAAAAGTCAGCCAGGAATCACTCATGGTCACAGTCTAATCACCCATGCTGTAAATTGCATGTGTGTGAATGTCATGGGAGGTCAGCATCAGGGCTCAGCTAGTCAAATAAACTGCCAACACTCTGTATCTAGGAGCACACATAAAAAATACCACATCTGTTCCTGTTCCATTGGAACAGGAACAGAAGAGTCAGTGCCTTCAGGATCTGAAGGGAGAAATTTGGCAGAAAAAACAATCAATGCATGTGACTGGAAAAGGTAATCAAGTATAGAGTCCACCAGCCATGCACCAGTGTGCAGCTCAAAGTTTAACTTTGTGCATGCACATTAAGCATTACACAGTATTTCAAAAAGAGTAAAAGATTCTCATCTGAAACAGAAAACAGACTGCTTTTGATGATAAATGCTAGTCAGCATTGGCTGGGTCAGTTGGAAAAAAAATCCAAATCTAAAGCAGTGAATAATTCCCAGTCAAGGACAGAAATATTCAGGATTAATTAAGTGGATCAGCACTAAACATTTCAACAAAAGATGGTACTGAAGCAAACCAACAGCGAGTACTGAAAGTACCAAACTAGCCCAATATTGACACCACATTCAAAGATGATCCGAAACTAAGGATCATGATTCAGTGGATGAGCCTGATGGCCTTCCATGGGATTCCCTGGTTCTGATGGAGACAAGCATCCAGGCTATTTTTCAGAGGCTTACCAATCTCGTAGGCCGGCGGCAGCGTTCCAGAGCCACGTCACGATTCAAAACATGACGCAGGCAGGAGGAAGCAGCTGATTGGGTGAGTACTTATACTATACTCTATAGTTTGACAGTTAAGGTTCATAGTTTATAAAGTTTAGAAGGTCTTAATTTTGTGGTTATACTTTCTAAGGTCTCTGTTGTGTAGCGGGGAGTGCTAGGAAACAAGGGCCCTTGAGTATATAATTTAATAGTATAATTGGTGGTATTGATTTAATTTAAATTAATTAAAGGGTAAGTCATGGCAGCAAAGCTCGGCCCCGTGGCATGCTCCTCCTGCACTATGTGGGAAATCAGGGACACTTCCTGTGTCCCTGACGACCATGTGTGCGGGAAGTGTTTCCAGCTGCAGCTACTGGCAGGCCGCATTGCGGCGCTGGAGCTGCGAATGGATACATACTGGAGCATTCACGATGCGGAGGACGTCGTGGATATCACGTTTAATCAGTTGGTCACACAACAGGTAAAGGCTGCACAGGCAGGAAGGGAATGGGTGACCGCCAGGCAGAGTAGTAGGCGCAGGCAGGTAGTGCAGGGGTCCCCTGTGGCCATCCCCCTCTCAAACAGATATACCGCTTTGGATATTGTTGGGAAGGATGGCTTATCGGGGGAAGGCAGCAGCAACCAACTTCCTGGCACCATGGGTGGTTCTGCTGCACGGGACGGGAGGAAAAAGAGTGGGAGAGCTATAGTGATAGGGGATTCTATTGTAAGGGGAATAGATAGGCGTTTCTGCGGCCGCAAATGAGACTCCAGGATGGTATGTTGCCTCCCTGGTGCAAGGGTCAAGGATGTCTTGGAGCGGCTGCAGGGCATTCTGGAGGGGGAGGGTGAACAGCCAGTTGTCGTGGTGCATATAGGTACCAACGATATCGGTAAAAAACGGGATGAGGTCCTAAAAGCCGAATATAGGGAGTTGGGAGGCAAATTTAAAAAATAGGACCTCAAAGGTAGTAATCTCAGGATTGCTACCAGTGCCACGTGCTAGTCAGAGTAGAAATAGAAGGATATTTCAGATGAATACGTGGCTAGAAGAATGGTGCAAGGGGGAGGGATTCAAATTCCTGGGACATTGGAACCGGTTCTGGGGGAGGTAGGACCAGTACAAACAGGACGGTTTGCACCTGGGCAGGACCGGGACCGATGTCCTAGGGGGAGTGTTTGCTAGTGCTGTTGGGGAGGGTTTAAACTAAAATGGCAGGGGGTTGGAAACCTGTGCAGGGAGACAGAGGAAAGGGAAGCAAGGATAGAAGCAAAAGACAGGAAAGAGAAAAGCAAAAGTGGAAGTCAGAGAAATCAAGGGTGTAAATCAAACATGGCTGCAGTAAACGATAATTCTAAAAGGTCCAAGAGTGTTAAAAAAACAAGCCTGAAGGCTTTGTGTCTTAATGCAAGGAGCATTTGTAATAAGGTGGATGAATTAGCTGCGCAAATAGATGTAAACGGATATGATATAATTGGGATTACGGAGACATGGCTCCAGGGTGACTAAGGCTGGGAATTCAACATCCAGGGGTATTCAATATTCAGGAAGGACAGGCAAAAAGGAAAAGGCAGTGGGGTAGCATTGCTGGTTAAAGAGGAGATTAACACAATAGTAAGGAAGGATATTAGCTCTGATGATGTGGAATCTGTATGGGTAGAGCAGAGAAATACCAAGGGGCAGAAAACGTTAGTGGGAGTTGTATACAGGCCCCCAAACAGTACTGCTGAGGTTGGGGATGGCATTAAAAGAGATGCGTGCAATAAGGGCACAGCAGTTATCATGGGTGACTTTAATCTACATATAGATTGGTCTAACCAAATTAGTAACAATACTGTGGAAGAGGAATTCCTAGAGTGTATACGGGATGGTTTCCTGGACCAATATGTCGAGGAACCAACTAGAGATCAAGCCATCTTAGACTGGGTATTATGTAATGAGAAAGGATTAACTGGCAATCTTGTTGTGCGAGGCCCCTTGGGGAGGAGCGATCATAATATGATTGAATTCTTCATTAAGATGGAGAGTGAAGTAGTCGATTCAGAGACTTGGGTACTGAATTTAAATAAAGGAAACTACGATGGTATGAGGCGCGAGTTGGCTAGGATGGATGGTGGAATGTTACTTAAAGGGTTGACGGTGGATAGGCAATGGCAAACATTTGAAGATTGCATGGATGAACTACAGAATTTGTTCATCCCTGTTTGGCATACAAATAAAACAAAAAAGGTGACTCAACCATGGCTAACAAGGGAAATTAGGGATAGCATAAGATCCAAGGAGAGGACATATAAATTGGCCAGAAAAAGCAGCAAACCTGAGAATTGGGAACAGTTTAGGATTCAGCAAAGGAGGACAAGGATTAATTAAGAGGGGGAAACTAGAATGTGACAGTAAGCTTGCAGGGAACATAAAAACTGACTGTAAAAGCTTCTATAGATACGTGAAGAGAAAAAGATTGGTAAAGTCAAGCGTAGGTCCCTTGCAGTCAGAATCAGGGAAATTTATAATGGGGAACAAAGACATGGCAGACCAATTAAATACATACTTTGGTTCTGTCTTCACAAAGGAGGACACAAATAAACTCCCAGAAATGTCAGGGAACATAGGGTCTAATGAGAGGGAGGAACTGCATGAAATCAGTATTTGTAGGGAAATGGTGTTAGGGAAATTGACGGGATTGAAGGCCGATAAATCCCCAGGGCCTGATAATCTACATCCTAGGGTACTTAAGGAAGAGGCCCTAGAAATAGTAGATGTACTGCTGGTCATCTTCCAAAATTCTATAGACTCTGGAACAGTTTCGTACAAGATCGGACAAAGTCAACATGGATTTACAGAAGTTAAATCATGCTTGACTAATCTACTGGAATTTTTTGAGGATGTAACTGGTAGAATAGAGAAGGGAGAACCAGTGAATGTGGTGTACTTGGACTTTCAGAAGGCTTTTGATAAGGTCCCGCATAAGAAACCAGCGTGCAAAGTTAAAGCACATGGGATTGGGGGTAAGGTACTGACTTGGATAGAAAACTGGTTGGCAGACAGGAAGCAAAGAGTTGGAATAAATGGGTCTTTTTCTGAGTGGAAGGCAGCGACTAGTGGGGTACCGCAGGGATCGGTGCTAGGACCCCAGTTATTCACAATATATATTAATGATCTAGACGAGGGAACTAGATGTAATATCTCCAAGTTTGCAGACGACACAAAGCTGGGTGGGCGTGTATGCTGTGAGGAGGATGCAGAGAAACTCCAGTACGATTTGGACAGGTTGGGCGATTGCATCTGCCCAGTATAATGTGGATAAATGCGAGGTTATCCACTTTGGTGGCAAAAACAGGAAGGCAGATTATTATCTGAACGGCAATAGATTGGGAAAAGGGGAAATGCAACGAGACCGGGTGTCCTTGTGCACCAGTCGCTGAAGGTAAGCATGCAGGTGCAGCAGGCGGTTAAGGCGGCAAATGGAATGCTGGCCTTCATAGCGAGAGGATTTGAGTACAGGAGCAAGGATGTCTTGCTGCAGTTGTACAGGGCCTTGGTGAGACCACACCTTGAGTACTGTGTGCAGTTTTGGTTGCCTTATCTGAGGAAGGATGTTCTTGCCATGGAGGGAGTGCAGCGAAGATTCACCAGGCTGATACCTGGGATGGCAGGAATGACGTATGGAGAGAGATTGGGTCGATTAGGCTTATATTCGCTAGAGTTTAGAAGAATGAGAGGGGATCTCATTGAAACTTATAAAATTCTAACAGGACTAGACAGACTAGATGCAGGAAGGCTGTTCCCGATGGCCGGGGAGTCCAGAACCAGGGGTCACAGTCTAAGAATAAGGGGTAAGCCATTTAGGACTGAGATGAGGAGGAATTTCTTCACCCAGAGTGGTGAACCTGTGGAATTCTCTATCACAGAAGACAGTTGAGGCCAATTCATTAAATATATTCAAGAAAGAGTTAGATATATTTCTTAAGGCTAAGGAGATCAAGGGATATGGGGAGAAAGCAGGGACAAGGTACTGAATTTGGATGATCAGCCATGATCGCAGTGAATGGCGGAGCAGGCTCGAGGGGCCAAATGGCCTACTCCTGCTCCTATCTTCTATGTTTCTATGGTTCATCCCAATGGGTTACCTCAGAGGTCAGCTGCACCAATTTACTTAGTCTTCGTAGCACTGCAGACCTATAAAACAGTTCATAACAATGGAGGTGGGTGGACTTGATGACCCTAAAGAGAAAATTTGAGTCAGGGGGCACTACAAGGTAGATTTTCTATTCAGTAACACCCAATTTCCAGGTGTAAAGTGAGAATTACTGATTGAAAAGTGGAGGAAGGAGCCGTAACATCCGCTTGTCTTTCCATTTTATGCATCACATTTCTATTCTACATTAACAGGTGGAAGCTTAATTTTAATAGAGATATGAAATCCCTAGGACTTCATATTCCTGCCCATTGAATACAAGGGTCCGGATTTGAGCGGCACATATATATACAGAGTACATTTAATGCCTTAGTCTCTATTAAAACCATTGCTCTCTCTCACCCTGGCCGGTCCCCCTGATACGACCCTCATCTTCGCTCGCTTAAGTCCAAGGGTCGCAGACTTGAACAGATATGGCGGACAACTGGTTTAGCCAGTCACCGCCAGATCTGGCTGGACCAGATAAAGCATTATCGGGTCCTGCTCTCGTCTGCCAAAACTGCTCACTATTCCAGGATCATTCTGGAATGCAAAGATAACCCCCAGCTTCTTTTCTCTACCACTGACCATCGTCTTAAACCGCTCTTCCCCCATCTTATCCACCCTCACCTCCAACAACAAGTGCAAGGAGCTCATGGACTTTTGTCTCCAAGATTGAAACCATCCGAATTACTGCCTCTGCCCACTTCCCTTCCTTCCCCTAGCCCTGAACTAGCAACTTTTTCCAGTTTCTCTCCGATCTCCTCTCAGGACCTCTCCGAGCTCATCTTGTCCATGAGACCCACTTCCTGCTCCCTCAACCCTATTCCTACTAAAATGCTGACCACCCAACTTCCTTTTCTGGCTCCCATGTTAGCTTATATTATTAAACTGTTCTCTCTCCTCAGGTATGGTCCCCTCTCCTTCAAATCTGTCATCAAGCGCAATTATTTCATGTTTTAAATTGGACTGGATTAAAGAGGGCATGCTAGGGTGATAACTGTCAGCAGAGCCCGATTGGCCACATGCATGATGCCACCAATCATATCTGCAGCCCTTGGCACAATGACCATGGGAGACCTGTTGTGGTCAGCATAAGAATAAGAAATAGGAGCAGGAATAGGCCATTCAGACCTTCGAGCCTGCTCTGCCATTCAATAAGATCATGGCTGATCTTTTACCTCAACTCCATATCCCTTGATTCCCTTAGTATCCAAAAATCTATCGATCTCTGTCTTGAATATACTCAATGACTGAGCATGCACAGCCCTCTGGGATAGAGAATTCCAAAGATTTACAACCCTTTGAGTGAAGAAATTTCTCCTCATCTCCGTCGTAAATGGCCGACCCCTTATTCTGAGACTATGATCCCTGGTTCTAGACTCCTCAGCCAGGGGAAACATCCTCCCAGCATCTACCCTGTCAAGCCCTGTAAGAATTTTGTTATGTTTCAATGAGATCACCTCTCATTCTTCTAAACTCCAGGGAATATAGGCCCATTCTACTCAATCTCTCCTCATAGGACAACCCTCTCATCCCAGGAATCAATCTAGGTGAACCTTTATTGCACCCTCTTCGAAGGCAAGTATATCCTTCCTTAGGTAAGGAGACCAAAACTGTATACAATACTCCAGGTGCAGTCTCACCAAGGCCCTATATAACTGTAGTAAGACATCTTTACTCTTATACTCCCCTTTGTAATAAATGCCAACATACCATTTGCTTTCCTAATTGCCTGCTGTACCTGCATGTTAACTTGTGATTCGTGTACTAGGACACCCACGTCCTCTGAATACCAATGTTTCCGAGTCTCAGTATTTCAAAAATATTCTGCTTTTCTATTTTTCCTACCAAAGTGGATAACTTCACACTTCTCCACATTATATTCCAATTGCCATGCTCTTGCACACTCAACCTGTCTATATCAGGGACACAGATGCAGAATTGCGTCAGCTGTTGCAAAGACATCTGCTAATATAGAATCATAGAAATTTACGGCACAGGAGGAGGCCATTTGGCCCATCGTGTCTGTGCTGAAAAACAGGTAGACTATCCTTTATCCGAATTTCCAAAAACCGAAAACCTCTAAAAACCGAAAGTTTTTTCGTTCAGCGTAAGTCGTGCGCACGACATGACCAGAGTGGCGCACGACTTACGCTGAGCAGGGCAGAGGGTCACAGAGTTCCCTCCTGGGTAGGAGATTGCAGGCCGAGCCGGGCAGTGTGAAGGAGGTACCGGGAGAGTGAACCCAACAATACAGCGGCCCATCCGATAGCTGCAGCGGCCCGTCCGATATTCTTTTCTCCCCCCGACCCGACCCGCCCGATATTCTTTTCTCCCCCCCCCCCCACCCGACCCCCGACGCGAACCACAGCCCGTCCGATATTCTTTTCTCCCCCCCACCCGACCCGACCCCCCCCCCCAACCCGAACCGCGGCCCGTCTGATATTCTTTTCTCCCCCCGACCACCCCCCCCCCCCCCGACCTGAACCACGGCCCGTCCGATATTCTTTTCTCCCCCCCCCACCCGACCCCGACCTGATTTGCGGGCCAGCTTAGTAGGAGTCAGCCGATATCTGGCTTTCCAGAGAAGCAGGAAGGAGAATGAGACACGGAACAGTCGCAAGAGGTAGCCTGAACTTTTAAAATTTATATTAAATACAAATTTCCCAGTCTTATCAGAATACCTTCTGAAATCCAAAAAATTCCAAAAACCAAAACTCAGCTGGTCCCAAGGCTTTCGGATAAGGGATAGTGTACCTGTATAGGGCAGGCATAGACAGTAACAGTAGCCACAAATCTGCCTCCACCTTCTTCCAGGCATACTGCAAAACCAATGTATGGGGATGGTACTCTAGAATGTCAAACAGGGCCATCCTCCTCGCAACCATCTCATGTAGCACCACCTTCGCTTCACCAGCCATTAAACAAGGGTCAGGTGCTAGGCTGCACTGTTACTTACTTCTATTGTGTGCCTCTATATTGGTTTTCCATTCACTTCATTTTTGCCCGTCATTTCTTTCCCCTCTCTCCCTTCAGCATTTGCTTTCCAAAGGATCTATAAAAAAATTCCCCCTCAATGCTGCCACTTACCTTTAAGTGTCCAGATCTCTTAAAATCTCACATGTATCACATGTAGGCTTTCTGCCTGACCAAGGCCAAAGCTGCACATGGAGCATGGAATAATTATGCTAATAAGTTGACCACGTAAATGGCGTGCAATCAGCATACCACACTTCTGGTCAGCTTTGCCCTGGTTTCTCGGCTGTCAGGTCATTGTTTGACACGAGACTGGGAAGATATTGAGAGTCTCCACTGACAAGCAAGGCAGCCCAATAACCCTCCCAACATTTCTTGGTGAATTGCTAACTTTCTTTTGACTGTTGATCGAGGGGAAACAAATACTACAAGACTAATCCATAGATAGCCGGCAGAGAATTAATTAACAGAAACCTCTCCATTGACATGGCATTCTGGGGTTAGGTCACAAAAGAACACCCCAATGTCATGGCCAATTTCTTTGGGGAAAATTTGGAATTTTCCTCAGTGCTTATCTGAGCTTATCCTAGTGATATGGAGAAGATACTGCAATGTTTTGCATTTTAAAAAGAAAATCACAACTATATACCTGGTTCAATGCATTTGGAGCGATCATTTGTTTCATGTTGGCAAAGCACTCTAATCCCTTGCAATCACCTTGTTTAGCACAAAGTAAAATTGGAAAAGTGCAGTATGTCCCAAATGGAGCCAAGCCTCAGTGTTACAATAAATGCAATGTCAATTCTGTAAGACTGCTATTATTTGAGTTGTAATCTTCCCTTCCGCTGAATGCAACCTACCCCATGATCCAAAGGTTCAAAGTATCTCATGAATGTTGTCCAATGTTTTATCTAATCTAATATGGTACAAAACAATTATTTGTAAACTATTTTCCAAATCACCAAGAGGTGGTCTTCAGGGAGTGCTATTTATTATGCTTATAAACCCATTTAGGCTACCTCTCCCTCACCAAATGTCACATTATAATCAAAACAATATATGTGCTTTCCTCTGCCTCAACAACCTTTCCCTTAAAGCAGGAATTGCAAGTTTTTGCATACATTATAGGAATCACTGCAATTCCTGCAAGTAATTTTTATATGACAGGCAATAAAATTGTACAAAATGCAAGTCAACCTAAAGTCGTCAATGTACAGCAACAGTAAACTCAAGGTTCACCGTGGGGGTCGAAAGAAGCAATGCAAGACACTGTGGAAGGTGGGTGAGGGGACAATCATACTCCTGGCTCTACCACTTACAACTGTGAAAATGTCACTAGAATAGGATTTGTTTGGTTTACAGTATGTCCTAGCTCTGAAAATGATGCTATGACAACACAATTTAAAATAAGAAAGCCCATCTTAAAGATTTTATTTGCTTAGGTAGAAACCCAACATCAGTACTTGCAATAAAATAAAAACAGCATACAAGATATATTGTGCCACTTCCTACGAAAACAAAGCCTTTTAGAATCATGACAGTCACAGCCATGTGCTTTGTACAACCATTGAACAGGCTAAACAAGCTGAAAGCCTTTTGTTTCACTTCAGCTGCATCACAGGGCCCCCCCAACCACTCCTTAAAAAAGTGCATTGCTGTACAAATACCAGAAATTCGCGATCCTTTTCGGGCAATTTGCTGAAACAAACTTTAGTATTTCTAATGTATATTTTCTCTTTGGTTTTAACATAGAAACATAGAAGATAGGAGCAGGAGTAAGCCATTCGGCCCTTTGAGCCTGCTCCGCCATTCAACGAGATCATGGCTGATCATCCAAACCCTAGCACCCGGTCCCTACACCGACAGCCATCCCATAAGTGTAGTTTTTAAATCATTAGGATGTACTCAAACAACTGCTTTAGAAAAACTGCAATTAAGATTTTTCATGATGAAAAAAAAGTTTCCGTATTGTTTCTATATTCCCCGACTAAATTTAATGCTCATAAGTTTACCACAATTAGAAGTATACCAACTTTTTTTAAAAAGCCAATACAATTCTACAAAAGTTATGCCACACTGTGACTTATAAATGCTACTTCCATCCTAATACAGTACGAAACTACTATATTGAGGCAAGATTTTTTTTTAAGCTGTTCATTTTTTTTAAAAATCTTGCAAATTGAGAAAAAACAGCAACCTAAAAGTAAAGCTCTTTTCAGTTCACTGAATTAACTAGCTCAACACAAAATGTTATTCACTTATCAGGAATTCAGAGTAAATCAATTACAAGGAGCTTCTTTTTAAAATGTAAGCCGCTTCAATTTTTTTTAAAAAAATGTCATATATGCAGCAGACGTGTGTACTGCACAATGAAATGTTGATTTTTACGAGTCCTCCGGTAGAAGCTGTTTTGAAACCTGTATGCTTCATACTAACACCTCTAATTTACTATTGGAAATTATGGCATTTATACAAGTAAATGCACAATTTTATACAATTGTGTAATTTTTTTTTCCAAAAGGTGTACATTCTTGTCTACAACTAAAGTTATTTAGGATGAATGCCAATAGGTATTCATAGAAGATTGTTCTCTTCACTAACATGAAGTTGGCTCTGCAGTACATTCCCCAGTAAACTAAATCGATCATATCAATTCAGACTAAAAATCCAAATGAATTTTTCTTGAAGCAGTTATTGAATATTTTTTAGTAGTTTGAGGGTCATTCAAATTTAACATGCAATATTTTCTAAGGTTTACTGCCCACTTTGAAGTAGTGCACAAGTAGTAAATGTTAAGCTCAAAATCAGTTTTAAAAAATGGGACAGTGTTAATATACATGTACGGTATAAAAACAAAGTAAATCTCAGAATTACCTGTTTCAGATGGAACTAGAGATCAGAAAGAAAAGGTGGAAAAAGAAACAATATCAGTAAATCAAATATATATTAAGGATCAAGATGAACAATCTGCCTGGCAGGTTTAATTAATTGACATTCGCTTACTAAAAATACTGTGTATGGGCCTATCAAAATGAGGGGATAAACATGCATGGAATAGTTTTTTTTATTTTTTACTTTGTACTAAAGTTGGAGCAGGGAACACAGCAGATGGAAAACAGAGCAAATATTTCCCGATAGCATCTCAATACTAAACTCAGCAGAAAACACAAGGGGAAAAAGGGAGAGTCCGCAAGCAGGTTGGGGGGGGGGGGGGGGGGGAAAAAGAGGGGCAAGCAACAACAACTTGTACTTATATAGCACATTTAACGTAGTAAAACGTCCCACGGTGCTTCTCAGGAGTATTAAGACAAAAAAATTGACACCGAGCCTCATAATGAGAAATTAGGACAGGTGACCAAAAGCTTGGTCAAAGAGGTAGGTTTTAAGGAGCGTCTTAAAGGAGGAAAGAGAGGTAGAGAGGCGGAGGGGTTTAGGCAGGGAATTGCAGAGTTTAGGGCCAAGGCAACAGAAGGCACGGCCACCAATGGTTGAGCGATTATAATCAGGGATGCTCAAGAGGGCAGAATTAGAGGAGCGCAGATATCTCGGGGTGGGGGGAGGTTGGGCTGGAGGAGATTACAGAGATAGGGAGGGGAGAGGCCATGGAGGGATTTGAAAACAAGGATAATAATTCTGAATTTAGAGCAGACGAGCCGGGGTAGGTAGAATGCGGGAGCCGGCAGTGGGGGGGGGGGAAAAGAGAGGGGGTGTGAGCAGGCAGTGAAGGGGGGGGGGGGGGGGGAGAAAGGGAGAGAGAGGAAGGAGGGGATGGGGGAAGGAGGGAGGGGGAGAGAGAGGGCGAGCGTCCAGGCCCGGGGGGGGGGGGGGGGGGGGGTGGAAGAGAGGGACACACACGAAAACCAAATACTGTGTTGGTTGAGCAAATGTTCCAACACACTTCCCGTCTGCTGCTTGCTCCTCTGCTAGAGGATCCTCAATTATTGCATGGATCAATCCAAACCTCAGGACTGTTGATCATTGGGCCTTTTTCATTCCCTGCATTTATCTGCAGTACGTCCTCTGTAGGACTGCTAAATTCCAATTAATTAATAAACTAATAAGCTTTCATCACATTACCAATCTAAAAAAAAGTGTTAAACAAGCAGAAGGGAATTATCACTATGAAAACTAGCTTCAAAACTCAGTTTAACCCGTTTCATGTTGTACAAGCAGATTTGCAGAGTTAGGTGCTTCATCCAAACATTATTTCTATTAAATTAATATATATGTTTTATTCTGTAAATTTTTAGGAACTATGACCATTACTGTTGCACTACAGGACTGAATGGAACACCACTATTAACATAAAATGTAAAATCAAAGATGCCAAATAGGTTATTTTTCAAGCTAGGGTGGGAGAGAGGGGGAAAAGATAACTATGCATCTTAAAATTGTTTCATTGCAATATTCTGCACATGTCACAGTTCCAAATAAGTATTTTAAATATGCCCAGATTACTTCTGCAATATATTTTAGGATTCCATTTCTACCAACCATGCACAGTAAATATACTTTTGGACATCGTTGTAGTGCCTCAGGGTAACTATTTTCAGCTGCTTCATCAATGACCTTCCCTCCAGCATAAAGTCAGAACTGGGCCATTTGCTGATGATTGCAGTGTTCAGCCAAATTCATACTTCCTCAGGTAACAAAGCAGTCCGTGCCCGCATGCAGCAAGTCCAAAACAACATCCAGACTTAGGTTGATAAGTAGCATGTAGCATTCATGCCACACAAGTGCCAGAAAATGACCGTTTCCAATACGAGAATGTCTAACCACCTCCCCTTGACATTCAATGGCATTACCATTGTCAAATCCCCCACCATCAACATCCTGAGGGCTCACCATTGACCAGAAACTCTGGCATAAGCCAGGGGCGTGATGGAATATACTCCACTTGCCTGGATATGTGCGGCTGTGACACTCGAGTAGCTCAACACCATCCAGGACAAAAGCAGACTGCTTGATGGGCATTCAATCCAATAACTAAACGTCCACTCCCTCCACCACTGGCATACCATGGCTGCAGTGTGCCTACAGGATGCACTAAAGCACGTCTTCAAGGCTCCTTCAGCAGCACCTCCCAAACCTTCACCACCTGGAAGGGCATGGGCAGCAGGTGCATGGTCCTCTCCCCCTCCCAGTCACACCATCTATTGTTGAATATATAATGCCGTTCCTTCATCGTCGCTAGGTCTAGATCCTGGATCTCCCTACTTAACAGCACTGTAGGAGTACCTTCACCACATGGACTGCAGCGGTTGAAAAGGCAGCCCATCACCACCTTCTCAATGGCAACTAAGGATGGGCAAAAAATGCCAGTTTTGCCAGCAACACCCATATTCAGAGATTTAAAAAAAAAAAAAAAATTAAGTGGACTATAATGAAGTGGACTAAAATGCTGAAAAATAGACCAGTCAAATGTTCAATATCAAATGAAGTTTGGCTTTTTAAAATCAGAGTACTCTTACCACCAACTAAAAATACATTTTAAGAACGCAGAATGTCCAACTGGTGACATTTACACATTTTTCTACAGTCAAAGAATCCCACATGTT
Organism: Somniosus microcephalus; assembly: GCF_052327205.1. Classification (NCBI taxonomy): domain Eukaryota; kingdom Metazoa; phylum Chordata; class Chondrichthyes; order Squaliformes; family Somniosidae; genus Somniosus; species Somniosus microcephalus. The sequence continues at coordinate 36,493,804 of NC_141005.1, read as the reverse complement.
TCGGCAGCAATAGCATTCTATAATTCTGTGGATGGCTATTTTTAAACTGGAGGGATGTTTATTTTCCATTTGTTGAGAAAGCAGGAATGTCACAGCTGAAAAATTCAGGAATCTAAGCTACACAATTAACTTGAATACAAATCTCCATCCATTGACCATGAATGGGCATAGATTCTGTCCCTGTGTACAAAAGCCATCCCATACCACCACTCTGCCAAGCCTCCAATATTAAGTATTATTATGAAATAAATAAACTGCTTAAAAGGACGTAGGTCCTCTACAGTTATGAGTTTAATAGTTACTTTATATCCTCTTTGCAATGAGCTTTTAATAAAGGAAATAATTAATTGACTGAACTAGAGTCATTTTACTTACTAATTAGAGAACAGGCTATTTTATGGAACAGGCTATTTTAGATCTAGTATTGTGTAATGAGACTGGGTTAATTAATAACCTTGGGGAAGAGTGATCATATGATAGAATTTTATATTGCATTTGAGTGATTTAGTTAAGTTTTCAGTTGGCTAAGGTAGATTGGGAAACTAGATTAAAAGATATGGTGTAAGAAATCACACAACACCAGGTTATAGTCCAACAGCTTTATTTGAAATCACAAGCTTTCGGAGCGCTGCTCCTTCTTCAGGTGAAGTGGAGAAATGCATAAAGACACAGCTTATATAGTCAGAGAATCATGTCAGATGTTTACAGGTAACCTTTCCAACTGCCATTTATCGCACCTCGGCAGGGAGATAATCACAGCAGTCAAAGGTGTGAATGGTGTCCAAACAGGTCAGTCAGGGAAACATTACATCAAAGAACAATGAGGTGTGGTCACAAGGGGTCAAATATTGCAGATGCTGGGGTCTGTATGAAAAACAAAAACAGACAAAAAACATTTTTTTTGGCTGGAAATCACAGCAGGTCCAGCCGCATCTGTGTAGAGAGAACAAGTCAATGTCGACTCGAGTCTGGATGACCCTGCATCAGGTGGGGTTACATGTAGCGTGACATGAACCCAAGATCTCGGTTAAGGCCGTCCTCATGGGTGCGGAACTTGGCTATCAGTTTCTGCTCGACGATTTTGCGTTGTCGTGTGTCTCGAAGGCCACCTTGGAGAATGCTTACCCGAAGATCGGAGGCTGAATGTCCTTGACTGCTGAAGTGTTCCCCGACTGGGAGGGAACACTCCTGCCTGGTGATTGTTGCGCGGTGTCCGTTCATCCGTTGTCGCAGTGTCTGCATGGTCTCGCCGATGTACCATGCTCCGGGGCATCCTTTCCTGCAACGTATGAGGTAGACAATGTTGGCCGAGTCACATGAGTATGTACCATGTACCTGGTGGGTGGTGTCCTCACGTGCGATGATCTGGCATGTCTTGCAGAGGTTGCTGTGGCAGGGTTGTGTGGTGTCGTGGTCGCTGTTCTCCTGAAAGCTGGGTAATTTGCTGCGAACGATGGTCTGTTTGAGGTTAGGCGGCTGTTTGAAAGCGAGTAGTGGAGGCGTGGGGATGGCCTTAGCGAGGTGTTCGTCGTCATCGATGACATGTTGAAGGCTGCGAAGAACATGGCGTAGTTTCTCCGCTCCGGGGAAGTACTGGACGACGAAGGGTACTCTGTTGGTTGTGTCCCGTGTTTGTCTTCTGAGGAGGTCTATGCGATTTTTCGCTGTGGCCCGTCGGAACTGTCGATCGACGAGTCGAGCGTCATATCCCGTTCTTACAAGGGCGTCTTTCAGTGTCTGTAGGTGTCCATCGCGTTCCTCCTCGTCTGAGCAGATCCTGTGTATTCGCAGGGCTTGTCCATAGGGGATGGCTTCTTTAACGTGGTTAGGGTGGAAGCTGGAGAAGTGAAGCATCGTGAGGTTGTCCGTGGGCTTGCGGTAGAGTGAAGTGCTGAGGTGTCCGTCTTTGATGGAGATTCGTGTGTCCAGGAATGAGACTGATTCTGAGGAGTAGTCCATGGTGAGTTTGATGGTGGGATGGAACTTGTTGATGTTATCGTGTAGTCTTTTCAGTGATTCTTCGCCGTGGGTCCATAGGAAGAAAATGTCGTCGATGTATCTGGTGTATAGCGTTGGTTGGAGATCCTGTGCAGCGAAGAAGTCTTGCTCGAACTTGTGCATGAAGATGTTTGCGTATTGGGGTGCGAATTTGGTCCCCATGGACTACTCCTCAGAATCAGTCTCATTCCTGGACACACGAATCTCCATCAAAGACGGACACCTCAGCACTTCACTCTACCGCAAGCCCACGGACAACCTCACGATGCTTCACTTCTCCAGCTTCCACCCTAACCACGTTAAAGAAGCCATCCCCTATGGACAAGCCCTGCGAATACACAGGATCTGCTCAGACGAGGAGGAACGCGATGGACACCTACAGACACTGAAAGACGCCCTTGTAAGAACGGGATATGACGCTCGACTCGTCGATCGACAGTTCCGACGGGCCACAGCGAAAAATCACATAGACCTCCTCAGAAGACAAACACGGGACACAACCAACAGAGTACCCTTCGTCGTCCAGTACTTCCCCGGAGCGGAGAAACTACGCCATGTTCTTCGCAGCCTTCAACATGCCATCGATGATGACGAACACCTCGCTAAGGCCATCCCCACGCCTCCACTACTCGCTTTCAAACAGCCGCCTAACCTCAAACAGACCATCGTTCGCAGCAAATTACCCAGCTTTCAGGAGAACAGCGACCACGACACCACACAACCCTGCCACAGCAACCTCTGCAAGACATGCCAGATCATCAACACAGATACCATCATCGCACGTGAGGACACCACCCACCAGGTACATGGTACATACTCATGTGACTCGGCCAACATTGTCTACCTCATACGTTGCAGGAAAGGATGCCCCGGAGCATGGTACATCGGCGAGACCATGCAGACACTGCGACAACGGATGAACGGACACCGCGCAACAATCACCAGGCAGGAGTGTTCCCTCCCAGTCGGGGAACACTTCAGCAGTCAAGGACATTCAGCCTCCGATCTTCGGGTAAGCATTCTCCAAGGTGGCCTTCGAGACACACGACAACGCAAAATCGTCGAGCAGAAACTGATAGCCAAGTTCCGCACCCATGAGGACGGCCTTAACCGAGATCTTGGGTTCATGTCACGCTACATGTAACCCCACCTGATGCAGGGTCATCCAGACTCGAGTCGACATTGGCTTGTTCTCTCTACACAGATGCGGCTGGACCTGCTGTGATTTCCAGCCAAAAAAAATGTTTTTTGTCTGTTTTTGTTTTTCATACAGACCCCAGCATCTGCAATATTTGACCCCTTGTGACCCCACCTCATTGTTCTTTGATGTAATGTTTCCCTGACTGACCTGTTTGGACACCATTCACACCTTTGACTGCTGTGATTATCTCCCTGCCGAGGTGCGATAAATGGCAGTTGGAAAGGTTACCTGTAAACATCTGACATGATTCTCTGACTATATAAGCTGTGTCTTTATGCATTTCTCCACTTCACCTGAAGAAGGAGCAGCGCTCCGAAAGCTTGTGATTTCAAATAAAGCTGTTGGACTATAACCTGGTGTTGTGTGATTTCTTACATTTGTCCACCCCAGTCCAACTCCGGCATCTCCACACCAAAAGATATGATGGTAGATAAGCAGTGGCAACCATTTAAATAAATAATTCATAATTCACAACGAATATACATTCCCTTAAGGAATAAAAATCCACAGGAAAAATGGTCGAACTGTGGCTAACAACACACGTTAAAGATAGCATTAGGTAAAAGGAAGAGGCTTATAATGTTGCCAAAAAGAGTGGCAAGGCTGAGGATTGGGAGGATTTTAGAATTCAGCAAAGGATGACAAAGAAATTGATAGATAAAGAGGAAATAGAATGAGAGTAAAGTAGCAAGAGACAGATTGCAAAAACTTCTGTAGGAATCTAAAAAGGAAAAGGAAGAGATAAGCAAGTGTAAACATAGGTCCCTTATAGGCAGAGACAGGAGAAATTATAATGCAGAGTAGGGAAATGGCAGACATTAAACAAATCATTTGTACCTGTATTCATGGAAGGCATAAAAAACATTCCGGAAATAGTGGGGAACCAAAGGTCGATTGAGAATAAGGAACTTAAAGAAATTAGTATTAGTAAAGAAATAGTACTGGAGAAATTAACAGGGCTAAAAGCAGACAAATCCCCTGGACCTGATCCTAGGGTTTTAAAAGAGGTGGCTACAGAGATAGTGGATGCATTGGTTTTGATCTTCCAAAATTCCCTAGATTTTATAACAGTCCCATGGATTGGAAGGTAGCAAATGTAGCACTGCTATTCAAGAAAGAAGAAAACAGGGAACTTTCAGCCAGTTAGCCTGACATCAGTAGTAGAAAAAATGCTAGAATCTGTTATTAGGGACATGGTAACAGGGCACTTAGAAAATCGTACCCCATTAATTGTTAAGCCTTGTTGGAATAGGTATAACTGGGGTTTTAACAGCATACTGACTGTTCAACAACCGTTCTGGCCCTGAAAAACTTTCTATATTTGTGAAATGCCAAATTTCTCCAATATGATAAAAAAGTTTGTTCATGATATTTCGGCTTCTACCTTTTCCCCATGTGAAAGTCACAATCTTTATTTTGCTCTCTAACATTTTTACAAAGTGAGGATAAAAGCTGCTTTTCATTTCCTGGTTTGCTGTCTGCGAGAATTCTTCAATGTGACTGCTACTTTGGCAGATTGATGTTACTGCTGCATCGCCAATGGAATCCCCTATTCAAAGAGCTACAATCAATTACACGTCGAGAAACCTCTGGTGCGAACTCTGTGGGCAGTTTCTTCGAGGCCAATGGTGATCGCCAACCCATCACTGCTGACCGCAAATTAAAGGCCATTATCTTTGGGCAGAGTTAACACAGATTAATGAAAGGGAAATTGTGCTTAACAAATCTATTGAGTTTTTTTGAGGTTGTAACTAGCAGGGTAGATAAGAGGCCAGAATGCCAGGGAATCCATCAGTTAATGGGGAAAAAGACCAGGATGAACTACCAACTACAACACAGAAAACTAGATAGCCATGGACATAGCTTTGGTGGAAATCCTTTATGATTGTTCGGAAGTGCAAGGTGCTAGATCCAGTCCAAGATTTTGAATATATATCCAAGTCACATTTCAACTGATTCAAGAACAGAGTCCTAGAGGTCCGCAGCTGTCTAGAGCTCCTGTGCAACCGGCTTTTACATGCAAAAACCGCGCACGCGTGGATTTTTGAATGGGCCATGTGACCCCCAGAAAATTAGAGGGAACAGTGATCAGGAGTCGGCCATTTGGCCCTTCGAGCCTGCTCCGCCACTGAATAAGATCATGGCTGATCTTCTACCTCAACTCCACCTTCCCGCACTATCCATCTCTGTCTTGAATATACTCAACGACTGAGCATCCATAACATGGGATTACTAGAGCCCTAATGGATTAAGCAAGAACTTTAAGAAATTCTAATGTATAGGGAAATACTTGGAAGGGTAATGGGACGACCTTTCTTGGAATTAGCAAATTTCCAAGCTGAAATAAAGGTGGCCTGGAAGCAAGAGTGATGTACAGTATAGGACTGGCCAAACAAAATGGTACTGGTTTATGGTATGAATTATTGCAGGTAGTCTACAAAAGACATATGAAATAATAGCCGAAGAGCCTGCAGTGAGGAAACGCCATTTAAGATTTGAGATGATGAAAAGGTCTTGCCGATTAGCTGAATTGCAGGCTTGCTGGGGATATGTTGGGCTAATTGAGCTCTTCATCGAGGATGGCAGAGGATTCAGTGATGTGGGCCTGATCAGAAGAAAATTGCAACTATTACTGAACAGTGAAATCATAGTAGCACCTGCAAGTCACCTACTTTTGAAATGGTTGTACAGGGGTATACATGATTTAGCACTTGCTGTCCAAATTATGACATGAATCACTTAAGTATCTGTAAATTGGCAACATAGAAGCATCATAATTAAAATACCTTTACAGGAAAGTTTATTTTGACAGTGCTGGCAAATTTACAGAAATATTTTGTGTATTGCCTAGTTTGCATTTTTAGTGAAAATGCCACGCGGCACACAAAAAATTCGAGGCAACATTGATCAGGAGGCGGCCATTCAGCCCTTTGAGCCTGCTCCGCCATTCAGTAAGATCATGGGTGACCTTCTCCCTCAACTCCACCTTCCTGCATGATCCCAATATCTATCGATTTCTGTCTTGAATATACTCAATGAGTGAGCATCCACAGCCCTCTGGGGTAGAGAATTCCAAAGATTCACAACCCTTTGAAGAAATTTCTATTCATCTCAGTCCTAAATAGCCTACCCCTTATTCTGAGACTGTGACTCCCTGGTTCTAGACTCCCCAGCCAGGGGAAACATCCTCCCTGCATCTACCCTGTCAAGCCCTGTAAGAATTTTATGCACTTCAATGAGATCACCCCTCATTCTTCTGAACCCCTAGGGAATATTAGTCTAATCTACTCACTCTCCCGTTAGGACAATCCCCCCATCCCAGGAATCAGTCTAGTGAACCTTTGTTGCACTCCCTCTGAGGCAAGTATATCCTTCCTTAAGTAAGGAGACCAAAACTGTACACAGTACTCTAGGTGTGGTCTCACCAGGGCCCTATATAATTGTAGTAAGACTTCTTTACTCTTTTACTCCAATCCTTTTGTAATAAAGGCTAACATACCATTTGCTTGCTGTACCTGCATGTTAACTTTGTGATTCGTATACAAGGACACCCACGACTCCTGAATACCAACATTTCCCAATCTCTCACCAGTTTAAAAAAAAAATTCTGCTTTTCTATTTTTCCTACCAAAGTAGATAGCTTCACATTTCTCCACATTATATTCCATCTGCCATGTTCTTGCCCACTCGCTTAACCTGACCATATCCCTTTGCAGCCTCTGTGTCCTCCTCAGAACTTACTTTCCCACCCAGCTTTGTATTGTCGGCAAACTTGGATACATTACACTTGTTCCCCTCATCTAAGTCATTGATACAGATTGTAAATAGGTGAGGCCCAAGCACTGATCCTTGCAATACCCCACTAGTTGCAGCCTGCTAATGAAAATGACCCATTTATTCCTACTCTCTGTTTTCTATCCATTAACCAATCCTCAATCCATGCTAAGATTTTACCCCCAATCCCATGAGCTCTAATTTTGTGCAATAACCTCCTTGTGTGGCACCTTATTGAAAATCTAAATACACTACATCCACTCTTCCTTCTTCATATTAGTGACCTACACTTATCATCCAACCCCATCCGCGAGTCGACTCTGCATTCAACTTCATTCACATCGTGTGCCTGCAATGCAAGACCGAATCACATCATCTTCTCCATACCACTCAAAGGGGCAACGAATATCTTGTATATTAATCCTTCAAACAGTTTCTTCATATCACTTGTAAGCTTAATTATCACCTCTTACCTCTCATGAGGATGACAGATGCAGCCATTAATCAACATTCTTGGTCTCACTGTCTCCTCTGATATCAAATGCAACTTCCACAACTCCTCCATTGCTAAATCTGCCTCCAAGAAGCTATGTAACTTATTTGTCCCAAACACCACTTCTCCTCAAACGTCTTCACTCTTTATAAAGCCCTAGCCCAAGAATGGAATATGCTCCCGTATCTCAGGAGGCTTCAATGCACCTCTCGCACTCCTGAAAAAAGTAGGATAAGCAACTTGTTTTTCACCTCTAGCCCCCTCCCTTTCTTGTCTCTATTTTATCGATACTATAGTCCCTATCTGAATTTTACTGATGTTCCTTCTATACACCAAATATGCTGTCCAACATCCTCTGTGTTTAAATACTCATTGGAGTCTCCTAATGACCCAAAAACACAAAACGTTTGATCTACCTCAGCCTTCCCTTCCTCCTACAATATTCAAGCTCTGAAAAATCTAATTGTGGAATTACCTAATTACTACTTCAAAATTTAACAACTCTTCGCTTATGTTTCTCAACTTTTGATAACCAATCAATTAATTTTTTTAAATTTATTTTTTATTTTTTTTAAAACACATTACTTTTAGTAAAACATCCAGAACATTGGTTCCTGCTTGTATGTTGCATCAACTTAAAATTGGGGCCTTGCCATGTAAAAAGACATTTCAAGTAACTAATAACTTTTTCATTATTTTCTTTCTATGTAAATAACGTGATGCCCTCATTGTGTATGTTTGGGCAGGGCAGGGGAGAGAGACAGTGAGAGAATGAGTTAACATTACAACAGTGATTCCACTTCAAAAGTACTTAATTGGCTGTAAAGCGCTTCGAGACATCCGGTGGTCGTGAAAGGGGCTATATAAATGCAAGTCTTTCTTTTACTGTTAAAATTGCATTACCGAACCGTAGCACTGACATTGGCCCAGAATTTCCTGCAACAGCAAGATCGTAAATTTTGCTGCTTAGCACGTTGCTCTTGCCATTGCGAACTTCCTCCAAAATTTCCTGCATTTTTAATTTGAATAGACCACAGCGAGCATAGCAGCGAATCAGAAGCAGTGCAGCCAATGGCCAATGTTTGCTAGTGCCAGCCTTTAGTACTTGCAAGTGTAGCAAGGACAGATGTGGTCATTGATTAACATATCTGGCCAAAATATTGGTTAATATTTCATAATGTGCTTTTATTTGGTGGAGTTTGGAATGGCCTATTTGAGAGGAACTTTTACTTTCCAAATTAAACAATTCTTTGATGTCAGGAAGAAAGTAATTTTAGAAAAGCATTCCAATAACACTTACAAGGTGCAGGCCTTTTACAGCAAGTTGAGAGCATCCATATTATTTGGCTTGTACATGGAGCAATGTTCTTTATTTAAAAACTACACAATAAAAGGTAGACAAACTTGACTAGTTTACATAAGAACATAAGAAATAGGAGCAGGAGTAGGCCAATCGGCCCCTCAAGCCTGCTCCGCCATTCAATAAGATCATGGCTGATCTGATCCTAACCGTCAATCCACTATCACAGAACCATCTCCTGAATCTAACAGAATTAGACACACGAAACAGGAGCAGGATCAGGCTACACGGCCCCTGGGCCCGCTCCGCTACCCACAGGGCCATGACCGATCCGAACCTAGACTCATGTCCAAATTCCTGCCCGCTCCCCGTAACCCTTAATTCCCTTTACTTCTAGGAAACTGTCTATTTCTGTTTTAAATTTATGTAATGATGTAGCTTCTACAGCTTTTTGGGGCAGCATATTCCATGGACCTACCACCCTCTGAGTGAAGTAGTTCCTCCTCATCTCAGTTTTGAAAGAGCAGCCCCTTATTCTAAGACTATGCCCCCTAGTTCTAGTTTCACCCATCATCGGGAACATCTTCCCCGCATCCACCCGATCCAACCCCTTCACAATCTTATATGTTTCAATAAGATCGCCTCTCATTCTTCTGAACTCCAATGAGTAGAGTCCCAATCTACTCAACCTCTCCTCATATGTCCATCCCCTCATCCCCGGGATTAACCGAGTGAACCTTCTTTGTACTGACTCGAGAGCAAGTATGTCCTTTCTTAAGTATGGACACCAAAACTGTACGCAGTATTCCAGGTGCGGCCTCACCAATACCTTGTACAACTGAAGCAATACCTCCCTATTTTTATATTCTATCCCCCTAGCAATGAAAGCCAACATTCCATTGGCCTTCTTAATCACTTGCTGCACCTGCATACTAACCTTTTGAGTTTCGTGCACCAGGACCCCCAGATCCCTTTGTATTTCAGTACTTTCCAGTTTCTTGCCATTAAGATAATAAGTTGCTCTACGATTTTTCCTGCCAAAGTGCATAACCTCACACTTTCCAGTATTGTATTCCATCTGCCAAATCTCTGCCCACTTACTTAGCCTGTCGATGTCCCCTTGCAGGTTTTTTTATGTCCTCCTCACTCACTACTTTCCCTCCCATCTTAGTATCATCTGCAAACTTTGATATGTTACACTCGGTCCCCTCCTCCAAATCGTCAATATAGATTGTAAAGAGTTGGGGACCCAGCACTGACCCCTGCGGAACACCACTAGTTACTGATTGCCAGTCTGAGAATGAACCATTTATCCCAACTCTCTGCCTTCTGTTAGATAGCCAATCCTCTATCCATGCCAGAATATTACCCCCAATCCCGTGATTTTTTATCTTAAGCAATAATCTTTTGTGTGGCACCTTGTCAAATGCCTTTTGGAAGTCTAAATACACTACGTCCACTGGTTCCCCTTTATCCACCCTATACGTTACTTCCTCAAAGAACTCCAGCAAATTTGTCAAACATGACTTCCCCTTCATAAAACCATGCTGACTTTGTCCTATTAAATTATGATTATCCAAATGTCCTGTTACTGTCTCCTTAATAATGGACTCCAAAATTTTACTTACCACAGATGTTAGGCTAACCGGTCTATAGTTTCCAGCCTTCTGTCTACTGCCCTTTTTACGTAAGGGTGTTACATTAGCAGTTTTCCAGTCTGCCGGGACCTTTGCCGAGTCCAGGGAGTTTTGGAAAATTATTACCAATGCATCCACAATCCCTACCGCCACTTCCCTCAAGACCCTAGGATGTAAGCCATCAGGTCCAGGTGATTTATCCGCCATGAGTCCCATTATTTTACCGAGTACCACTTCCTTAGTGATTTTGATCGTGTTTAGCTCCTCCCCCCCACCCCCCCCTTAGCCCCCTGTTTGTCCAGTGTTGGGATATTCTTAGTGTCTTCTACTGTAAAGACTGATATAAAATATTCATTGTGTTTTTGCCATCTCCATATTTCCCACCATTAATTTCCCGGTCTCATCCTCTAAGGGACCAACATTTACTTTAGCCGCCCTTTTTCTTTTTATATAACTATAAAAACTCTTACTATCTGTTTTTATATTTTTTGCTAATTTACTTTCATAATCTATCTTCCCTTTCTTAATCAATCTTTTTGTTATTTTTTGCTGTCTTTAAGTTTTCCCAATCCTCTATCCTCCCACTAGATTTGGCTACCTTATATGCCCTTGTTTTTAGTCGAATACTATCCTTAATTTCTTTACTTAGCCACGGATGGCTGTCTTTTCTTTTACACCCTTTTCTTCTCAGTGGAATATATTTTTTTTAGAAGTTGTAAAATAACTCCTTGAATGTACACCACTGATCATGTATCGTCTTACCCTTTAATCTATTTTCCCAATCCACTCTACTCAATTCCGCTCTCATACCTTCATAGTCTCCTTTATTCAAGCTTAGCACGCTTGTTTGAGATCCAACCTTCTCACCCTCTAATTGAATATGGAATTCAACCATGTTATGGTCACTCATTCCAAGGGGATCCTTTACTAGGACATTTTTAATTAATCCCGTCTCGTTACACAGGACCAAATCTAAGGTTGCTTGCCCCCTGGTCGGTTCAGTTACATACTGCTCAGGAAACCCATCCCTAATACACTCAATGAACTCATCCTCAAGGCTGCTCTGCCCAATTTGATTTGTCCAATTAATATGATAGTTAAAATCCCCCATAATTATAGATGTTCCCTTATTACAAGCCTCAACTATTTCCTGATTGATACTCCATCCAACAGAGTTGCAACTGTTCGGAGGCCTATAGACTACGCCCACTAGTGTTTTTTCCCCTTATTATTCCTTACCTCCACCCAAACTGCTTCATTATCCTGATCTTTTGACCCAATATCATTTCTCTGTATTACAGTGATTCCTTCCTTTATTAACATAGCCACCCCACCTCCCCTTCCTTCCTGCCTGTCCTTCCTGATCGTTAAATAACCTGGTATGTTTAATTCCCAGGCATTGTCACCCTGCAGCCATGTTTCTGTAATGGCCACAAGATCATACCCATATGTAGTTATTTGTGCCATTAACTCATCTATTTTGTTACGAATGCTACGTGCATTCAGATAGAGAACTTTCAAAGATGTTTTGAGGCACTTAGTTCCTGCTTTTGCCCTTTTTATTACTTTACCTTTTACTCCATACCTTCTGCCCCTTCCTGACACGCTCTGGTTTTTAATTTCCCCACTGCCACCTAAGTCTATTACCTTCTCTGTTGTCATTTTTATTATTTGCTCTCGAGGAACCTCCCCCCCACTAGTTAGTTTAAAGCCCTCTCTACAGCCCTAGTTATATGATCCGCCAGGACTCTAGTCCCAGCACTGGCCAAGTGAAGCCCGTCCCAACGGAACAGCTCCCTCCTGCCCCAGTACTGGTGCCAGTGTCCCAGGAAGCAAAACCCATTTCTCCCACACCAGGACTGGATGTAAATTAATGCTGCAATGATTAGTGCTTTTATTGTGCTGTTGATAATTGTTCACACTGTAGTTCTTCCGATAGTTCAGGTGAGACTCATCAGTCGGATCAATTTGAATACGCCACATAGTTTATCATATACGTTTGTTTGCATGTCTTTTCTTATGGCAAGTGGATAAAGTTGTGACTGGGGGTGTGTGTGGGCAGGAGTGGGGGCATTTTAAACCACAATGGGAATCTCTGATATTAAATATATAATTTTATTAAACCGTGGTCTTGCTCTCATAACATTAGATAAATCAAACATTAATGTCCATAATTGCTCCTCGGAGCACACTGAGCACTGTGTTCCACCTGCAGATGCAATGCTTCTGACCCAAATTCTATTGCTAAAGCCGATTATAAATATTTTATTTGGGCATCGGAAATATGTTTAAAGGAAACCGATCTTGGAGTACGTCACCATGGGCCCACCAGCACCATTATTTTCAAGTCTAGGCAGCAACAGCAGCGATAGAAGTAGTGGTCGTGAATTTCGCGATCACCATTCATTTTAATGGGTGGTGGAGTGGAGCTGTAAGTAATTTATCACTGTTTTCAGCAAGGGTAATGGTGGAGCAGGGCAAATTCCCAAGAAATTATGGCGTGGCGGAAGTCACCTTCCCCATAATTTCCTCTTTCTTTTGCGCTGTACAACAGGCCTTGCAATATAGGTGCGCTATTACAACGGCACAAGTCTCCAGGAAATTCTGGGCCATTAACTCAGCTCCCTATGAGCACAACTGCACCCACTAGGTGTTCAATTTTACACTTGCATTTAATCCCAAAGATTGGTCCAAAGGACTATATAGTTAAACTGGCTTTCAAGACAAGGGTATGGCAAAATAAGATGTGTATTACAGTATTAGACTTGCAGTTTAAACACATTAAAACCCATTTAGGCGGAACAAACAAAATTAAAACTTCATTACCACTGGCAGATTTAATCAATGCATTTTTAGAAGTTTCACACTTTTAGAAGGTCGACCTGAAACGTTAACTCTGTTTCTCTCTCCACAGATGCTGCCTGACCTGCTGCGTATTTCCAGCATTTTCTGTTTTTATTTCAGATTGCTAGCATCTGCGGTATTTTGCTTTTGTATTAGAAATATTTTAAATGGATACACAATTAAAATCTGATGTACTTTGTAATTTGAAACAAGCTCAGCTATATCCAGCTCAACATTGGCACAAGATTGCCCCGTGTGAACTATGGGTATTAACAAGACTGGGTTAGAAGAATAGTTGACCAAATTATAATCAACCATGAAAAATACCTTCATAATCTCAATTTTATTAATGAAATAGCACACCACAACTTGAGAAACAATTTTTGTTGAACTAAATTAGTAGAATTGAAATTAAATGTCGACTTTTAGAATTGGGCAGGCCAAACTGTGGCTTGCAAGTTACACGCCATTCTTCTGTTCCTGAACACAGCTCTTTCCCTTGTATTCAATTACCTGTCGTATTGCTTCCCCTCTCATAATAGCAATAAATTGGAGAATCACTGTGGGCAGCCCTAATTTATCTTCTAGTGGCGACCCAAGAACGGCGTGAAAATGGTACATGCCCAAAAAGACAAACATGCAAATAAAATATCTTGCAAAAAAGGAGGAACAAAGTTCAATTCCTGCCAACTGTCGCACTTCAGACAGAAAAGTACCTATGCTCAGTGGAGCTTTTCCAGGTACATAATATTTTTATAACCATATATTCACTTAGAACCACAAACACTGGCAAAATGAGAACAGAAAAAAAAAAATGCAGAACTGCCTTTGCGTGCAAACTGCAAGCATTTTCAGTGAGGGTACAAAGTATAGAGACTGAATAGTATTATAAAGGGCTATGAGCCTTAGCCCACCTCTCAAACTGCTTAGTTACATAGTAACATAACAGGATGAATTATAAAATTCAATGGCTAAGATATAGTTTTGGGACTTCCAGCAGATTGGCCACATGTCAAATAACTACCTCAGACAGTAACCCAACCCATTACATGCTACAAGTAAATTGGAATAATCACGACAACGGGGAAAGGTGCGGGGGGGGGGGGGGGGGGGGTTCATCACTAGACCATGTACATACCACCTAGCAGCCAGTTCAGAACAGCATGAACATAAGTATAGGAGAAGATTGTCTGCCAGCTCCAAATGTGTGTGGCCAGTTCGGAGTCCAGAGAGTGGGAAACAACCCCGAGGGAGTCTTGCACCTATATTAATCATTGTGAACAATGTGGCCTGCAGTATTCCTTTATCTGAGGATTAAAGAAGCTTTCTAAATCAGCTACAGTAAAGCTGAAACATCCCACCCCAGAAAGCACTATAAATAGCTTCTTTTTTTTTTTAAATGTCAAGAGAGGGGGGGGGGGGGAAAGAGAAATTCTGTCTTTTTAGGTGGGGGTTGAAGGATAAATATTGGCCAGGACACTGGAGAACTTTGCTGCTCTTTTTCAAATAGTGCCCTGTGATCTTTTACGCACACCTCAGAATACAGATGGGCCCTAGGTCCGACAGTGCAGCACACTCTCAATAATGCACTGAGGTGCCAGCCTAGATTATGTGCTCAAGTCTCTGCAGTGGGGCGTGACCCCATGACATTCTGACTCAGAGGCGAGAGTGCTACCACTTAGCCAAGACTGACAACTATTGGGCAGGATAACACGGCACAGTTAGAGGCAAAGCCAATGAGGACAAACATCTCACCCAGATATGACCCTGAATTATTCTAGGAGCACAGAAATATTTGAAGAAACCATACCAATATATGAACATAAAACCATTCAACCCATCCAGCATGATCGTTCCACAGTCTATGCATGGCTACCTCAATCATCGATCGACCCCACCCCTCCACAAAAGTCAAATTTATTAGCCATAAAATTTCTGTGGACAAAGTGCCAGGCAGTCGCACTATATGATAGTTCCACAGACAGAAGCAGTGCATGAAGCTGTAACTGGTATTTCACTGAGACTTAACATACAGAATATCAAGATGCAGTAGTGTGAGATTTTGGTTGCAACATCTTAATCAATGCCTCAAACTCAAGGTATTTAATTCTGTAAAAACACAGCATGGTTTCAGATCCGCTGCACTTATTTGATTTTTTTTTTTTTTTTAATTAAATGCTCGGGATCTGGATGACATTGGCATGATCACATTTTATTGTCCACCCCTAGTTGCCTTGAGAAGGTGACAGTGGGCCTCCTTGTTTCGTAGTGATATGTACTCCATGTGGTGAGTCCGTAACATTAAATTGTATCATCTGTATTCATGAGCAGAATAATTTTGTATATTGAGAGAATTGTCAATATAAAGTTATCTTTTCCCCACAGCTCAAGTGGAAGTTCGTGCTTAAATCACCATAATGCACACTACTTCAATTTTGATCTTCCCCAGCAACTTAACATTTTGTTAAACAAAGCTTAGTGATAAATGATAAGTTGAACTTTAACTTTTTTTTTTAAAGAAATAATTTGAAGTCAATACCTCTTCTGGCATAATTTAAGTCTACATCTTTAAAATGCAGCATTACGACATCTGCAGATTTAAAAATGATACTTTCAACAATATCTTCACGTTTTGGCCCCAGTTCCCGTGAGCTGGATTCAGTATTCTTTCGGTGAGCTGCATCAAGCACCAAGTCACACTGGAAAAAAAAAAATCAAAGAATTAGAAATTTTGATAATTAAAGCACTTGACAAGCAACGGCACTGTATTGTTCTTTTCCAAAGTATTACGTTTATGGTGAAATTAACAATACTGTAATGCAGAATCGAGTGAATGATACAAATGGAAGCATGTAGAGTCAGGTACAAATATACTTTTAAAAATTAAAGCTAATTATTTATGTAGCTATAACCTAAGTGCATTCATCCAGGGCGATCCCAACATCCCCCCAAAATGTAGTATCCAATTGCTTCTTAAATGATTCCAGGGTTTTTGCCTCCACTACTCTATATCTGGAAGCTTATTCCACATGTTGATGAATTTTTTGTGCAAAAAATTTCCTGATGCCTGTCTTAAAAGCACCCTTCCCTAGTTTGAACTGGTGTTTCTTTCTGCTACTCCTACAGTTTAATTAAAAGTAATATGAGAGCATGGAACATACTTTCAATATTGTTTCAGGACCTATCTGGGTGCTTACGTTAGCCATCCTCACACAATCACTAAACCTCGTCTGACACTGCATAGTTGTACGTGAAGTGGTGGAGGTGACACTGACTACCATTGCCACCTCCTTTCACAATGCCGGCCCCAGTTTCTTGTTAAGCTTACTCTCCTCCGTCCCAAGGAGCTGATCCCTCCTCGACATTATTTCCACCAACAGAATCTCCAGAGGCATCAGTGAAATTTGGGGTTCTTGCCACTGCTGCTGTACCAGAAGTTGCTCCTCCTTCCCAACAGTTTGACTGCAGTTTAATGTGCTTTCTGGATTTCCACAAGTTGCCTGTCCCCTTACGCAACAGAAGCAATTTATACATTGCACCCGCACAGATTTCTCTCCCTTTGTGGTGGTTAGCTAATTAAGTGCAGGGAAACCCGCCCTGATTATTATGCTGTCCCAACCCCAGGAAAATCAGACAGGATTACAGCAGCAGGCAGAGGTTCTGCCCTGCCGTACTTCTAGTGGGAAAAGCACATCGTAGGGAAATACAGTCTCCTAGGCAATTAATTCTAACTTTGAAAGGTCTGCTGAAATGAATGAGCTGATATACAAATAATAAATTAAACAATTTTTCAGTGAATTTCTGTATTTAAATCTGCCTTTTTCAGATCAATTTACTTTTCTTACTGAAAACTCATGTTATTTGTACAATAACAGTCACAAGATGTGGAATACTCCACTTCTGAAAGACACCAGAAACAACATTTGTAGTAGGTGGATTCAAAACAACAGACACTGAGATTTTAACCATCGACTATCTGCGATTGAGAATGCAATGATCTGCTATTTGCAGAATTTCAAATTATAAATAGCATCCTCTCAAAACACTTAAAAGAAAAAGTGCACATTGTTAGCAAGATAGAACCAACAGTTTTGTTACAATTAATAGCTTGATGTACAAAGAACAAATTAAACAAGAATTTAGTTTGTTACTACAGAATCTGGGCATTTAACATTCGGTGCGTTATCAGAAATATACAAATGTACTTTGGATAAACAAGGCAATACTGTTCTAATATCTGATTATTGACCATGTTAAAGCTACAATGAAAAAGTATTAAACTTTATTTGTAGACGAATGTTCAAAATGTCAGCATATCTAATCATGCATTGGGCCATATTAAGCTATTTTGCCATATACTATATTTAATCATCTGAAAGATGTACAAACACAACTACAGCTTGTGGATCTCTTGCTTACCTTGGGGCTGTAGGTTTTAAAAACTCCTTCATATATTCCTCCATTTTTCACTTTTAGTTCACATTTTGCACCCTGTAAGATTAAACATATTATTTATTTAACCAGACAAGTCTAATTGAGTTATACTGCTGTAGTCAAAATTCTGCAGTTAGCCACAATTTTCAAAATTGCTGCTGCAATGGTTCTGAATAACATTAAAGTGATTATCAATGTCCAATTTCTGAGTAATATTCTTGAAGCAAGCACTTTTTTTTTTTTTAAACTTATTTTATTAAAACTTCCCCTCCCCAGAATCATCAAATTGCTATGGCTGAAAGGACAAGAACAAAAAAGCCAGCAATAATTACAACACAATTGAGGGGCTCAGCTCACGATATATAAAATAGAGGAAGGTCACCTCAGGTTACAAGACCAGCAGAGTGAGAAGAAGAAATCTGTTTGTGCTACAGAGTTAGTGGGTAAGTACTGAGTTATACTTGGATTCGTTAGCGGTTAACACTGTTAGTGGCTTTTTTCCCCGTACTAACTGGACTGGTTTGATTGACGAGCTAACTATTAGTTAGCTGGGAAAGTACTGGTGGCTGGGTGCGCTTTTTCGTTGCGTTTTGGAAGTGCTACCTGGGTTTGAATTGACTATTTCTTTGTGCCAACCATTATTTGAGTAAATTTTAGACTGTACAAGCAAGAGGTTATTGAGATGCCAGTGCACAGCCGAGTGGGTAGAGAGAATTTGGCATAAACTGGAGTAGCTGAATTGAAACCACTTTCAGTTATTTGTGTTTCTAAGTCCTCTGCGACTATTTATTATGGCAAGACAATGGAGACCAGCATTGTGTAGAACTTGCATGATGTTATATCTGTGATTGACCTGGGCACATGTCACTAAGTGGATTCACTCAAGTTAGGCATTAGGACCTCCAGGGTAGCAATTTCAGATTATTCCTGCTGCCACACTAGGCCAGTAATGGAGAAACAAATTAGGCAGATGAATACATAGCCTGACAAAACAGTGTGAAAGGGGGAGGTTCTGATTTCTGGGATATTGGCAAGTTCTGGGACCACTGGAAGCTCTACAGATGGGATGAGCTTCACTTAAAGCAAACTGTGGGGGTTATTCACACCAGTAACACAAGTGGGCGGAGCAAATTATCAGAGCATATGGGGAGGGACCAAGAACAGTGCAGGGGAAAAGTAGTCAAAAATGAACTCGAGTAGGGGGATATGAAGAGATGTTCCTTAGAGCAGAAAGGAAAGAGATTAAGAAAGATGAACAACGAGAAAAGGGTACTGAAGAGCATCAATGTGAGAGGTTTGGAATCTTTATTCCTAATGCTTTGTACATTCACAAATAAAGTTAGCATTAATTAGAATGATGTTGCAGCCTTAATAAAATAGTTTCTTCAAGCAGGGCTAGAATGGGAATTGGATATGCATAGTAACATTTTTTTTATTTATTTTTTTTAAAAGGAGACACAGGGGGTGACCAGCGGGGTTGGGGGGGGGGGGGGGGGGGGGGGAAGGTGGGTATGGTGGCTTTTTTTAAAGGCACACAACAGCCGGAGAAAGGAAACTTATTAATGGTAGTGCAGCACATCTCTGGGGTAGAATCATTTTGGGAGTATATTATAATTAGGGATTATTAAAGTCTGTCTTTGAATCGATTCCCACCATAAATTCCCAGACCTTTGCAGGTTGGTGGATTGGTAAAATCATTTCCTCCCCAAATTCTCCCTGGTCTTCAGGGTGAAAACCTGGCCTAAGATTTGCATGAATCACATTACTGCCATCATCACGAATGTTGCACAATTGCAATTTGGTGCTGATGTCACTAGTATGATGCACACACATTTCAGAGCCCAATTTTCAGTGCCAGATTCTTTCACGGGAACCATGAAAATAACACTTCAGTGCAGTATTGAGAGATTGATGTACTGTCGAAGGTGCCGTCTTTCAGGTGAGACGTTAAACCGAGGTCCTGGCTGCCCTATCGGGTGGACGTAATAAATCCCATGTCACTAATCGAAGAGCAGGGGAGTGCCCCCAGTGTCCTGGCCAATACTTATCCCTCATTCAACACCCAACACAAATAATCTGGTCATTTATTTCGTTGACGTTTGTAGGACCTTGCTATGTGCAAATTGGCTGCTGCATTTCCTACATTTCAACTTCAAAAGTACTAATTATACTTTAAATGGGGGAAACTTAGGTGATGTGGAAGAGCAGAATTTGGGAGTTCCTGTTTACAAGATCTTAAAAGCAGCAGCTCAACTGGATAAGTTCATTAAAAATACTGGGCTTTATAGCAAGACGTATAGAACATAAAAGTCGAGATGCAACGGGGAATCTATAAAACACCATGGTATGGCCATAGTTGAAGTACTGTCTGCAGCTCTGGCCTCCTCACTATAGGAACGATGTTGAGGCTTGCACAAAACGGTACAGCACAGGTTCACCAGGATGCTGCCTGATATGAGGAAATACAAATACTAAGAAAAACTGGGACTATTTTTGTTAGAACAGAGGAGATTACGGGCTGATACTATCTACTTTATCCCATCCTTTCATATCGTAACAGACAGTTTCTAGTAACCGAGGTCTAAAACCAGGGGAAATAGATACAATATTAAGTGCAGAGATTTAGGACAAACAGCAGGACAAAAGTGGCACAGCTGTGCAATGCACTAATCGAGCTAGTGACTGAGGCAGAGACCATGGCAGCATGCAAGAACAGATTACTGAAGAAAAGGTAAATAAAGGGATATGGGAACAGGGCAGGCACATGGGATTCGGAATACTGCTCACGTGGAGGATTAACACCAACACAATGTTTGGGCCAAATGGGCTGTTTCCAAGTTGTAAATTCTGTATAATTTTATCAATCTTTATAAAGGAAGGTGAAAGGAGCACTTGGCGATTATGTGGAAGAGCCACTGTTGGAGAGAAGTATTCAAAAGACAGTATTAAAAAAAAAGTTTGAGTTGTTACCAGGCCCAGATAATGTGTGTCCAGAATGGAGAAAGAGGTTGGGAAAGGGAAGCAGAGCAGCCAATATATTTTTGCAAAAGTCTTTGGAAACAGGAATTGTGCCAAAGGTCTGGAGAGTGACAAATGTTCCACCACTTTCCAAAAACGGGGAATAGAAGTTAAAGGTCAGTTAATCTTACTTTAGTTGTGGATAAACTTCTCGGGTCCATAAAATGGGACAAAACTATTTAAGACTTAGAATGGCATGAGCTAATTAGAAACGATCAATATATATTTGTGAAGGGCAGATCATGCTCGACTAACTTATTTTAATCTGAGGAAACGAAGGTATGAATAAAGGAAAGGAAATGCAATGGATGTTGGATATACAGATTTCAGAAGTTTGATAAATTGGTCATTATGCAAATTAAGGCATATGGTATTAAAGGGAATGTAGAGGACGAGGAAATAGAAAGCAAAGAGTAGGGGTAAATGGATTTCAGTTTGACGGGACACAAGTAGTGATGTGCCGCAAAGATCTGTGCAGGAACCTCTTGTCTATTTATGAAAATAATTTGGGCATAGGAACAAGGAGTGATATTGAAGTTTTCTGATTCTAAATTATGAGGCACAGCAAACTGTGAGCAAGAATGTGCAGATAGGTGTCAGATGCAGTTCAGAGAAATGTGAAGTGCTATATTTTGTGAAGAATAGAGAAAGGAAGCGTACTCTTAACAGCAAGAATTAGATCTATAGTTGTAGATTGGTAAATCTTTAAAAAGGCAGGGGTGCAAGTAGAACAGCCCTTAAAAAGGCAAATGGGATTCTGGGTTTATACATAGGGACATTGAATATAGAAGCAAGGAAATTATGTTGAATTTATACAGGACATTGGTTAGATGGCAATTGCAGTACCTCATGCAATCAACATCACTTAACAAAAAGGATATTAGAGCCATGAAAAGGGTATAAAGATTTACTAAAATTGCAACAGAATGAGAAGTTATAGCTATGAAGTGCAAAAGTTTTTAAAACCAGACCAGAGATGGCTGGGGGGTTAATTTAAAAAACTTCTGAAAGGTTTTGAGTGCAAAGAAAAAAACCTTGCATTTATATCGTGCTTTTCATGTCCTCAGGATGAACCAGTGATTTACTTTTGAAGTGCAGTCACTGGTGTTATGCAGGCAAACGTGCCAGCTATTTGTGTACAGCAAGGTTCCACAAACAGCAAATGAATCAACCAATCAATGACCAGTTCATCTGTTTTTAATGGGGTTAGTTGAAGAATGCATTTTGGCCAGACTCCCTGCTCTTCTTCGAATAGTGCAATGGGATTGTTTCCATCTACCGGAGCTGGCAGACGGAGTCTCAGTTTAACATCTCACCCGAACAAAAGCACTTCCAACAATGTAGCATTACTTCAGTACTGCACAGACGTGATTATATGCTCAAGTCTGTAGTACGGCATAAATCCATAATCTTCTAAATTCAAGAGGAGAGTGCTACCAACTGTGCCAAGCTAACATTTATAAATAGCGTAATAGGTAAATAGCACCATTGTTTGACAAATCAGTAACAAGGCCGCACAGATTCACTAGAACAATAAGAGAGAAAGCTGGAACATGGAGTGCTTTACAATAAGACAGAGGCTACGACATTATTTGAAAGAGAATTCATTTAAGTAATTGAAAAGGAAGAATACAACCGGTTACAGAGAAAGGGCAGGGAAATGGTATTAAAGTAGAAAACTCCAGAGTTGGAACCATACAGGCAAATCGGCCCCTTCTGTGCTGCAGATTCTGTGGTTTAGGGCAACATATTTTCAAAGTAAAGTAATTGCCCCATGGGTATGGTACCATGGTAGTTATATTACTGGACTAGTAACCAGTGGCCTGATCTAACAATCTAAAGAATGTTCGTTAAAATCCCACCATGGCAGCTTGAGAAATTTAACTCATTTTCAGAATGACACCAAGCCCGAGAGAGTAAAATTATGAGAAGTTGCATAAACTTGGCTTGTATTCCCTTGGGTATAGAAGATTGAGGGGTGATCTGATCGAGGTGTTTCAATGTTAAAAGGATTCAATAGGGGAGATATGGAGAAACTATTTCCTCTGGTGGGGGAATCAAGAACAAAAGGGACATAATCTTAAAATTAGAGCTAGACCATTCAGGAACAAAATCACAAAGCACTTCTTCCACAAAGGATAGTGGACATCTGGCATCCTCGCCCCCAAAAGCTGTGGATACTGGAACAATTGGAGCTTTCAAGACAGAGATCAATAGGTTTTTATTAGGCAAGAGTATCAAGGGATATGGAGCCAAGGCAGGTTAAATGTAGTTGAGGTGCAAATCAGTCACGATCTAATTGAATGGCAGAGCAGGCTCGAGGGGCTGAATGTTCCAATATTCCCCATAAAGCTCAGCAGAAAAGATCACCAAATGCATCTACTCCGAGACCACATATTTACATTGATGCAAATCGAAAAGCAACTTTCTGCCCAACTGCAGAAACCTAGAATTAGCATTTTTCCAATTCTTGAATGCCAAACCAGTCATTCAAATACACAGAGGCACAGGTACCATCTGGTCTCCACGAACTGGCTGCAAATTTAAAACTATATAAATATCTGCTCTCAGGAAGAGATGTCTATCAGACAAACTATCTGAAGTGAAGGGAGAGGAAGAACATATTTGATATTGAAGGCAAGTCTCTCCCTTCTCACCCCTCATATTCCCATTAAATAGTTTAGAACAGACATCGGAATCCAACAGAATTACAACCGTGAGATTTCCCAGTATTTACAATTCATGCAATTTCAATTTTATCCCGAAGTTTTTTTGGGAATCGTTTTTTTTTTGCAGGTACACAAAACTAACCATTGTCCATCACTGCTGCCAAGCAACAACACCATACTTAGAGCTAGGTGACATCTATAGTGGAGGATTCATTGTGCTAATAGTTGCAAATATATTGATCACCATTTTTTAAAAAAATTACAACAGAGCCTCAATTACTTGTATTCCCATTATCCACATTCTTGATCTTGCAAATATTGTTGCAGATATTGGGAGACTAGTGGAAGTTGAGCTGCCAGCATTTCTTTCTTCACTTGCCTCTCTTGTGCTCCTGCCAAGCAGACAGAGGCAGATCACAGCCTCCAGGTAATGGATGAGCACTACTAGCTGCTGTTACACCAGTGCAGAAGACCATTTAAACTGGCAGATTTTGTACCAATTTTAAATTTGACCACACCATGGTGCTGGCTTGTAGGGGGCCGGGTCATTAAGATCCGTTAGCTGGGGCCTCATGGTTGGGATTAGAAAGCATTTTTGGCCATCTCGTGTTTGAAATTCATAAGTCAACAATGTATTTTAGGGACTTAACTGTCTGCCAAGGAGGGTGGGGGGAAAGAGTGGATCCCTTTATTATGGCAAATTACTGAGGATCAACTGAGTCAGGAAGAAAAATTGAGAGATTCCAAATAGATGTTCTTTTGTTTTACCAAAATAAAAACTTCAGCTTCTGTATTGTGCAATCGTACAACCTTCAACATCTTTGTAGTTTCATACAATTATTGGAATAGTTGCCGCAATTACATAAACCAATTCCTGGGCTCACCCAGTAATACTACACTTCAGCCACACTAATTAAGAAAATATTTTATATAGTTTCTAGTGATCAATTATGTTGAGAATGTCAGAATGAAGTTTTAAAATTGTTCATGAATGTGTACTTACTACAACTGACGTAAGAATATGGACCATACGCATGTTTGCATATATTCCATCATATGGAATCTGGGGAGAAACAAAAATTAATACATTACCAAATTAGTTTAACACACTAATTGATCAAAGTAAATTATTTGTTTTTATTGAGCACAAGTGTAGTTAAAAACTGTGTACCATATTCACTAAACAAATCATGTCTTCCTAAAATTTCATTTTACACCACTGCTATTTAACATAGCAAAAGGTAGGTCAAATAGACTAACAGTGGTCAGCCTGGTTAGAAGGCAAGGACGTGTATAGAAAACCTCACATGGCCCTTATTCAGAGATAGGTAGGATCAAAAGAGAGCAACAACCCACCACAAATTTCACAGGCAAATCAGAGGGTTGAAATTATGAATCTGTAGCAGTACTTTTGATCAAAAACGGGTCAAAATTGCCTGCCATGTGACCTTTTCGAAACAGAACAAATTTTAGCTAAAGTGTCAAATCCTTTCAATTCCCCTTCAAGTGCATGTTTCAACGGTTACGACAAAACCAATGCACTTTTTCCCCCACTCTGGTTGTAGGTACACAACCCTGCAGGCAGACAATAAGCTATGAAAGTTGAAAAAAAATCCACAAAGAAAACAGATTCTTTACCAACAGTTTGGTACTATGTACGACGAGTTCTCATCGCAAAACAAACCACATGGGTGCAGTCTGATCTGTGTTTTTTTTTAAAAAAAGGATTGCATATGAACCTAGATTTAATAAAGATAGTCCAAATTTACACTTTTAAAGAACTACTGCAGTGGAGCTTTAATCCTTTTACCAACAAAAATGTATCTTTGAACAAAACCCGTTCCAGCCAGTTAACCCATAATCAACTCTCAAGCTTACTACAATCTCTAGTTATACCAAAACATTTCTCTGGTCCCCGTGGAAACTATTATCGTCAATGGAGGAGTTCAAAAGTTAAAAGGGAAATGTACATAACTACTTCGGCAGTGCAATGAGTTTAAAGGTTTTTTTGTGCACATCACTTAACAGAAAAAGACTGCAACAGCAACCTGATTGGATGGTGAATTTGTTTATTCAGAGCTCCATACCAATGGAACTATTATAGTTCTGCTTGCATCTGAACTTCTGTATTAAAACACTAAATGTTCAGTGAACAAATAGAACTTCTACTTCAGTTGGCAAATGTTTCTTTGGCTGGGATGGGTGGACTTTATTAACAGCTCAATTAGCCACATATATCCTCAGTAAATGCATCAGATAGATAGAAACATTAGGTTGGCATATTTTTTGTATGACAATCAAGGTCTCTCCCCACAAAAATAGTACTGAACGTTGCGACATCCACCAAATTGTCAAAATCACTCAATTGTGGTTCGAAAACAAATTGTGGATACCCAACTCAGCAACTTTAGTTAGTAGCGGAGTACATAGGGAAGGAAGGCATCCGGTCTGATCATGGCCTGTACAGGAAACTTTGTGCTATCCGGCACCGACGGGACCGAGCTGTTGCCGTCCCATCAAAACTGCTGGACAAACCAGCGCTAATGTTGAAACATAGAGATTTTGAGCTCCGTATCTGGCAACAAACCCTGTTGCTTAGCAATAGCTTCTAAACAGTCGGCCGTACCTTGCAAGCCTCTCTGTAGTTTAGCAACAGCTTCAGCGAGACCTTGCAGAGCCTGACTGGTGAAAAAAAAGCAACAAAAAGAAAAAAAACCTAACGAAACAGCTCCTGATTTTTGCCGGTGGCTCGAGCATTCCAGACAGTTAACCTCCGGATAAACCAAAGTTTCCTATATCAAATTAGCTGATAAGTGGGCAGGGATAAGGGATTAGGCTCACTGCCCTTGGGCTAAGGAGGAGAGAAAGTAGCTACCTGCTCCTGATCACTATCCAACTACATCCATCAGGAGTCCTGATGGAAGAGAATGCACATGGATGTTGGGTGAGGAATGAATTGGACTCGGCTTTGATACTAATTCACAAACGACCTGCCAACACTCACGGTCTAGGCTCATAGATTAACAATGGTCACTTAGGAGATCCTGAGGGTAACCAGCACCTGTATCCCAACAAGAAGTCAACAGCCTTAGGAGAGAGGAGGGGAGAAAATTGCCCAGGAAAATAAAGCCAAATTGTGTTACTTGAAAAGCTTATGTATGTTTTGTAATAAAAATGCATTGCATCTGTACTGCTGATTTCATTCTCTGTACTTCATTTTAGAATATATCCATGTTTACAATTACTAGTTAATCCTCCTGTAACATTGCTCACAATGAGCCAGACGATACACTGCTTTAGGCCTGCTAAGCTCAATCATCCCCACTATCAAGTCAGAGATTTCCCCCCCACTCTGGCAGGGTACCTCTATCACGCTCCCTCTCCTTTCAACAGGCTCGCTTGCTCCATCCCTACAACAGGTTATTGTGAGTAATAATTGCAGTACTTCATCTGTCAGTTGCACATACGGCACAAACGTAACTGGTGTGGTTGGTAATGGCGCTCAACAATTGAGCCTTTGCAGTTTCAATCACTTCCGCTGGTCCGTGCTACTTCAGTAACTGCTCTACCTCTTCTGTTACTTCTCTAGGTTAGCTTGTCCCCTCCATGAAAATGCTATTAGATTGAACATCAATAATGGTGCCGAATGCAGACCCTACTGCAATATTCTACAGCTCCACTCCACTACAAAAGGTACACCACGTAATAAGAGCAGCAAAAGATTCACAACTCTGCCAATAATCAGCAATCCTTCAATGTTGGGTTAACATGCCACCACCCTGCTTTGGGGAGACCAGTAAATACACAGAAAGCACCTGGCAATGATAAACTGCAAACTATTTCGAAAGCACATCAACACAGCTGGTGTGGGGCACAGACTGCTTCTGCCTGTGAGCCCAAGATCTCAACTTCCTTAATTTTTTCTTCACAAAGCTCAAGAGCAAGATACAAAGTAATTCCTTAAAAATGGTTTTTTTTTTTAATCAAAATTTGTTCAAAGATGAAACACTTTTTTTAGTTAACACCGGAGCCACACAACAGCAACTCAATAGTCGCACGCCCTCGAATTTCTTTCCCTCTCCCCCCTCAGGAAGCAGCACTCTACAGCCTAGCGAAGATCAACAATTCTGCAGTACAAGGCAGAAGGGATGCGAATCCATATCCCAGTGGAGCTTCAATTTGCAGGGCTTCCCCCCACAATCAACTTGTTCAACTTTTTCCTCAGTTCTTAAAATTTCTAATTCGCACATTATGGCCGCAACCCGTTTTCTTAAATTATTCCCTTTTTCCCCTCCTCCCACACCTGCCAGTTCATCAGCTTTTGAAGCCCAACTTATGTAATCCTAAAGATTTCTCTGTTCCATATGCTTTCAATTTTCTCACTCATACTTGAAACACTCCCTAGCAAACTATCTTCCATATGCTCATCTATTATTAGTATCACTCCATGTGAAAGATCATGACTTAATCGAGGGCATACTGTAAACTGCCACAAAGTATATCAGCATTACTTGGATGGCAAAAGGCAGCATAAAAAGGAGTACATATATGATTCCAGTCATCACCCATTTCAAATATGTTCCTGGTTCTCTAACTCATGCAATAAATTCCACAGAGCAACTTCAAAGCTAATGCAGCGTGTGCAAATAATGAACTGTGGGCTCAATCCCAGCATCCAGTATCTTTTAATCCCAGCCCTCAAAGTTTACCTACTGTTGGACAAATTCATGAGCTTCACTTCACACTTTCCATTCACTTACTTACATGACCATTTAATTACACAGCTCTGAAACACTAGGAAACACAGTTAATTATTCTTAAAACTTTCTTCAAACATTGGCCCATGTACTGTACTGTATTTAAGGGGAGATTTAAATGCTGCAATGATACTACAATGGGAACAAAGTGAATTTTTTTACTATAGTGTGTCTGGACAACTTCCTCCAACCTAAAACCACTTTCAGTAAAAATCTAAACTGGAAATACAAGGAATATGCCCCATGAAGGTCAGCAAAGCATAAAATGCAGCACTAGCACCTCTGCACCATGGAACCTTGGAGTAAAAATGCTGCTTCATATCCTGGCTTTGTGGTACCTTCTTAGCACAAAACTAAAGCTTATTAGTCATCAGAGGTTGATTGTGGGGTGCTAGAAAGATCTTCGATCAGACAATCCTCACTTCTAACCATGATGTTGATGCATTTTTTAAATCTCCAAATAATGGAGTCTGCTCTGACCTGCTGCATGGAGTCCAGTATCCATTGCAGCGCTTGGTCCAGGTTCCTACAGGCAGCCTTTTGGTGTAATTTTATGATTGCCAGACAATCTATTATAGTATCAATTCCCCAAAGCATCCTTGAATAGTTTGTTTGCAACCACAGTCATGACTTGAAGTTGGCTGGTCATCCCTCCCAGAATTTTAACAGCCACATTAAATGTTGACAGAAAGCATCCATCAGACAAAATTTACGTAGCAACGCACCACACCTTCAATTCGAAGCAGTTCTTATCCAGTCCTGCATTAAATCCAGTCATGCAACCTTTTCCTGTGACCATACAAGCCAGGTGCAATTTTATCCTTGGGTAGTGTCCTTCCATATTAGAAATGGTAGCGGTTTTCCCCCCATGGCTGCCAGCATAACAGTAAATATCTTCATTGCTGGTTGTTCTAAATGAAATAGTAGAAGCTCCCTTTCCACTCACCATGGTGGTGCTAAGCATATAACACACAGTTTTGTTTGCATTTCCCATTTAGCCCCGTATGCAAATATATTGTTTATATGATGTACTGCTGATTCTGTACAAGCTTTGTTTGCAGTCATCCAAAAAGCACCAGCTGATTGCTTTACAGCATTGTACAGCAAAACCATTGCACCTCAGGAAATAGTACCCCATTCTTGGCTCACCTTGAACTCAAATATTTTCATTCTGTAGGTAAGCTATGTTTTTGCTCAAGTAACATCAACAGTCACTGCACAGCTATTTTTCCGTACTACATAGAATGTACAGCACAGAAACAGGCTATTGGGCCTAACTAGTCTGTGCTATGCTTCACACGCGCCTCCTCCCACCCTATCTAACCCCATCAGCATAGCCATCGATTCCTTTCTCCCTCATAGGTTTATCTAGCTTCCCCTTAAATGCATCTATGCTATTCACAACTACTCCTCGTGGTAGCAAGTTCCACATTCTAACCACGCTCTGGGTAGGGGTTTCTCCTGAATTCCCTACTGGAGTTATTAGTGACCATCTTATATTTGTGTCCTCTAGTGTGGACTCCGCCACAAGTGGAAACATCTTCTCTCAAAGACGCGAGCCACCCCAGCCACAACCTCTTCGCCCTGCTCCCGTCCGGTAAGAGATATCAAAGCGTACGGTCTCGTACCAGCAGGTTTCGAAACAGCTTCTACCCCCAGGCCATGAGACTCATGAACGAATAATTTATTACTGTTGTTTTATTTATTATTACTGTATTTCTATTAGTATTTTTATCATTGCTATGCCATATTTATTCCAATGTTGGGAGGACTCATAAAAATCAACATTTCATTGTGCAGTACACACGTTTGCTGCATATATGACAAATAAAATTGAATTGAATTGAAGACATCTCAGGTCACCCCTCATCCTTCTCTTTTCTAGAAAACTGCTTAATTTCATGCTCAATTTCTAGGCAGACCGCAGATTTGTTCCTTTGAAATGCTTTCTTTTGCAAAGAGGTGTCAACCAGTTTGTTTTTCTGTTCCCTCCCAACAATACACACTTTCCCATTTAGGCTAATTTCACAGAGACTGCAACTTGATTGCTTATATTTTCTACAACTGTTTGAATTACTATCTGCACAGTGATGCTGTGCTTCCTTTTTCTTCCCATAATGGTACTTCCGGTAATATTAAACATCTCGTGGTACCCAGTTTAATGTTTGCTAGTATTTGCCTTATTGTCTTGCTGCATAAAATCATGTCAGCATCACAACTTAGGTATTCCAGTATGTTAAGTCTGAGAGGCTGTTGAAGCCATCAAAAGGACAGTCTCTGTTTATAGGCTGTGCTGCATTCAAAATTGAAACTTTCAGATCAAGAGACTAATGAGTGTATATACAAGGGCGTCAAATGCGCTGAACGTTTAAATAGCAGTTATGCCAGCATGATAGCGATTTTATACAGGCATTATGTTGTATTTAGCTTAGTGTTATTTACGGCAACTCAGACTTCTGTACAGTGAAAGAGGGCACTGCTATTTCTGGAGTCTCCAAATACCACCTAAAAAAAGTGTTGTTTCCATCAGTACCCCAAGAGGCAGCGCCATTCCCATGTAAACATTGTTGCCAGAGGAAAGGTAGTACCTGTAATGGACTAAACCCATCTGTACAGGTCAACAATAAAGTCGTTTACAAGCCTGTGCAGACCTCGTCAGCTATTGTGAAAGGCATGGCAGAGTGGGGAAAAAAATACAAACTAGGACTTAAAAAACAATGAGCAGGTAGCATTATTGCTTCTCATTGCTCTCCCAACACCTTCAGCTGGAAGCGCACGTCAGGACTTCAGGATTAGCTTGCTGTCAATCATTACCTAAACTCACACATAGGGTTGCCATCTTTTGCCAAGTGCAAAACTGAACAGGAGGCAGAATGGATAAGGGGCAGAGTGCAGCTGCATGACTTGAGTTCTGATGTTTGCTTTGCTGATCAAAATTAATTGAAAGCTTTACAAGATACGAAGCAATGGGAAAAATTATCTGTTTTAAAAATGATTTTTAGTTTGCTTTCGGCATTTCTTTGCTCCTTTCTAAAACTGGAAAGACAATTTTACTCACACGATGAACAACCTCGGCTGGTTCTTAGAATACGAACTTGTCATTGCGCATGGCCACATCAGCTTAGTACACTACCCGACACAATTAAATCTTGATTCATAGAAGATTGATTTATCACAGCAAAACCACACTTGATTCCAATTAGTTAGGTAACACACTTATTTTCTGGAAATGTAATCTGAAGGGAATTAGCTCAGCATGACAAGCATGTTGCTGGGCAAGTTAATTACGCAGATACAAGTCTTCATAACAAACAGAATCAGTGACAATCAACTTCAGTATTTTCTTTTAATCATGTAACTCATTAAAAATTTCTAATTATAGTAAGTGGCTAGCAAAAAATACATTAAAATATACTAAAATATTAATATATAAAGCATTGTACTTACTGTGGACTGTGGAGGTCCTTTGCCACTGCTGCGTCCTCTGGAACAACATTATTACATTCACGTTAGGATCAAAAGCATTAGCAAGGCAGTATAATAATGATGATCTAAAATGTCTTCAAACCAGAACTGAATGAAGTGAAAACATTACCAAAGAAAATATCAGATCTCATCACTTTCACAACAAAGAATATTTTACTCCAGGAAAAGGATTGTGTGCGTGCAATTATAATAAATAAATAAATGCCACTGTATGCCCAACTAATGACCAACAAAAGGAGTCACACATGGCTCAGTTGGTAGTAGTCTCACCTCAAGTCAGAAGGTTGTGGGTTCAGTCCCACTCCAGGGGCTTGAGCACAAAAATCTAGGCCGACACTCCAGTGCAGTACTGAGGGAGTGCTGCACTGTCCGAGGTGCGTCTTTTAGATGAGACGTTAAACCAAGGCCCCGTCTGCTCTCCCGGGTGGACGTAAAAGATCTTATGAAATTATTCTGAAGATGAGCAGGAGAGTTATCCCCAGTGTCCTAGTCAATATTTATCCCTCAACCAAATCACTAAAACAGATTATCTGGTCATTATCATATTGCTGTTTGTGGGAGCTTGTTGTGCGCAAATTGGCTGCCGCATTTCCTACATTACAACTGTGATTACACGTCAAAAAAGTACTTAATTGGCTGTAAAGTGCTTTGGGATGTCCAGTGATGGTGAAAGGTGCTATACAAATGCAAGGTTTTCTTTCTTTTTCATAAACCTGTAGTCACAAACAAGATGATATTCACAGCAGCCAATGTACAGGAAACTTTGGTTTATCCAGAGGTTGTATGTCCGGAATACTCGATCCAACGGCAAAAATCAGGAGCCGTTTTCTGTAAGTTTTTTTTAGATCTCGTTCATTTTTTTTCCCCAGTCAGCCACTGCAAGGTCTGTAGCTATAGCAACAGCTTCAGCTACAGACGCTTGCAGCTGCAGCCGACTCTTTAGAAGCTGTTGCTAAGCAACAGTGTTTGTTGTCAGATACAGAGATGAAAACCTCCGTATGCTTCAACATTAACTTTGTATGTCCGGCAGTTTTGATAGATCGGCAACACGCCGGTCCCGTCAGTGCCGGATATCACAAAGTTTCCTGTAGTTGATTACATTTACTTTTCTAGTTACTCTGAATAGAGCTGAAGACTGCTCTTGCTCTATCTTGCAACATCCAGGTAGAAAATAAATTGAACAATCTTGGTCCAACCACCTTTGAAATAATACTTGCATTAGGTTACTTTTTTTTCTTATTCATTCACGGAATATGGGCATCCCTGGCAATGCCAGCATATATTGGGCATTCGTAATTGCCCTAGGGAAGGTGGTAGCAAGCATTCTTCTTGAACCGCCACAGTCCATGTGGTGAAGGTACTCCCACAGTGCTGTTAGGTAGGGAGTTCGAAGATTTTGACCCAGCGACGATGAAGTAATGGCGATATTTGTCCAGATCGGGACAGTGTGCAACTTGGGGGGGAACTTGGAGCTGATGGCATTCCTGTGCGCCTGCTGCCAATGTCCTTCTAGGTGGTGAAGGTTGTAGGTTTGGGAATGTGCTGCTGAAGAAGCCTTGGCAACTTGCTGCAATGCATCCTGTACATAGCACACACGGTATGCTGGTGGTGGAGGGACCTGGTGGATAGGGTGCTAATCAAGCGGACTATTTTGTCCTGGATGGTATTGATTTACTTGAATGTTGTTGCAGCTCTACCCATCCAGGCAAGTGGAGTGTATTCCATCACACTCCTGACTTGTAGATGTTGGAGAGGCTTTGCGCAGTCAGGTGAGCAACTCGCTGCAGAATACCCAGCCTCTGACCTGCTCTAGAGGCCATGGCATTTATATGGTTGGTCTAATTGAGTTTATGGTTACTGGTGACCCCCCCCCCCCCGAGGATGTTGATGATGGGAGATTCAGCAATGGGGAGGTTGTTAGGCCATCTTTTGTTGGAGATGGTCATTGCTTGGCACTTGCGTGGCACGAATGTTACTTGCCACTTAGCCCACACCTGGATGTCATCCAGGTCGTGCTGCATGCGAGCATAGACTGCTTCATTATCTGAGGAAGTGTGAAATTGGCTGAACACTGTGCAATCATCAGCAAATTGTCCCAATCCTGACCTTACTATGGAGGTAAGGTCATTGATGAAGCAGCTGAAGATAGTTGGGCCTAAGATACTGCCATGAGGAACTCCTTCAGCGATATCCTACGACTGAGAAGACTGGCCTCCAGCAACCACAACGATCTTTTGTGCCAGGTACGACTCCAGCCAGTGGAGAGTTTGCCCCCCCGATCCCCATTAACCTCAGTTTTACTACGGCTCCTTTATGCCACACTCAGCCGAATGCTGCCTTAATGTGAAGGGCAGTCACTCTCACCTCACCTCTGGGATTTAGCCCCTAGTCATGCTTGGACGAAGGCTGTAATGAGGTCACGTGCAGAGTAGTCCTGGCAGAACCCAAACTGACATTTCTATAATACTGGTATTTACAGAATGATGCATAATGACAATGCAATAACTAAAATAATTGTACAGTACCCAGAAGCAAATAATTTTTAAATCTGCTCAGTGATTGACCTGATTTTTCTGGTGATATTTTAAATATATGTAGTAGTGTGACATAGGTTTAATCCCCAAAGTGTCAAGAATTCAGTATCAGCTGTGCTGTAGGGAGATACCAAGCAGAAATCAGGTATTTCCCCAAAGGGAAAGTGTAGCGTGTCAGCCACATGCCGTTCTTATGCACGCCAAACCAAACAATTGATAATGCTCTAACATTTCTATACAATGGTTGTTCACAATTTCATATATGTGCATTACTGTATTTAGTTCTAGGCATTCAAAAAGCAAATAAAACTTAGCACATTTTGGGATTTTTTGAGCATTTATCAACAAAAGCTGGACAAAAAGTTATGTTTAAAAGTTGTTTTAAAACAAAGTGTATTTATGCAAGTTTTTTTTAAAGCAGGGGGTGGGGCGTGTGCAAAAGACATGAATATCCAGTTCAGAGCACAAGGGGGTTCTATTATTACACCCCTGGGTTACGGTACTGAAAGATGTAGCCTAGAACGCCTATACATGCTTCAGGACAATGAAGCTGCTGGTACTGGGGGGGTTTTGCTCATTTTAGTCTGTTGGCTTAGCAAGGTTATAAAACGCTTATACAAGAAAGTAGATAGACACGAAATGGCAGCTTTTTTAAGGGTTCGATAATAATGAAGCATCAGAAGTTCCTCTCCCTCAAGTTGGGGACTGTTGAAATATGAAGTAACCATTTTTATACCATTGATGAAATATAATGAATTAACTTACCCTTTTTAACTGTTAGAGAGCATTAACATTGTTAACTGCTAGATGGCTTTAACCTCATTAACCTTTAGTTGGCCTTAACACCAGAAGCAATCCAAAATAAAAAGTTTACTATGGAATCTGTGGAGGAATTTTTTTCAGATTTTGGTCCTTTTTCTGCCATTATATAGACAGATGCCCAGCATGTTCCAAGCACTTGATGTGCAATATTTGCAGATATAACAGATAATTAATTGTTCATTGCATTATTTCTTGGCATTCGGGTACATGTAATAAAACAAAACTGATTAGACATTAGTTACTTTATCCCTGTTCAATTGAGAACTGTTATAATTCAGGCTACTTCACAATATATATATTTTTTACTATGCTAAATGCAAACACCAGCTTCCTTGAAGCAAGCACATTTCCTATGAACCAAAATGTGATCTTGTGCACAAACGTATCTTGGTTCGAGGGGCCTGATTGAGCAATGAACACTTTTACCATACGCACTGGAAAGGGTACAAGCTGCATACAATGTACTCCTAATCTCTCCAGCTGATGGTAAAACACTGGTGACAGACTATGACTCCGGCTGAAAATTATGAATTATGTTTAGAATTAAACAGAAGGGAAAAATTAGGAATTGTAGCTAGTTTAAAATATTTCACTTAGCTTGCATTATCTGTCTCAAGTCTTAACCGTTATCTTCAGTAACATTGGATTATGTATCTGTGATAAAGTGCTTTACATGGTACTGAACTTTCAGAGCACCTGCCAGTTCAGGAAGGATATATTGGCCTTGGAGAGGGTGCAGCACAGATTCACCAGAGTTGCTGGGGCTTAAAAGGGTTAAATGATAACATTAGATTGCATACTTTGGTTTGTATTGCCTAGAGTATAGAAGACTGAGGGGTGATCTAATCGAGGGGTTTAAAATGATAAAAGGATTCAATCGGGTAGATAAACAGAATCTATTTCCTCCGGTGAGGGAATCCAGAAAAAGAGGGCATAAATCTTAAAATTATAGCTAGGCCATTCAGGAGGGAAATCAGGAAATGTTTGTTCACACAAAGAGCAGTAAAAATCTGGAGTTCTCTCACCAAAAGGCTGTGGATCATGGGATCAAGTGAAGCTTTCAAGACTGAGATTGCCAGAGTTTTGTTAAGTCTGGGTATCTAGGGATACAGATCAGCCATGATCTAATTGAATGGTCTACGCCTGTTCCTATGACATGTGCAGTGGAACAGCAAGATAGGAAAACATTCAAGAACCTACATTGTCAGCCTGTTATATATTTATCTTCCCTTTGAAGTTAAGATGGTATAAAAGGCAAATAGAAATGGCATATTCACAATTAATCAGAATTGTGAAAGTAGATCTCAAAGCCAAGTAATGTAGAAAACAGGTCATTAAGCTGGACAGAAAGACTTTCTGTTCTAAGTTTTATTATTCCTTGATTAGGTCTAATTTAGAATACCGTGTCCAATTTTGGCCCCCTTACATGCTACATGATATGGAGGTCTTGGAAAAGTCTGTGGAAAAGATTCAGAGGAGGGTCACTGGACAGATACATTGCGTAAAGGCCTTTGTTACCACAATAAGCTTAGAAAGTTCGGCCTTTTTATTTTAGAAATGACGAGACTTGATTGAGGTCTTTAAAATAATAGAGGGATTAGATTCGGCCCATGTAAATTAACTGTTTGAGTAAGATGGGTTACTTGCATGTAGTTACATAAAGATAAAATCAGGTTAGATGTCAGGAGGTTTTTCTTATCGCAGAGGGTCATCAAACTCGGGAACAAGTTGCTGGCTCGTGTAGTTAGCATGGATTCACTGCAAGTGTTCAAACAGGTAGATGGACGAGTTACCAGCTATGACTAATATTGCAGTTTACAAAAGGAAGATAGGGCATTGGACAATGTGTCTCACTGTCACAGGTCTCCTGGAAGGTGCTTTGATCGCCTTCAGGGGTCAGAGAGGAATTTCTGAGATTGTTATCCACCCCCCCCCCCGCCCCAGGTTTTTTTCCTTCCCCCAGATCATGTGGCCACGTGTGGGTGAAGGCAATGGGGCACATGATGCTCAGATGCATGATGATGATAGGGGAGAGACTCAAATAGACCACTTGTCATTTTCATATGTTCATAAGTTGCTCATCTGATTAACAGACAACCTGGACTGCTTTACGGCGATCGCCTGTCTCTGCTATCATCTTTATAAGCAACAGAGCAAGAAAACTTTCAATTCACATAGGTAACTCACACATACACATTTCCTCAAATGTATTTAGACATCAGAGAAGCAAAGAAAATATCAAACCCAAAGCTACACAATTCAAATAGTTAAGGAAGCTAGACAACCAGATGTGTATCACATACCTTCCCTTATACAGTACAGAGAATTACAAACAGCTCTCCAGCAAGTCACAGAAGACAATTTTAAAATTGTTACCATGCGGGCAATTTATAAATCCCTAATAGAAATGCACAATGTAAACGGGCCCATTTTGGAAACTACAATTGAAAGACAGAAGTAGATAATTTCCATAATTTTTCAAAAGCGACATCCTTGGACTCGAGGGTCCGTGAAATTATTTTGCCTGCTGTACATATATTAATTTTAAAAAACATTGTGCTTATATACCACTGTTTTCCTTTGGGTAGCTGACACTTTCTTTTGGAAGTTAGGACAGCAAGTCCCAAGAGTTTTAATATACACAAGCCCCCCACCCCACACCCTAGAGTGTCAATCCTAGCAGTGTGTCCCCAACACAAAAGTTTGAAAGCCACTGCTGTAGTCCAGAGCAATGCAGAATAGCCAAATGCATACAATGATAAAAGAATCTGTTGGACACCATTAAAATAAATGCAAAGTACTGTACAATGAAAATATCCAAATCATTGAACAGTTGCCAAAGGTCTGTAAATTTGGCAATCACTTCTTGTACAACAAAATCCCGTTAATTGCATACCAGAAATTCAAAAGCACTCAATATTTTAACAAAATAAACATGTAGACAGAGAGTTTCCGCTTTGGGCACAATCGCAATCCGGGCACACACTGCACTCAAAATTGCGCTAGTTTTCAGAAGTGATTTTTTTTTTGCTCAAGTTTCCGCTCAAACTCATTTGCATATCACCAAATGTAAAATCTGCCATGAACCAGTGCAATCGGGCAGCGTTTTAGAATGTAATTTTTTTGCATTAAAAAATATTTCTTGATATATTTAAGAGTGGTAACCTGGTGCAGTTTTATTAATGCAGCTAAAATGGGTTTATCACAAAAAAAAATAAGCATTTTTAATCAGAGTATCTAGCCCACCAGCTATGAGTAACCTGATTTTAAATAACAGAAAATGACTTTACAAAAACTATACAGAACCATTTAATAGTTGCATTGGTCTACAGTAGTCAGTTTCTTAGTAAATTAAATACTTTATTTAAAAGCATTTAAAAAGGTGCCTATTAGTGTCCATATGCCTAAAACAAAAAGGTTAATTTGAAGAGCCTCCTCAAAGGCCCGCAAACGGGCACAATTAGCGGAAACTCAGCATGGTTATTCATTCAATCTGGTGGCGTGGCCAGCTTCCAGTGCAATGTTTTTACAAACTCAATTTGCGCTGGACGAAATTTCTCAATCTTTTGCGCTAGTTTGGTCGATTTCAGGCGAATTGCGCTGAAAAAAACAGCATAACTTAGTGGAACCTTCAGGCCACTTACCTAGATTCCTATTTAATTTAAAAAAAAATTAAAATCTCAGACTGCCCAGAATAGCACCACCTGGAACAGCTGCTAGATTGTCTCGTGTTGGGGTAGAGATGGGAAGAATTACTTTGATTGATTTGCACTAACTCAGATTTGTGGAAGTGAGTATGTCGCCCCCCTTGTAATTTTTTTTGTGCTGAAATCACACAAGTATTCTGAAACTACAGTGTCACCAAACAGATCATACATTTCGCAAATACTGTACTGCTAAAAGCTGAGCTCAATCAGTGGGAACAAATTCCCTACAAAATGTAAGACTTTATGGATAGAATAAAAAAAATGTTTTATAACAAATCCAAGCATCTTCAGCACCATTTCTTCAACAGTTTGGGGAAGGAACTGAAGCAGGGAAGAGGAAGAGACTTGTCAACATCAACAAGTTGCCTCTGAAGTCTGTCACTGGTGAGGTTTAGCATGGACTGAGGATTGGTTAATGGACAGAAAACAGAATAAACTGGTCATTTTCAGGTAGGCATGCTCTAACTAGTGGGGTGCCACAAAGATCAGTGCTTGGGCCTCAGCTATTTACAATCTAGGTCAATGAATTAGATGAGGGGACCAAGTACAACGTATCCAAGTTTGCTGACGATACAAAGCTAGGTGGGAAAGTAAGTTGTGACGAGGATGCAGAGAGTCTGCAAAGGGATATAGTCAGGTTAAGTGAGTGGGCAAGAACATGGCAGGTGGAATATAATGTGGAGAAATGTGAAGTTATCCACTTTGGTAGGAAAACTAGAAAAGCAGAATATTTTTTAAACTGGTGAGAGATTGGAAAATGAGTGACCAGAGAGTCCTTGTACACCAACCACTGAAGTTAGCATGCAAGTACAACAACCAATTCGGAAAGCAAATGGTATGTTAGCCTTTGTTACAAAAGGATTGAAGTATAAGAGTAAAGAAATCTTACTGCAATTATATAGGGCCTTGGTGAGACCACTCCTGGAGTACTGTGTACAGTTTTGGTCTCCTTACCTAAAGAAGGATATACTTGCCTTAGAGGGAGTGCAACGAAGGTTCACCAGACAGATTCCTGAGATGGGAAATAGTCTTATGAGGAGAGATTGAGTAGACTAGGCTTATATTCTCTAGAATTTAGAAGAATGAGAGGTGATCAAATTGAAACATACAAAATTCTTACAGGGCTTGACAGGGTAGATGCTGGGAGGATGCTCCCCCTGGCTGGGGCGTCTAGAACTAGGGGTCAGTCTCAGAATGAGGGGTCACCGTTTAGGACTGAGGAGGAGAAATTTCTTCGGCTCAAAGGGTCGTGAGTCTTTGGAACGCTCTACCCCAGAGGGCTGTGGATGCTCAGCCATCAAGTCTATTCAAGACAGGGATCGATAGATTTTTTGGATATTATGGGAATCTAGGATTATGGTGAAAGTGGAGTTGAGGTAGATCAGCCATGGTCTTATTGAATGGCGGAGCAGGCTCGAAGGGCCGAATGGCCTACTCCTGCTCCTATTTTCATGTTCTTATGGGAGTTGATTTTCAAGCTACACTTGTGGGAAACAGAAAGTAAATTTTAAGTAAACAAACAAAATATCTTGTACTGTTTTAAGCCCATGTGCCATCCCTCCCTCTACAGTCTGTTTGCAATAGACACGTCAGCTTTTTGTTGTGTACATTTCAGACATTAACTGTTTTACAAATTATCAAAATTTTGTTCCTACCATTAGTTTGTGTAATTTTATTCACACTTGCTTCAATAAAAGTGAATGCATTCTACTTTCCCTGTAGTAACCATCAACTACTTTGATCATGTCAGTGACTACTGCTGGAGATGGAGGGAAATAATTAATTTAGTTTTTTTCGCTTTCAACAAACTGTAGGATGGTCAACACACACAAAAATCATCTTGACTACAAA
Source organism: Somniosus microcephalus (assembly GCF_052327205.1). Classification (NCBI taxonomy): domain Eukaryota; kingdom Metazoa; phylum Chordata; class Chondrichthyes; order Squaliformes; family Somniosidae; genus Somniosus; species Somniosus microcephalus. The sequence continues at coordinate 36,453,279 of NC_141005.1, read as the reverse complement.
GATGTAATCTGAGGAGTAGAGATGCCAGAGTACAATTAAATGTTATCAGTAATTACGCTGATCTCCAATGCCAAAATTGAAATTTGTCATTTTCTGTGATTTCCTTCTATAGCTACCTAAAGATATAATCTCCTGTGCTGCTCACCTACCATTCGGCAATGAATACTCAGCATGTGTTACTGTTGGTCATCGCTGGGGTGGGGGGGGGGGGGGGGGGAAGGAGGGAAAACCACAAGCCTCTTGCTTACTTCATATACACTCTCTCCCAAATGCAGAGTTGCATTGAAGAGCAGAATGTTTTCAGGACTAGAAAATTGTGATACCAAAAAGGGTTGTGGAGGAGGCGAGGAGAGAGATGGATGTTGGAGAGATTGCAGAGAAGCCACCAATCAAATTGAATTCCACATCTTCTGGATAAATCCTAGTTCATTTTTCTGGGCTCCAATTCTGAGGGTCATCAAGTGCACGACAGGTATGAGGACTATCCCAAGCCCCTAGATTAACTACTGGGAATTCCAGCTGCAATTCTTTTGGGCCCTGACACTAACTGTATTGCTGAACTCTGGATCAATGTGGCATGGAGTGCGTACTGGTTATGTGGTGTCACGCCAAGATGGCAACGCATTCACCTTGAGTCCAGATACTCTGGAAGATACTTACTCAAAGTTGGCCACTGTCCAGCATTGTATGAAGCAATATACAGGCTCCACTATAATATTAATTGGCCAATGGGCAGCCTCAGGTAGAACCTGTGTTAAAAATTCAAGCAAAATGCAAAGGACAATGGAACCATCGCTTAATTTCTTCCCACATGTTCCTAGACCTTTTTCCACCAACCATTCCCAACAATTCATCTATTCCCAGCCCCATAAAACATACTCTATTTCTGATCACTGATGTGGTCTAATTACTACGTGGGCAGTATTTCCCCTCTCAGCATAACTGCGATGAACTTTAGACGCAAGAACCATAGCTTTACAAGCACCAAAGTTTTAAGAAAGAAAAACTTACATTTATATAGAGCCTCAGGACATCCCAAAGCACTTTACAACTAATTAAGTACTTTCGAAGTGTAGTCACTGCTGTGATGTAGGAAATTAATTAATTACCTCTACTCAGGAGGTTACATACTATACTAATATTGCGCTATACAGGTAATTCGTACAGAATTGTTTATGTTCAAAAATTTGAAAAGGGAATGAATAAAATAGAAGTGTACATTTTCAAAACTACTAAAGAAACATAGCCTCAGTAGCAGCCCGACAATAGAAAAATGTTCACTGCACTGATTGAAAAACTGATTACAGAGTGAAACACTTCCACGTCAACAGGCTTTCAGCCAGTGGACATATTGGAGCTGATTTTACAAATGCGCACTACTGGCAGTGTATCTCGCCCACTGGCCACAAAGACCAGGACATCCAGCGCGCACTGGCCACGAGTTCCTAATCTGTGTGGCCAGCAGGAAAAGGTCCCCAACTGTAGCATATATTCATAAAATATACCGTGTTCTGTTTGCTTAATATCAAATAATGAATAACTGGTGCAACATGTTATGCTTGGATTGGGGTATTCTATAAAACTGCAGTGAATTAAACAGTTACTTGTGCACACTTAACTCAAACAAAAAATGTACAAGGGACTGTACGCCAAAGTGGATTACTGCACACTCGTTTCAGTTCAACTCAGGCAAATAGGTTAAAGCCTCCTCTTTCCCTGCTGTCTGAAAGGGCCAACATGGACTGAGCTTGCACATTCTCAATCGAATCTCGAATGAGCAGTCATAGTAATGAAGTTACAGCAATCTGGGGGGAAAATAGTTTTTTGGGTGCAAGAGGAAGGGGACTGCATGGAAATTAACAAAACACTATTTTTCATCTGGCTGTGCTGTGTGTGACCGGAGAAACCAAAATGGAAAAATAATGGTGGCAGCGTTGGCTCAATGGTAACGCTCTCACTTCTCAGTTCACAGATCATGAGTTCAAGCCAGACTCCAGAGATTTGACCACAATCTAGGCTCAGACTTCAGTGTACTACTGAGAGAGTGCTGAACTGTTGGATGTGCTGTCTTTCAGGAGATGTTAAGCTGAAAACTGTCTGCTCCCTCAGGTGGGTGTAAAAGATCCCATAGCACTATATGAAGATGACCATGGAAGTTCTCCCAGTGTCCTGGTCAATATTTAATCCTTCAATCAACATCACAAACAAATTATCTGGTCATTTATCTTGCTTTTTTGCACGCACAAATTGGTTGCCACATTTGCTTACATTACAATAGTGACTACAATTCAAAAACATTGTACTTCATTGGCTGTGAAGTGCATGGGACATCCTGAAAAGCGTTATATAAATGCAAGTTCTTTCTTAATCCACTTGTTCCTGCTAAGCACAAAAGTTCCAGAGCATAAAATGATATAAGTACTCAATTACCAAGTGTTTATCGAGACAGTACTTCCAACTTGAATAGTTCCGCTATGGGATCAAGGGCTTAGTTTTCAATCTAAGCCATCTAGGTGGTCAGAATGCATACAAGATCATGCAAATCTCACACACAGGAGACCTGCAGATTGAGCCACAATTGTACACTGGTGTCAAATCAGGCACCCATTTATGTTACCATATAATCAATACTAAACTGTGTACATATAGAAAAAAATCTATTGTAGCAGTAAGTTATTACAAAAGCAAAATACTACGGATGCTGGAAATCTGAAATAAAAACAGAAAATGCTGGAGATAGCAGGTCAGGCAGCATCTGTGGAGAGAGAAACAGAGTTAACGTTTCAGGTCGATGACCCTTTGTCAGAACTGGGAGTTATTACAAAGTTCACCTTGGTTAAGGGTCCCATGACTTAAATTCAGACTTTTGATGTTTTGTGACAGCAGTACCAGAGATCTTCCAATAAAATTCTTTAAAGCTGAACTATTTATATTATTATATTCTGAAAAGTCAGGTGGTGTGTTTTTCAACAGCGCAGAGGAAAAGATTTTTGGTGAAAGTCTTAAGAAGCAACCCATACACCTGTTGCGACAGGTATAACTGAAAACCCATTCTCCCTGACATAGTCTGATCATGTTCATAAAAGCAATGAATGGACACAGTAGAATGCCAAGCACTAAAGACTTTGAAATGGTTTTAAAAACTCACATACACACAAACTAATCAGTATGTTAAAAAGTAAATGCAAATTTAACCCAACGCATTTGCAAGTCTGTTTGGGGGGGGGGGGGGGGGGGGGGGGGGAGGGGAGCGCACCATTCCAGACCACATGCGTAGAACACTATCATAGCTGTAATAAAATAAAATACTTGCAACTTTCACACCAAATATTTCAAAGCACTTAATACAATAACCATTTTTTGAAGTGCAGTGACTCAGTTAGGCCAATGTGCTATGTAATGGCAGCCAAAACTTTGGCAAAGTTAATTTAAAGCCAGTTTAAGCCGTCATTTAGTAAAAAAGGAAACCAAAACCAACGTAAACAGGATTAAAATGCCAAGTCACCAACTCTATTGCAACATAAGGGCTGAAGCATATGTTGAAATTATTTTTCAGAACATTATAAAAGTATATCTGTGGCAGATTTAATTTTACAATGTTCTGGAAAATGTTCATATTATATACACTGTACAATGTTACAAAATGTACAGCACAAATCCATTGCCACCAGGAACAAAACAAAAAAGTTTAATTTCCTTGTTTAGGAATAGCAGTTAAATTTTACTGAAGTCAATAAACTGTGATACTACAATAATTTAGATCTTTATGTAATACAGTATTCACACTGTTGCCTTGCATAATGTTATTCTGATTTGCATGTCACATTAGAACTCTTCATTATTGAAGCTTTACTGTAAGCCACTTCCAAATTCCCAATGTTGTGATCTTGGTTTTAAGTAAAGGCAATATGATTAATCCTCAAATTTTTATCTTGCATATTTTACGAATTTGCCAATAACTTTACATCATTTAAACCTAGAGCAACCATGTATTTTTTAATGTTACCTTTTGAGATTGAAGAAAATGAATCTAATAAAAGGTTTTAGAAACTTTGAACATTAACTGATGGGTTTCTCTAAAGGAATGCATCCAAACATCCTCTCTCTGTATTTGTTAATCTACATCTCTTGAATATTTTTTTTTAAATGTACAACAGATATTTATTTGCCCTTTGGCAGCCCGGGCCGAGTTCATGTTCGCACGTAGGCCAGTAGGCATCGGCCCCCTGGAAGGTTAGGCCCGAACACTAGGCCTGAGCAAAGTTTCTGCGTTGCTGGCGGACGCCGGCCCGGCATGTTGAAGGGTAAACGCGGGGCCCTGGTGACCGGCGATGACAGGAAAGCCTCGGGATAAAGCTGAAGCGACAGAGAGAGAGAGTGTGTGTGTGTTTGTGTTTGTTTGATTACCTGCCGCCAGACTGTCTCCCTCCTCCTCCTCCTCCTCCTCCTCCTCCGCTAGCGCCGACGCCGCCGGGCTTTCGGCTGTTGGGCTGTTTCATGGACATGGTGATGCCGCCGCTCGAGTCACTTCAGATCGCCTAACAACACGATCCAGCCCGGCATCCACAGCACTGCCTAAACCCGGGGGGGTGGGGGGAGAATTGGTTCGCAGACAGACGGGAATGCGTTGGTTGGTTAGTTGGACGCTATTGCGGCCGGCTCCTGGGGGTCGATGGGTTGTTGCCGCCGCGGCGCCCGTTGCTATCGCAAAGCTTCGCTTCGGCCGCCACCACAACACGGCGGACCAGAGAGAGAGAGAGAGAGAAACAGGATCCGGGCCCGCCTGCGCGCGCACACACGACGCTCCACTGGCGCATTTACACACCCTGCTTGCTGTGGGACTGAGTTCCCACCACACACACACAAAACAGGATTGGCTTCCATCACGACCAGCAGTTTGCACCCTCTATATGCCCCCCCCCATATCTACCGACGATTCATGATTTACCTATGGGATTTCTTTTTTTTTGCGCGTCTTGGCCATTTTTTCACCTTTGACCTCACCAGGGCCGCGGTGGGGGGCGGAGGTTTATTTGGATTGTCAGGGAGTGCGGCAGTGGCACGTGAGGGAATGTGCTTTGGCAGGATTGTTGCACACAGCAGCTGGAGCCGTGGCCAGCAAAAAGCTCAGGTTATCATGGGCAAGGCAGCAGTGTGAACACAAGCCATTTCTGCCCAATGCATTAATGCAGTCCGTTGGCACCGGTGAATAGTCGGTAGAACTCTGACCACTTTCATATTGTGATCAATATAACTTCCCAGCCCATTTCTTTCTTAGGGTTGTTGTAGCTATTTTCCATGGTCTTAACTGAGTGACCTCCAGATTGTGATTATAAGAACCTAAGAAATAGGAGTAGGACATTTGGCCCCTCGAGCCTGCTCTGCCATTCAATAGGATCATGGCTGATCTTCTACCTCATCTCCACTTTCCTGCACTATCCCCATATCCCTTGATTCAATTAATATTCAAAAATCTATCAATCTCTGTCTTGAATACACTCAACGACTGAGCCTCTATAGCCCTCTGGGGTAGATAATTCCAAAGATTTACCACCCTTTGAGTGAAGAAATTTCTCCTCATCTCAGTCCTAAATGGCCGACCCCTTATTCTGAGACTGTGACCCCTGGTTCTAGACTCCCCAGCCAGGGGAAACATCCTTCATCTACCCTGCCAAGCCCTGTAAGAATTTTGTATGTTTCAATGAGATCTCCTCTCATTCTTCTAAACTCCAGAGAATATAGGCCTAGTCTACTCAATCTCTCCTCATAGGACAATCCCCCCATCCCAGAAACCAGTCTGGTGAACCTTCATTGCACTCCCTCTATGGCAAGTATATCCTTCCTTAGTTAAGGAGAACAAAACGACACAATACTCCATGTGTGGTCTCACCAGGGTCCTATATAATTGCAGTAAGACGTCTTTACTCTTATACTCAAATCCTCTTGTAATAAAGGCCAACATACCATTTGCTTTCCTTATTGCTTGCTAGGTCATCCTCGGTTCCGAGGGACTGCCTAAGAAGAAGAATTGCTTGCTGTACCTGCATGTTAACTTGCAGTGATTCGTGTACAACACCCAGGTCCCTCTGAACACCAACATTTCCCAATCTCTCACCATTTAAAAAATACTCTGCTTTTCTATTTTTCCTACCAAAGTGGATAACTTCACATTTCTCCACATTATATTCCATTTGCCATGTTCTTGCCCACTCACTTAGCTTGCCTCTATCCCCTTGAAGCCTCTTTGCATTCTCCTCACAACTTACATTCCCACCCAGCTTTGTAGATTTTGACGTAGGCTATAATTTTTCACTTTTTTACGGCCTTTTGTGTGAAAACAAGCATTGGTGAATTGCCCCAAGGAAAAGTATTGAAACAGTTGTCTAACTTTTTTTACATGTTGATGCCCACACATAAAGAAAAAAAGTAGCGCATATTTATACTATATAATTAAAGTCTGGCACCTAGAGCACCTCGACTTTACTTGTGTATGCCACACCTAGGGAGTCTGTAGCATTGAAGCATTTGGCACACTTTAATAATTGGCTTAAGTAACAATTATCTCAGTTCATCATGCTGATTTGTTGACATTAGAAAAGTTACAAAGAACTCACAATCCACGCAAAATCACCCAATCAAATTGGTCCATTTTTCCCCCAATTTAAAAAAAAAAATTCTCAGGACATAGGTGATGCTGCAAAACGACATTTATTTCCTAACCCTCATCCCCTGAGGAGGTGGTGACAGATCTTCTTCCATACAACTAAATGGCTTGCAAGGCCACTTAAAGAGGGCATAAAGAGTCCACCACAAAGTTTTGGTTAAAGTCATGTGTAGGCCAGGTGGAGTAGATGACAGGTTCCCTTCCTAGAAAAGAAAGAAAGACTTTCATTTATATAGCGCCTTTCATGACTACTGTATGTCTCAAAGCGCCAATTAAGTACTTTTGAAGTGGAGTCACTGTTGTAATGTGGGACATCAATGAACCACCAGTTGGGTTGTCACGACAACCTAGCAGCTATCATAGCATTTTTTTCTTACTGCTAACCATAAATTACAGTTTCAGTGAATTCAATTTCACACTTGCCACCGTGGGATTTGAATTTATGATCTCTGGGTCGCTGGTCTAGAGCAATCAGTCTGGAACCAGCAACAACCACAAAATTAATTAATCAAATCACCTAAAGTTCTTTCCACAATTTCTTTTAGCAGCCATGTTGTTTCCTCAACCAACTAACTATAGACACTTAAAAATAAAATGTTTAACCAAACAATTACATAAAAACAAATAATTCACAAAAAAATAGAATTACAGAAAAATTATAAATATTTGAACTTACCCAGAAAATTGCTGTTGGAAATCTGTACAATATGTCTTTGCTCTAGTCCTACTCCGGTCCCTCTCTGACCTCTTTTTCTATTACATTAATGACTGTGTCACTGCTTCCTGTCCTCGCCCTAAACTAGAATATTTTATTAATTTTCTTTCAAATTTTCACCCCTCTCTTACCTTTATGTGGTCCAACTCTGATTTTGCTCTTCCCTTCCTGGACTCCTCTCTATCTCTGGGGATGGGCAACAATTATAAACCCATCAACTCTCATAACTACCTGGATCATAGTTCTTCCCACTCCAGTTGTATAAGGACTCCATTACCTTCCTCCAGTTTCTCTGTCTCTATCGCATATGCTCCAATGATGCTACATTCCACACCAGAGTTTTAGAAATGGCCTCCTGTTTCCTCAGTTGAGGATTCCTTTCCACTTCCACGGTGGTAGACAGGACGCTCGACCAGGTCGGTCCCATTTCCCGTGCTTCTGTCCTCATCCCTCGCCCACCACACAGAACCATGATAGGGGCTCCTTTTCCTCATCTTCCACTACACCACCTTCTGCATTCAGCAGATCATTTTCTGCCATTTCCACCACTTCCAACATAATCCCACCATCAAACACATCTTCCCTTCCTCTCTCCTCTTTCCGAATGGACCAATCCCTCCATGACACCCTGGTTCACTCTTCCAGCATCCCTACCACCTGCGCTCCTTCCCTGCCATTTTCCCATTCACTTCCTCTCACACCACTGTCCAGGGCTTCAAACATTCCTTCCAGATGAAACAGCAATTTATGTATACTTCATTCAACCTAAAATGTATTGTTTGTGGTGCGGTTTCCTCTACACAGATTAGGTGACCACTTTACCGAACACATCCATTCTGTCTGCAAATGCAACTCCGAACTCCCAGTTGCTTGCCAGTTCAATTCCCCATCTCACTTCCACTCTGGCCTCTCAGTCTTTGCTTCAGTTGGGCAGTTCAACACAAGCTCAAGAAACAGCACTTTATCTTTCTGCCAGGCACTTTGCAGCCCTTTGCCCTTAATATTGACTTTAATAACTTCAAACCTTAATTATAGCTCCCGCCTTCTCTTCGGCAGGAAATGCTAGCAGTGTGGGATGGGTATGCGAACATTTCGGGTGATGGGTGAAAGAGCAAATTGGTGCTTGTGGTGGGGAACCTCCATCGGAACACAGTGCTGGCAAGGTGCTCTCCACTCCTGGTGTCAATTTGCTACTTTCTTCTAATAGACGTCTCGGCTGTTGGGGCCTATGCAGTTTTCTGTGCTTCCATTTCTACCTGCTTCATCCCCCACTCTTTCAGCTATTCGCACGTTTTCTGTATCTCTTTCACTTCTTTGATTTCTCTCAGTATGCCTCCTATTGTCTCATGCTAATGCAGTATCACTTCTGGCATTTAACCATCTCCTGTTTTCCACTTAAGTACTTTACGGATCTCTTTCTTTTTCTGTGTGTTGTGTGGTTTTACCCAACCCTTTGCTCTATTGCTTTTTAAATGATGATTGCCTATAATTTCTTCCAGTTTTGACAAAGAATCCACACCCAAATGTTAATGTCTTCTCCACATACACAGCTGAGTGTTTCCAATGTTTTCTGTTTTTGTTTCAGATTTCTTGCTTTTCTGCTTTTTGTTTGGTTTTCTTTTGTCAATCAGAGACAAGGTAACAGAGGAGCAAGGATTTCCCCCGTTAATTAAAACTATAATTCCAAAATAAATTGTAATAGTTATGCAGTGGTTGAGTGTTTGCAATTTTTTTGTTTATGATTATGTCCTGAAGATATTAAAATACTCCAACAGTCTGAGGCTTTTACATATGCCATACCTGTGTTATACACGTATTTTACAACAGAGATAACAAATTCAGAAAACATAAGAAATAGGAGCAGGAGTAGGCCATTTGGCCTTTCGAGCCTGCTCCACCGTTCAGTAAGATCATGGCTGATCTTCTACCTCATCTCCACTTTCCTGCACTATCCCCATATCCCATGATTCAATTAATATTCAAAAATTTATCGATCTCTGTCTTGAATATACTTAGCGACTGAGCCTCCACAGCCCTCTGGGGTAGAGAATTCCAAAGATTCAACACCCTCTGAGTGCAAAAATTTCTCCTCATCTCAGTCCTAAATGGCCAACCCCTTATTCTGAGACTGTGACCTCTGGCACTAGACTCCCCAGCCAGGGGAAACATCCTCCCTTCATCTACCCTGCCAAGCCCTCTTAAGAATTTTGTATGTTTCAATGAGATCACCTCTCATTCTTCTAAACTCTAGAGAATATAGGCCTAGTTTACACAATCTCTCCTCATTGGACAATCCCCCCATCCCAGGAACCAGTCTGGTGAACCTTTGTTGCACTCCCTCTATGGCAAGTATATCCTTCCTTAGGTAAGGAGAACAAAACTGTACACAATACTCCAGGTGTGGTCTCACCAGGGCCCTATATAATTGCAGTAAGACATCTTTACTCTTATACTCAAATCCTCTTGTAATAAAGGCCAACATACCATTTGCTTTCCTAATTACTTGCTGTACTTGCATGTTAACTTTCAGTGAATCGTGTACAAGGACACCCAGGTCCCTCTGAACACCAATATTTCCCAATCTCTCACCATTTAAAAAATACTCTGCTTTTCTATTTTTCCTACCAAAGTGGATAACTTCACATTTCTCCATATTATATTCCATATGCCATGTTTATGCCCACTCACTTAGCCTATCTATATCCCCTTGAAGCCTCCTTGCATCCTCCTCACAACTTCCTCACAACTTACATTCCCACCCAGCTTTGTATCCCTTGGATATATTACATTTGGTCCCCTCATCCAAATCATCAATGTAGATTGTGAATAGCTGAGGCCCAAGCACTGATCCTTGCAGCACCCCACTAGTTACAGCCTGCCAACCTGAAAATGACCCGTTTATTCCTACTCTCTGTTTTCTGTCCGTTAACCAATCCTCTATCCATGCTAGTATATTACCCCCAATCCCATGAGCCCTAATTTTGTTTAATAACCTCTTGTGCGGCACCTTATCGAATGCCTTCTGAAAATCCAAATACACCACATCCACTGGTTCCCCCTTAACTATTCTGCTAGTTACAACCTCATAAATCTGTGTTGACTCTGCTAAAACTAATGTTGACTCTTACAAAACTAAGGAAGCTCAAACTGCTCCACACTGAGATCAACAGGGTTCAAAAACTAAATGAAAACTGAGTCAGGAACACCAAGATAAAAATGAATATCCCAACCTTCTTAAGCGCTTGTATGCGTCAAGTTAGGGTGCAAGCTAGACCAATTTTGCTCAACTGTACACTGACTGCTCTTTGCAGTTAAATCAAATTAAGATTGTTCCATGGTGCACATCAGCCAAAACAATTTGTTTTAAACCAGACCATATAATGGATGCTGCTTATAGGGACAGATCTTTGTGGCAGTTGTAGTTTTAGGATCTATTCCGAGCCAATCAATACTTTTCCACTTTTCCTTATCTCTATCCCTCCCTGACTGATCTCTCCTGTCGTCATGCCGCCTTTCACCTCTCCTCTCTTGGATACTCTGCCCATCCAATTCCCTACCCCAATTCTTCATTACTCTTTGACCTTCCTACTCTCCAGCCACCGTCCCAGGCTTGACTCCCTCCTAGATAAGCCTACATCTTCCCTCTTTGCCTCTCTTGGCATCCTACAAAGGGCCCATTCGAGGCACTGGTTGCTGCCTCCTTATGAGCAGCAACCCCAACTGTCCCATCCTACTCTCTTGCCAACCTGCCCGCCCAGCAAGTGCCCACTGGGGACAAATCCTCCCCAGCCAATTCATCCTCCCCAGCGCCTACCCTGTGGATGCTGGCAGTGGGGCAGCCATCACTGACCCTCTCCGCATCTCCCTCCAAAATGTCCGTTCACTTGTGAACAAGGCCCTTGCTATCCATGAGCTTATCATGGATGATTGCATCGACATCGTGGCCCTGACGGAAACTTGGTTGACGGGTGATGACACCTTACCCTTAAATGAAGCCCCCTGCCTGGCTATACCTTCCACCACTTGCCCCACTCAGACTGTCGTGGTGGTGGTGTGGCTCTCATCACCAAATCACACCTGGGTCTGTCCCCCTACTCCTCTGGCACTTTCTCCTCCTTTGAGCATCTCACCTTATTCCACCCCTCTCACCTCTCATTTTAAATTCTCGTTCTCTACTGCCCACCCAAGTACCATAAAAATGTTATTACCAAGATATCTTCACTGCTTTCCTCCCTCAGCACCAAACGACTTCTCATCCTCCGTGATTTCAACCTCCATCTCAATTCATCATGCTCTCTCTCCTGTGAGTTCTCTAGCTTCCTATCCTCCCTTAATCTCTCCCTCCATGTATCCCACCCAGGCCACCCCCTTGACTTTGCCATCTCTCATGGCCTCGCTACTCCCATCATGTCAATCGTAGATAAGGCCATCTCTGACCACTTCCTCGTATCCGAGATGTGATTTCCCAGCAATTGAACAGACAGCCAGCACTCAAACTTCCTAGGCTCAGAAATGAAGAACAGACACCGTGGTAAGGTATTAGAAGGCTGCCAATGTCCTTGCAGCCACACCCTACAGCCAGCTCAAGTGCCTTTAGAAAAGTAGAGAAAATCATGGTGTAAGATAGTTGAGAAAAGCAGTGGCAAATCGATTGGTTCAGATTATTCGTTAGCAATGATGTCTGACAATAAAGATTCTGATGTTTTAATTAGGCTCATAAGGAGGTTAAAGGGTTTTATGTTCAGATTGAACCCTAAAGCCATGAGTTTAAGATGTGGACTAGTCTTCCATGCTCACTTTTGACTTCAGGCACCAAGGCATTAACCTTCCTCTAAGACCTGTTCTTAAACTGGTGTGAAAGCTTATATGACCATTGCATGCATCCTGATGGAACTCGGGTTTAAACCATCCAGAAGGTTCAGAAAAAGAAGTTCCCGGAAATGCCAAAGTGGCGTTTTATATCCAGACGTCAAATATCTTCAACTCAGGTTGTTTGAGTCATTGATTTCCCTCAAGTCCAACTTTTAAGCACTTCCTTTAATAATTAAGCCATAAATCCAAAGCTACTAGTTATGGTAGAGCAGTTCCTTCAAGTAAGAGTTAGACCACCAGGAGAACAAGCAGAATATCAAGAGAATCACTTGAAAAGTTATTTGGTTTTACCAACTTCAGTGGAAGTGTTTCATAAAAATACTCCATTTGCCATATCCCAGTTTAAGAGCGTAACACAGACGGGAACTGTGGGTTGATACACACATCCTAAAAATATGCAAGGCACTGAATTGGTGCATAGCCGTAACCACAAACATTATCCATTAATCTCTTGTAGTGTTCCCAGGTAAGCCTGATTTCTGATTTTCACTGTGGTTCCATTCTGAGGTGCTGGAACTCCTGATCATGCTTCAAAGTAGCACTCCACTTTGGCCCAATTTAGATGCTGGAAATGCTCGAGTAATTTGTGGACTCTTACCCAGAAAAATGTGAGCTGTTCAAAGAAGAAAATTGATGCGACGCTCACAATCGGCATTTCAGTCACCTTAGCAATAAGAGGCTTCTAGAGAGGGGGGTATCCTTTAATAATTATTTTAAATTTTCCAACTTCAAGGAATTCTTGTTTTCTCACTATGAACTGTTTTCTCTTTTACCTTTTTGCTCTTCTTTCTCTGTTGAGTCCTGTCAGTTCAATTTTGTTTTGTTTTATGACCTGACTGTTTTATCATCTTCTGCACCTTTGCACTCAGGACTCCCATCAAGACCTGATGCTGCAGTCACATTGGCACCCAAAACTCCTTTGCATCAGCATGTACTAGTATAAATGCAGCCTTGCATTACTCTTCCCAATATACAGTACTGCCCCTGTTCTTACTGCTCCATAATGCTTTTCACTCTTCATCTGCTGACTTTTGCACATATGCAGTTAGTACAGTATTTCTCATTTTTTAAACCTGTTACATAGAATTACATAGGATATACAGCACAGAAAAGGCCATTTGGCCCAACCAGTCTATGCTGGCGTTTATGCTTCACTTGAACCTCCTCCCATCCTTCCTCCTCTATCAACATAACCCTCTATTCCCTTCCCCCTCATATGCTCATCTAACCACCCCTTAAATGCATCTACACTATTCATCTCAACCACTCCCTGTGGTAGCGAGTTCCACATTCTCACCACTCTCTGGGTAAAGAAGTTTCTTCTGAATTCCCTATCTGATTTCTTGGTGACTATCTTATATTGATGGCCTCTAGTTATGCTCTTCCCCAGAACTGGAAACACTCTCTCTGTATCTACTCTATCAAAACCGTTCATAATTTTAAAGACCTCTATGAGGTCACCCCTCAGCCTTCTCTTTTCAAGAGAAAAGAGACCCAGCCTGTTCATCCTTTCCTGATAGGTATAACCTCACAGTTCTGGTACCGTCTTTGTAAATCTTTTTTGCACCCTCTCTACTGCCTCTATATCCTTATAATATGGCGACCAAAACTGTACACAGCACTCCAAATGTGGTCTAACCCAGCTTCGATGCAAGTTCAGCATAACTTCTCTACTTTTCAATTCTATCCCTCAAGAAATAAACGCGAGTGCTTGGTTGGCTTTTTTATGGCCTTATTAACCTGCCTCGCTACTTTTAGTGATTTATGTATTTTACTCCCAGATCCCTTTGCTCCTCTGCCCCATTTAGATTCTTATTTTCCAAGCAATGTGTGACCTCCTTACTTTTCTTACCAAAATGAAATACCTCACACTTATGTTGAAATTTATTTGCCAATAATATGCCCATTCTGCAAGTTTATTAATGTCTTCTTGTAATTTGTTGCAGTCCTCCTCAGTATTGATTATCCGCCCAATTTGGTGTCATCTGCAAATTTAGAAATTGTGTTTTTGATTCCAAAATTTAAATCATTAATATAAATTGTGAACAACAGTGGTCCCAGCACTGATCCTCGTGGGATCCCACTCGCCACCTTCTGCCACTCTGAATAGCTACCCTTTACCCTACTCTCTGCTTTCTGTCTTGTAGCCAGCTAGCTATTTGTCCTGACTCCGTATGCTCTAACCCTATTCATTAGTCCATTATGTGGTACCTTATTGAAGGCCTTTTGGAAATCTAGATATATTACATCTACTGCATTACCTGGTCTACTCTCTCCATTACCTCTTCAAAGAATTCAATGAGGTTAGTCAAGCAAGACTTTCCCTTTCGAAATCCAAGCTGACTTCATTATTACATTCTAATACAAAAAATGCTGGAAATCTGAAATAAAAACAGAAAATGCTGGAGAAACTCAGCAGGTCAGGCAGCATCTGTGAAGAGAGAAACAGAGTTAACGTTTCAAGTCGATGACCTTTCGTCAGAACTGGTCATCGACCCGAAATGTTAAATCTGTTTCTTTCTTCACAGTTGCTGCCTGACCTGCGGAGTTTCTCCAGCATTTTCTGTTTTTATTTCATTATGATATTGTTGGTTTCTAGATGTTTTTCTATTTTCTCCTTTAGTAGGGATTCCATTATCTTTCTAACCACCAGTACTAAGCTGTTATTTTTCCTTTAACTTTTTAAATCTTCAATTTTAGAAAATTACCTTTCTCACTTCTATGAACTGTTTTTTTCCTGTACTTCTTAACATTTGCCATAACTTGTAGAATGTATTAGTTTTCATTCCGGGAATACTTTTTCCTTTTGTTTTACCAGTCAGGCAGCACATCCAAGAACTGGTAAAACTCCTCAGTGAGACCAGGATGATAAGATGCAAACTCACTATACTCTACTTATATTTACAAGGGTACATTAACTTGTGAATGCTTTTGGGAAAGCACAAATCTTTTAAGTTGCTCTTTGGGAAATGTAATCCATATATGAATAAAAGTTACAACATTCTGCATGAAATCATGGCATTTTTAAAAAAAAAGCCATTTGATCTACTCGTAGCGATGCCTGGTTGTTTTATAACTTGGGTTCTCGGTTACTGACCATGTGTTAGAAGCAAATAAAATTTTACTTTTCCAGTGGGGGATTCATAATTCCATAGCAATTTAAATAAATAATTTGATTTGGAGGAATGTGTGATACTAATGGAAGGACATAAAATATTTTCATCTGCTAGTTCAGAGTTTTATTTCATAATGGGAATTTCTTATTGCTGAACTGCCTCAAAGAATTGCATGAATGCATTAAGAATTTCAGGTTCCTTCTTGTTAAATTGAAACAAACCATTTAGTTCAATCTGCAATGAAACAACAGCATTATTTAAAATTAGTTAACACTGCTGCTTCATCAATGACCTTCCCTCCAACATAAGGTCAGAAATGGGGATGGTCGCCGATGACTGCACAGTGTTCAGCACCATACACAACTCCACAGATAATGAAGCAGTCCATGCCCACATGCAACAAGACCTGGACAACGTTCAGGCTTGGGCTGATAAGTGGCAGGTAACATTCGCGCCACAGAAGTGCCAGGCAATGACTATCTCCAACAAGCGAGCATCTAACCACCGCCCCTTGACATTCAATGGCATTACCGCCAAATCCCCCACTATCAACATCCTGGGGGTCACCATTAACCAGAAACTTAACTGGACCAGCCACATAGATACTGTGGCAACAAGAGCAGGTCAGAGGTTAGGTATTCTGCGGCGAGTGTCTCATCTCCCGACTCCCCAAAGCCTTTCCACCATCTATAAGGCACAAGTAAGGAGTGTGATGGAATACTCTCCACTTGCCTGGATGAGTGCAGCTCCAGCAACACTCAAGAAGCTCGACACCATCCAGGACAAAGCAGCCCGCTTGATTGGCACCCCATCCACCACCTTCTCAAGGGCAACTAGGGATGGGCAATAAATGCTGGCATTGCCAGCGACGCCCTGGTCCCATAAACAAATAAAAAACACTGGAAAATTGAACAGCTTTATGAAATGGGATAGATTGTGTTAGGCTTGAAATGATATGCAGGCATATTCAACAACAACTTGCATTTCTATAGACCCTTTAATGTGGTAAAACGTCCCAATACGCTTCACAGGAGCGTTATCAAAAGAAATTTGACATCTAGCCACATAGGGAGATATCAGGATAGATGACCAAAAAGCTTGGTCAAAGAGGTAGGTTTTAAAGAGCGTCTTAAGGGAGGAGAGAGGTCAAGAGGTTTAGGGAGGGAGCTAGAGTGCTTAGGGCCTAGGAAGCTGAAGACACGGCTGCCAATTGTGGAGCAATTAAATTGGGGATTCACAAGAGGTCAGAATTGGAGAAGCGCAGAGATCTCAGAGGGTTATAAGGCTGGAGGAGGTTACAGAGATAAGGGGATGGAGAATGAGGAGGAAGAGGCCATGGAGGGATTTGAAAACAATGATGAGAATTTTAAAATCGAGGCGTTGTTTAATCAGGAGCCTGTGTAGGTCAGCGAGCACAGGGGTGATGGGCGGGCGACGGCGCGGGCGGGACTCGGCGCGCATTAAGAAATGGGCTGTAGAGTTTTAGATGAGTTCATGGTGGAAGACGGGAGGCTGGCCAGGAGGTCATTGGAATAGTCAAGTCTAGAGGTAATAAAAGCATGGATGAGGGTTTCAGCAGCAGATGAGAGGAGGCAGGGGCGGAGTTGGGCGACATTATGTCTCCATGTAACTTCTCATGATTATACATTCACTGGTTCAATCCCAATCCACTTCATATAACTACGGTACTCGGTTACATGCCCCATCCTGGTGAAAATCTGACAGCCTGGTTTATTTTGGACTTACTTAAAACACTTTTTGTCAGCCAAGTAGCTACATTATGAGGGAACAAAAAGGATTTGATAAATTAAAAAAGCTATGGAAATTTTCATGGACCTGTGCTCGTTTTCCCTCTAGAAATATTGACATATGCTAAACGCAATTTGCAGATTTTCCCTTCCTGACCAAGTTGGCTCCTTGTAAAATGATCCCAGTGGTTCTCATGGAACTTTTAAGGGGAACACTGCTTTAAAGTGGAATGAAGTACTCCCTCAATGGCTAAATACACTGCTCAGTGTAAAAATAAGGCATGCAGACCAGGAGGTTTGCGCCTCATCTGGGGCACTATAGCCGGCAGACCTGGACTAGGAGGAAAAAAATGGCAGCCATGGTTTCATTTTTGATCGCTATCCAGTGACACTTTTGCTGGAAGTGCATCTGTGTGAACATAAAGGCCGGAATTTTCTGGGGGGTCAGCGGGCGGGATTGGTGACGGGTTGACTGGAAAATTTGATTTTTTTTTTGACAGCGGGTCAGGAACCCGCTGTCATGCGCCTTTCCCAATGGCACATCTGTGATCTCGGATTGGACCCGACCGCAGAGGCGGGCGACCCAATTAAAGCAATTATTGGCTTGTTGACAGACCCTTAATAATGGTTTAACCTTACCTTTTAACTAACTGCTCGCCCACGGGGTCCACGCTGCTCGTGCACCACGTCTGTTAACCTGGGGTGGGAGTTGAATGACCATTGAATCAGCTGATTAGTTGACAGCTTGTAATGTACAGTAAACGCTCCCACCTAACAGCTGTTCACTTTCCAAGTGCAGAAGCTGTTGCTTACTCCATTTGGAAGACAGATTGAGCTTTATGCAGGCTGCAAGTGTTTGGAGCAAGCTCTCCAGTGTCACCTCATTGGAACAACCTCTCTCACCATCGACAAATTGCTTCTGTCATCTCAACTTCACCTGTCATCTATTCCATCAGCATGGGTACCATTTATACGGTTTCACCTTGGTCCTCAGAATCTGACCACAATCAGTCCCAACACCAGCAGCACCAGGCACACCAGAAGCAACACCACCACCAACAGTCTTCGCAATCACCTGATGCTGCACAGGACAAAGAGCATCAACACCCAAACACATTGCTGGCTGGGAGACCAGGGATGGCCTCACCATGGCCAGATTTACTTCATTTGACGCTGTACACCCTGGCTGCCACATGATGTGCCAGGTTGGCACCACCCACACCAACACCATAAAGCATCCCTGCAATGCCCAAGCCATTCCTTTCACACTCATCACCATTATTGGGGGTAGTTATGGCTCACCATTCACTGCAACTCACTGTCACTTCCAAAGGTGCACACAAATCTGTCCAAGAACGCAAAGTGTTGAAAATAAAGGTTTCAATGTTTGACAGCACATTAACAGAAGCTTTACATGAACATTGGATAAAACACCCAAATTGCTACCCTTGTGTGTTGTTAGTTGGTATGATTGCACTAGGATGAGGGTGAGTGTGAGGGGTGGCTAGTGAGGTGGGGATGTAATAATGTATAGAGGGGGATGGGTGGAGGTGCAAGGTAAGTTGGTGTGAGTAAAGATGTGCAGGAGTAGGTTAGGTAAGGCAGAGTGATGGGGACGTGATGAGAGGCACAGCAGGATGAAGTTGTGTGTGGTTTTGTACTCATGTTTCCTGATCTAATGAGATCATTGAAAGGTTTGCGCCACTACACCCAGGTTCTCCTGACAACATCCCTGCTTGTGACCTCCTCTGCATTGTGCAACCAGGCTGTCTTGGTTTCCTGGGGAGGTCTCTTCCACCCATTGGAAGGGAACTTCCCTGCGTGCTGTGACTCCCTCCATAAGCATATAGAGCGAGTCATGGGAGAACTTGGGTGCAGCCCTGCACCTCTGTGCAGTAATTGTCAGTGTTTGCAGCACTTCAATGCTGTAGAACACCGACAGCACAAACGTCAAAAGGTGGCCATGGTCCCTTTAAGGAAACCAGCTCAAGACGCGTCCTGGATGACGTCACCAGACCCGCTCCATCTAATTGGAACGGGAAACGCGCTGGGTGGGCTTAACAAGCCCCATTGAGGCAAGTTCATTTTAGGCAGCGGGATGGAGCCAGCAGCAGGGCTGTGACCCACCAGAGACACACCGGCCGCACCGAACCTGCTGAGGTGAGCAAAATCTTGGCCAAAGTGACAGGATTGGAATTGGCTGTGATGCTGCCCTCAGTTGAATAGCCTGCTGGTACTCATGAAAAATGGCCACTTGGCTGAGGTACCAGAGGGAAGTTAATGCTTGTGGAACTGTACCTCAGCATGAGTTAGGTCCTTTAGGAAGGTGGAAAAAGGAATTAAGCTGAATGGAGTGGGATGAGGGCAGCACAGAAGACAACAGAACAATGGTAAATGTTTTCTGTGGAACAATTTTTATTCTGTTAAAACAATCCTATGATATTTTTTCACAACTCGGGCTGCAAAAAAGTCTTGAAACAGAGAGCTCTGGTTTGTTCCATTCTGATTAGACAAAAGTTATGTTTGTACTGCCAGTCACACTTATGACAGTGTTATTGCTCAGTCTATTGAAATTAGGTAGAATGGACCTATTAGACACACTATGTAAAATTTAAATAGTGATCCAGCTTGGAGTTTCATGCCAAATACATCATTTTGCACTTCAAGATTCAACAGCCCTCAATTTAAAAAAATTGAGTGCATAAAATGTTATTTACAAAATGGTTATATTAATACCTCCATTAAGAGGTAACATGGTTTGGCTGCAATATGTTTTACTTCAGAGACATTTGTCGCAAAACACCTACAAAAACCATTTCAATAAATTGCCTTTTTGTGCCGTGTGGTTAAACATGGTGAGTACTAGTGCTCCCCAAGGACAGGTAACAGACATTTCTTGCAGAAAAAAATTATACTTCAATTAACCTGCTTGGCAAGTCACTCAACATCTATCAATCTACAGCTGTCTAATATCAGCCATCATCCATAATATTTAACCACTATAATAAGATTTACCCAGGAAACAGTGAAAGCAAACTTGCATCTTTAGATTTCTTTATAACCTGCAAGATGCTAATTAGTGAATTAAGGTTCATTCAGAAATGAAGTACATGAATCCAAAAAGTTTCCTTTCTCTTTAAATTAATTTCATAATATATTAATATCACAATTTATTTTTCTAAGTTTGATTGTTTACAGCAACCACAGAATCACATCTGTGTCTGGCATTAAGTGTTCCAAGCTTCTTGCTAAGTACTGCAACCATTGGATAACATATTTACTGCTGACTCAATCACTAATGAGAGAATTGGTAGAACCTTAAGTAGCTTAGGTGGTTTGATAATCGACCAAGTTCCTTTCCATTCTTAGTTACTTAGATGCAGCGATTGTTGCCATTCTGTATTTGCACAGGGTTCTGCTCAGAAAATCTATGCATTGCCAAAAAAATCTCCCTAAAAATAAAAATTACATGAAAAAGAACACAGATGTTAGCTGCAAGTCAGTCAGAAAGAACAAAATCATGTGACTTGGAAATAAAATCTCTTACAAATCAAGGGCAGTTTACTGCAGGATATCTTTCCCCCCCGCCCCCCCACACAGTATGGAAGAACTTGGAGTGCTACAGATGCAAATGAGTTGCAATGGCCTTTGATAGAAGTGAAACAACACCTGGAGACACTAGTGAGATACTCAGTTTATTTTTTGGGGTATGTGGTTTATGATGAACCACAGCCCATCTTTATTTCTGGGATACTCCACACTGCTCATCATTTTATTATTTTACAAGTGAATTATCAATCCTGCCAACAGTTTAATTTACCAGTCACATCAGTGGAAAAAATGTGGTTTTACTGTCACAAAACCTGGCTGTAAAAGTCAGTGCGTGTACAGAAATGGTTTTGTCAGCTTTCTTTCAAGAATACCTTAATTTTTATATTCTAAAGTTAAAAGCTTATAATAAGTTAGCTAATTTGATGGACCCTCATTCTTTCAATTAACTGCAATCGCCAGTTCAGTAAACTTAATACACATTAAATTTGTTTTTATATAGACATCTATCTACTTTTTTTTGTTCTTTTCACAGGGATCTCCACTCTTTTCCATAATGTCAACATTTATCACTTGCAGGTCAGGTCTATCACTTTAAATGTAGGCTACAACACCACTATAACATTTCCATTATCCACATCACCCATCTTATGAATTAAATTTGCAATTAATGTTGAATTATGAACAATTTCCTCCTGTGGACTTGAATTTAAACTGCCCAGATTCATTCCAGTTAGGTTATCTGATAGCTGCGCGAGATTAGCATGTCATTAGTCTGGCTATAGTTATACTGAGATTCCAGGTGAAAGCAGTGCTCTGACCCACTACATCACCTGGTCCACAAAAAAAAATCTTTCAACAATAAACTTGTGCAGAAACACTTGATTTAAATTTTCTTTTAAATTCACACGGTGTCCTACAATGTTCCAGGTGTGCCTACTGTACAGATTTGAATGACTGTAGTTAGTGTCAACTATATTGCTACTCCCACTTAAACCATGTAGCCTATAATCCAAATAGTGTGTGCAAGTGCTGGATTTGCCGGTCTAATGAGTAAGCTTGTGAATTTCAAGCAAGTTGAAAAATAAGATGACAGATAATTTTAATGTTAACGTGCATGAGCAGTAAATTGCTGTGAATTATTCATTATGCTAGAGTAGTTTGAGATGTCCTGTACATTCGACAAATGTACAGCAAACCTTTTTCCAATTACTTGGTTTCATACACTTAAGCTATAATACCAGCAAATACAAATCAATAATGTTGTATTAAATAATGTTTCTGCACAATGCAGAATATAGCCCAATTGCCAAAAAAACTGGCAATTCTTGAATATAGAATCAAAGATAACACAAGTATGGTAGTAGTCAGCACTGAAAATAAACAAATATACACACACCTCCCAGGAGGCTTTTTTTTTGTTTTTTTTCCCTTCCTCTTTCAAAAATGAGAAAGCTCAACTATTTGCTTCTTTTGCCTCTTCCCCTCCTGGATGTCTGTTTGGTTATGGCTCCAGGTGACGGTGCAGCAGATGCAATATTTATCTGTCCCTCCTGAATCTCCTGTCGAGTGTCTGCTGGCATTTGATTGATTTTCTGCTGAGCCTCCAGGTAGAACATGACATCTCGCAGCTGCTCCTGCACCTCTGTAATCTGCCGGTCTTTCTCATCGCACGTGTCCTTCAGCTTCTTCTCCTCTTCCTTCAGCTTGGTTTGCAGCTGGATCTGATTAGCTCGCAGGCACTTGTTCATTTCTTGCTCCTCTTTCAGTTCAGTGCCTAGTTTCAAAACTCTGTTGTTCAATTGAGAACACCTAGCACAATGGCATGGAAAGAGACATTTTAAAAACAATACTGCAACATCCCAATTGAAATTCTACAAGAGCTGAATGCTCATTTATTTGTAGGTTTTGGTTCTTAACTGTGCAATACATCTCAATCCCCAGTCCCATCTGCTTCTGGCAGAGGGAAACACATTAAAAAAATGAGGGATTTAGTCATAGTGGCATTCTCTTTCGATCTTATACAGTAGTAGTTTCCTATTCTAAATACTCCTGTAATGGTAATATACAACCAAAATGAGAGCAAACATCTTTGAACAAGAAGTTTCTGCCCACAAAGCTTAAAAATGAGAATTTCTGGTCAGATTAAATTATGGGGACATGCAATATGGATGCACAATAAATTTAGGCCTATCATGTCCAGCACTTGAAGCACTATACAACTGAAAACAAATTAAAACAGCCCAACTGTTTAGCCAAGGATTGCATTTGAGACTTAATCCTCTAAATTCGCTACTGTATTGTATTAATTCTACACTACTATTACAAATGAATACTTAACAACCCTGCCCCCACTTTTTAAAAGCCCAAATAGTGTATGTGGTAACATTTGAGAGGCTAAATACCATTTTAAACTGCTTGAACAGTTTGTGACTAGCACAGTATTTCTGTAAAATAAGCACTGCCAAAATCGAACTTTGACTTGAATGATCAGTAGGTCGACAGGCTGCAGTTACACAACTCATTTTACACCAGTTGCAATGTCAACAAAAGTTGCTCAATTTACACTTGACTTTCAGTAAAACTACTGCATATTCAAATCTTCACCAGTTTTAAGAAAAAAGTGCTTGTTTTTATGGAATCATAATGCTGGCAAAGTGGAAACACAGCTTTCATTTGTAAAATTTGCAGAGGAAAAGTGTAGAAAGTTACGGTAAAACAACTCAAACAGGTAAGTATTCAAAAGGCACGCAAACATCACTCACTGGAACCAAAAGGACACAACCTTCAAAAATCGTAGGGCAGGGCTAGTACAAATATTTTAGCATAAAATAAACATTCATATTTGTATGTTTGTATAGCACTTTAAAAGTTTTCATTTGTACAAAACATTTGATATTTTTACAAAAGCAAAATACTGCGGATGCTGGAAATCTGAAATAAAAACAGAAAATGCTGGAAATACTCAGCAGGCCAGGTAGCACCTGTAGAGAGAGAAACAGAGTTAACGTTTCAGGTCGATGACCCTTATTTTTGCCGTGTGCAAATTCTTATGTGCGGGAACCTGTTAATCATGCGTAGAAAGTATCTTTTGATACAAAGGGGTATACAAGTCTTTCAGAAAGTTCTGATTCAAGTCTAAATAGTCCTTCAACTTTACAAACACAAGTTGGCGTTTACAGCAATTTAAAGAGAGTTTAGAAATCATGCCTAGAGAAAATCAAAAGGAGAGATGGTTCCCCCCACAACATAGAGGCTAGCACGGCTCTTGTTACTAGCTGCAAGAAGGTGCATATTCCCAAAGTGAAGCCTCTTAAAAGAATATGTGGGCTATATTCCCATCAAAACTATGATCAAATTCCACTTGGAACATCAATACCAAGCAATTTCTCCCACTCCTCAAACCACATCCCTGGAAGTGATTGCAGACTGGCAAGCAGTCCACCCACAGACCAGCAAGGACAATCTTGCTTCTAATAGGCAGGATCACATCAACACCCTACCCCCCAGGACCGCCCACCCCACCACATGGCAGAACGGCAATAATGATCATCGACAATCCTGTAACAGGAGATTATTCTGAATTAAACTACTACAATGGGTCATATTTTAAGAATAAATTGAATTGATGGGCTTGTGATGCCGAGTGTCAGCACTGCTAATTTCTTTACCCTCCGAACTGGGGAAAATCAAAAAGTAAATGTGAAAGAATTTATTTTTAAAAGCAAGATAGGGTGGAACACTATAATTAGCCTCAGCATCCTTACCTTGGGGATGGGAGGAGGAAGGGAAAGAAATTAATTAAGATTTTTTCTCTTGATTGCTATCCAGTAACCTGTGCTAGAAAGCATCAATATGTGGATGTCAGACAAGGACAGGATCAGTTATAATATCCCTGTCAAATGAACAGCCTGCTCACACTCACCAACCTAGTTCATAAATGAACAATAGCCACTTAGGTGTCTGGATTCTTGGCTGAGACACCACCTTAAGGAGAGCAAAGAAGGGAAGAAACTTGAGAAACGGGAAGTAGAATCTACCACATCACCTTTAGAAAGCACCACTGCCCCACTTACTGAGGTTTACTATTCTGTAATTTATGGCGTTGGCGGAACATTTGTTGCAAAATGGCTTACTTTCTCTCGAGAGCTTGTTTGTCTTTCATCAGTTCGTTCAGCTTCTGCTCCAGACTGTCACACTTTTCAATGGTTTCTTTGAATTTTGATTTCATATTGTTAATCTGGAAAGATGAAATAGAATAGGATCAAGTTTAGAAAACATCACTGAAAATAATTTACCAGTGTTGTAATTTAGATCATTCTTCATTCAGCTACACCCAGTCTCAGAGTTTACCACATTTTTAGCAGAAAGTTGGATCGAATCATTTTGTACTTGACTGAATTTTTTGTTGCACTGCATTTGTTAGATGTCCTTAAAAATAATGATCTGAAGGCTGTAAAAAAAAACAATGCACTGGAAATACATGACAGGTTGATCAGCATTTGAAAAGACAAGTTAACATTAAAAAAAAATCTTTGTACTTCCAACATTTTCCATTTCTAATTCAGATTTCCAGCATTTCAATTAATCACTACTGCCGATGTACAGCAGTTTTTTAGTGCCAGACTATGTAAAGTTTTTGCCTGCATTTAATGGTATATCTATGTACAAAAGCGGATGCTGGGAATCTGAATGATGAAAGGTCATCGATCTGAAACGTTAACTCTGTTTCTCTCTCCACAGATGCTGCCTGACCAGCTGCGTATTTCCAGCATTTTCTGTTTTTATTAAATATATATATGTGTATATGTACAGGAAACTGTGTGCTATCCGGCACCCACGGGACCGAGCTGCTGCCGTTGCCTCAAAACTGCCGTACTCTCCAGAGTTAATGTTGAGAGATACGGAGATTCTTATCTCCGTATTTGACAACAAACACTGTTGCTTAGCAACAGCTTCTAAACACTCGGGTGTGGCCTGCAAGCTCTGTAGCTGAAGCGGTTGCTATAGCTACAGACCTTGCACAGCTTGACTGTTCAAACAACGCAAAAAAAAACCCCAAAAAGAATAAAAAATGGCTGCTGATTTTTGCCGGTGGCTCCAGATTGCCGGATAGCTCACCTCCGGATAGCACAAAGTTTCCTGTATTATGAGATATACGCACACATATACACACGCACCAATTATTAGACTGAACGAGGATGAAAGATCCAAATTGGACAACGTATTAATATAATAAAGTAATTTGTCTTCATCTAAATGTTTAACATGAATTGTATAATTTTCACCAAATTGTTTGTTAGGTTCACTCAACTGTAGTTCTACCTAGGTCATCCATACGCCCCCTTTTTAAAAACTGGTAGTAGGTTTGCTATTTTCTGATCCTGGAGTGCTACTCCTGTTTCTAATGATTCCCTAATGATAGTGGCGAGGACGTGGCTGATTTTGCCAAACATCAAGTGCCCTTGTGTGAAGCTCATCGGGACCGGATTCCTCACCTTCCTTTAACATGCTCAACCCAATCAGTGACTGCCTTACCTGAAATTTCTATATCTTTCAGTATTTCCTCCACACCCACTAGAAATTCCACTTCCATGCTAGGAACACTGTCCCACCAGGTCTCCCGATATCTTTGCTGTAACTTGGTCACTGGATATCATGCCACCTTTGGAATCTTCCAATGACCCCACCATTTCTTTTTTTAAACAGTTTGCTACAAATATATATTGAAACATATATTATAGAAACACTTAACATTTATTTTAATATTCCATGCTATCCTAGCCTCATTTTCTATTTGAACTCCTCCTGACTAGTTTCTTAAACCTCCTTTACCTTGTTATTATTTTTGTTAAAGTTGATCGTATGTAGCTTTATACTTTAGGGACAATCTCCTTTGTGCCCATATCCACCACTTTGCTTCCCTCTGTTGCCTTTCTTCACTAATGGTATCTGTTCTGTACTCTGTGCATAGTATTTCTCAGCATGTCTACTTGTCTTCCAATTTCTCCTTCCAAGAGTGCTATCCAGTCTAGTTTGTTCAACTGCTCCCTCAAAATCTATCTTCCTAAAATTGACTTTCTATTGTCTCCCTCTTTTCCATCCTTCACCATACAGGAAACTTTCGATTTACCGGCACCTAAATAACCGGAAATCTCGGTTAACCGGCAAAATTCAGGAGTAGGTTCAGGTAACTTTTATTACTTGCCTTCCTTCATTTGTTGCTGTGCAAGGGCGTGGCTGCAGCTGTTGCTAAGCTACAGAGACGCTTGCAACTTGTGGCCATTGTTCTGAAGCTGTTGCAACAGGGTTTGTTGCTTTATACGGAGCTCTCAGCTCCGTATCTTTTACTATAGCGTTCGGTTATCCGGAATTTTTGATGAACCGGCACCACGTCAGTCCCGTCCGTGCCGGATAAAAAAAAGTTTCCTGTATTATGGTTACTTGTTGTCAAGGTGTTCTGACTCTTACCTGTTCTATTATCTCCCGGTTGTTACTTAATATCATGTCCAACAGTGACCCTCTCTTGTGTGGGTTCCTTGACCAATTGTTCTATGTAGCAATCCAATAATGTTGGATCAAGTTTTAACTCCTATTTTACAGAGTTCAAAATTTAACCCCAACAACTGCATCTGTTCCTGCTGCACTTCCCTTATTTGACTAAAAGGGTCTTGGTCCAAAACCACCTCCTGGACCTGTGATCTATAGTAAATGTCCACAGTTAGTGTCCTTCAGCTCACATTTCTCATCCCTATTTCACAGGATTGCCAGCTTTTTTGCTCCTGGACCAGATAGGTCCATTTGTGTTATAATCAAGGTTTTTTTCACGTAAAGATCTATACCCCCTCCCAGTTTTCTTTTCTATTTCTATGAAAAAAATCTATATCTCTCTACATTTACCCAGCCAGTGTCACTGTTGAACCAGATCTTTCTGATACCGATGATATCTAGCAAGGACCTCCAGATACCCCATTTTATTCCTAAAGACTCCTGTAATTCATATACAAAACATCAAGGCATCTATTTCCCCAATCCCTACACTGATAAGTTTATTCATTTGCCATTATTTTTTCTATCTTTTTGTACCACCGTACTCTGTTACTTATCTGCTGCGGTTAGTGTCCGTACTTGAACTGTAATCTTTCCTATCTTCAGCACTCTGTTTTTCCTCTTTCTAGGTCTGTTGTAATTGCCTTATTAGTACAAGTCTCTCCCGCTGCTTTATCTACTCTCACAGCAATGATATGGGTGAAAATCTGATTACGGTGAAGTCTGTCCCATCTGTTCATCTGTCACTTGCCCAGGAACATGTTTCTATGCTCCTTCACTTCCAACTCTAGCTTTCACTCCCCCTTCTACTGCCCTATGTCACTTCTTTCTCTCATCCTTCATTTCTCCCTTTCCTGCTCTTCTGATTCGCCTCTCGCTTTCTTCCTTCATTTCTCACTCCCTTTATCTCTCCTCTTTCACCTCTCATCAGACTAGGAGGGACTCTGGTTTGGCAGGCTAGGAAGGACTTAAGCTGGGTGGGCGAGTGAGCAGTCAAGCTTGGAAGCACTTACTGGGCAGCAAGCATGCAGGTAGGCCAAGAAGCACTTGTGAGCAGGAATCATTTGGGGTGGGCGGACTATGAAGCACTCGGGCTGAGCTGCTGGGCAAACAGGTGGGCCAAGAAACACTTGAGATGGCAGGAGGGGTGGAATGTCGGCAAGTGACTAGACTGAGAACCACTTGGGGCAGGTGAGTCACAAACCACTTGGAGTGGGTGGGCAAGCAACCATTAGCTTGTGAAAGGTCATTGACCTGAAAAGTTAACTCTGTTACTCTCTCCACAGATGCTGCCTGACCTGCGGAGTATCCATACTTTGATGAGACATTTCACATCTGCTTGTTCAGGTTGTTGTTGTTAAAGATTCCATGATACTATTCATATGAGCAGGGATTTCTCCTGATATCCTCAGTCCTACCTCCCAAATCCACCAAAGAGATTAAATCAGCATTCCATTTGGTTTGTGGAACCTTGGCAGATGTAAGCTGGCCACTTCATTCGCCTATGTAACAGTGACTGCACTTCAGAAGTAATTCATTCTATGTGAAGTGCTTTGAGACATTTCTGAAGTTTATATTGAAATCAAAGCTTCTCACACAATTTTCCTATTGCAAGCTGTATGCCCCTTAATTTTCCTTCCTACTACAATCTGCAAGCTTTTTAAACCTAAACTCGATTACTTCATTTTCTCTGTTACTGTTTTCGAACTTGGTGTCATGCGTGATGGGCCTACGGCCTAGTTTCCTAGGGTTTTCAATTTTTTTAAAAACCATTCCAGTATCAGAATTCCAGTAAATGAAAGAAAGCTTACCAGTTTAATTGGGGGGGGGGGGGGGGGCGGTGGTTAAAGAGATAGGCGAGGACTAACCAGGTAGAGGTCTAGATGAATCAAACACATCTCCTGGAGTGGTCAACTATGGAGAAGCACCTGGAAAGAACACAGATTGTATTCTCCCACTCTCTTGGGCAAGGGAGAAAAATAAAGAATCACTAACAAAAGCAACTTGCCTCTTCTGCTGCATCCTTCTCCAAGTGCACTATCTTGTTTTCCCAGTAGATGCGTTGAGATTCTAGCTGACTGGTCAGGAGGTATGAATACTGTTAAGAAAAAGTTTACAAAATCTACTAAATCTTTAATAAAACTGGTTCACACAGAACATGAAACATGCTTAAGCAAAGTGCACTGCTGGATGAATCTGAACATACTTCCCATCATTGCAAATCAAAATAATATTTAAGCTCGTTATTAAATTTCTACTTTAGGAGATTGTCCTTTGCCCCACAATTAGATTGCCATCCGCTATCTCTGACGCAAGTTGAAAAGTAGCCATTATTGCTGTAGATCCAACTGCTGCTCAGTGTACCAGAGCCGGCTGGGATCTGTCTAGTTTATGCAAGGCGCCTCATCTTAGTGAAGTGGTTAAGACCAGGAATGCAGACCCTTATCCATTCAGTCCTTGGTACATCACTTCGGAGCTCCAATTTGGTACACCACTAAACTCCTGCCTGCAACAATTTTTTAAAACCATCATTTTACTTTATGATAACGAAAGATCCAATTTACTGCCCCTCCTTTGCATACTACATATATACAACATGCATGGTTGCAAATTCACTATTAAATACAATATTTGAATCATCGAATCATAGAAATTTACAGCACAGAAGGAAACCATTCGGCCCATGTCTGTGCTGGCTGAAGGAGCTATCCAGCCTAATCCCACTTTCCAGCTCTTGGTCCGTAGCCCTGTAGATGATGGCAGTTCAAGTGCATATCCAAGTACTTCTTAAATGCGATGAGGGTTTCTGCCTCTACCATCCTTTCAGGTAGCGAGTTCCAGACACCCACCACCCTTTGGGTGAAAAAAGTTCTCAACTCCCCTTTAACCCTGCTGTCAATTACTTTAAATCTATGCCCTCTGGTTACTGACCTCTGCTAAAGGAAATAGGGGGAAAAATTGGGTTGTTTTGCGTCTCCAGTTAGCGCCGCCAACGCCTCCCGCGAAATTCAGCGGGAGGTTAGCGGCGACGGTAACCGTTATAATTCTGCGTGCTGCGCCGCCGGCGATGACGTCATTGCCGTGCGCAGCACCCCGGCCGCGATCTTCAGTAGTGCCCCCTGACTTACTGCTGGACGCTATGGGGTCAGGGGGGCCTACCTGCGGCTGGGACGGCACTAATTAAAGGCGAGGTGCCGGGCGGCTATTTTTGTTGCTGGCCACCTGCCAGCCCTGTCCCCGTTGCCGTCCCCGGCCTCCTCTTCAGCCCCCCCGCGGAGTGCCGGCTGCGCTCAGTGAATCCGGCAGTCCTCGAGTGCCGGGCTCTTTTGCCGGCACTCCGATCCCCGGTGGCCTAGCTGGGCCCCGGGTCGCGCTACTCAAGGCCCATCCCCTTTAAGGGGAGGAAAGCCTGCAGTACCGCGGCGCGACTTGGGCACTGCGAGGGAATATTGCGGTGCTAAGAGGGAAGCAGGGCGCTTCCAGTAGCGCCCCGCTTCACTTTTGGGGCGCTACTGATGAATTTCGGCCGTGGGGGGTGCTAATTTTTTTGGGGCGCTAAAAGTAGTGCCCTGGTGAAGTTAGCACCCCAAAGGGGGCGCAATTCAATTTTACCCCCATAGCTCCTTCCTATCCACTCTATCTATGCCCCTCATAATTTTACACACCTCAATCAAGTCTCCCCTCAGCCTCCTCTGTTTCAAAGAAAACAACCCCAGCCTATCCAATCTTTCCTCAGAGCTAGCATTCTCCAGTACTGGCAACATTCTCGTAAATCTCCTCTGTACCCTCTCTAGTACAATCGCATCTTTCCTGTAATGTGGTGACCAGAACTATACGCAGTACTCTAGCTGTGGCCTAACTAGTGTTTTATACAGTTCAAGCATAACCTCCCTGCTCTATGCCTTGGCTAATAAAGGAAAGTATCCTGTAAGCTTTCTTAACCACCTTATCTACCTGTCCTGCTACTTTCAAGGATCTGTGGACATGCACTCCAAGGTCCCTCTGTTCCTCTACACTTCTCAGTATCCTACCATTTATTGTGTATTCCCTTGCTTTGTTAGCCCTCCCCAAATGCATTACCTCGCACTTCTCCGGATTGAATTCCATTTGCCACTTCTCTGTCCACCTGACCAGTTCATTGCTATCTTCCTGCAGTCTACAGCTTTCTTCCTCACTATCAACCAAATTTCTAAATCATACCCCCTACTTTTAAGTCTAAATCATAGATATATAAACCACAAAAAGCAAGGGACCTAGTACTGAGCCCTGCTGAACCCCACTGGAAACCGCCTTCCAGTCACAAAAACACCAGTCGACCAATACCATTTGCTTCCTGCCACTGAGCCAATTTTGGATCCCATGGGCTTTTAC
The DNA here is from genome assembly GCF_052327205.1 of Somniosus microcephalus. NCBI lineage: Eukaryota > Metazoa > Chordata > Chondrichthyes > Squaliformes > Somniosidae > Somniosus > Somniosus microcephalus. The sequence goes on along the minus strand of NC_141005.1, from coordinate 36,421,695 downwards.
TTTTCTGACCAGTCTGCCATATGGGTCCTTGTCGAAGACCTTGCTAAAATCCATGTAAAATCAGTTCTCATGATGATTCAGTAGGTGTGAGGTACTAAACTGTACAAACTGGCAAGTTTCCAGATTTAACTTGGTAGCCTGTACAGAGGTAGCCAATCTCATCAAACGTGGTACTTTGAAAGTCCTGTAATTGGCTTTAGTGATACAGAGGGGGGCTGGGGAGATGCAAGATTCCTGCCCCTAACCGCTATGCAGTAACCTTTGTAAGTGCATATGAACATAGGTTCAATTGCGATGCCCCTCCCTCCGATAATAATTCATTAACATTCACTAATTCAGGTTCATGCATGAAGAAAGACCACTGAAGCACAGTTCCAAACTGCTACTGTTTCCTCTTGGACTGTACTGGAGCAGGAGCTGTGTTTCAGAAGAGATGGGGTTAAAGGGAGGAAACAAAAAAAAAACCATCAACTTACTTCCAATTAGCCAAAATGTTTGCTATTATTTTTTTAAAATGTTTTAATGTGAAGGTTGTACTTAGCTAAGCACTTTATCCACAGAGAATTAATACACTACCTAAACTGTCAATTAAACTGCTATCATTACACTATATTTTATTTGTTTACAATTTTCCTTCCTGTCTTCAAGGCAGACTGGGTGCCAGCAACCTTTCCCAGGTGGCGATTCTTCATGAGTCTAGACAGTGAGCGTCAGCAGACTACTAAATCATGGGCAACATTACATCATTACAGCGGAGCCTAGTCTTGTCCTCGTGCCCTCACATGGGCACCTTTCCAGGATAAGTTGTTAGGCAGTGATTGGAATGTGGACAATGGCTGACTTTGACCCTTGCTTACATAGGGACAAACCAGGGATTGAACCTGGAATATTCCTAAGAGCTCAATACCACTCCAGGTAGTGCATTTACCCACTCAGCCATTGAGGGACCCGATAACAGGCAATGCATACACTGCCAAAACCACAAAGCAAAACACCTTGTACTGCTGCAAGTACTTTCACGTGATATATTTTCTGGTGTTGAACGCCGGTGCAACTGCTGAACAGAATTTTAAGTAAATTATTAACATAAATAACCGAGTGGAGTGAGTTCAAGGCTGTAATTCAATCTTTAGATTCAGAAAATATTAACCCATAGTTGAGGACAGTATCTAAGACACCCGCCTCCAAATGCAGCACAGCATTGAAGGCAGTCCCCACTATCTACTGCTCTAGCTGCACTCAGTAAGTAATCTGACATCTGAAGCAGGAAAAAAGTCTTCTGCAACATCTTCATTTTAAATACATCAGTACAGTACACCATAAACTCAACAGAACTGGTCAAGATCAAATTACTTCCATGATGATTTTTCCTTTGAGAAGCAAGTTTTAACATTTGAACAGCTCTACTATGTTGCGCAGTTTACAGCAGAAACAAAGGTCACTCAGTTTAGGTTTTGGACAGGCGTCTAGATTAATTTAAATCCTGTAAATTAAAATTAATTAATCAAACTTTTTCCAAAAGTGTTATATATTTTTTAAAAGCAGCTTTAATGATTTCCAGTGTCCACAAAATAGGCACCAATGAATTTTAGACACCAAGGCTGTCATGCAATCAGAAGCAACCACTTTAACCCTCGGCACTATTAAGATTAGGCATATATAACTCTCTATTTCACCCGAGATGTTCATTTCCAGGCAACAGCATGCTAGCTTGAGAGACAACATCATTCCAACAGTACAGCCTGCATGGTTTTTAAAAACCCTAATTTTTTGGCTGAAGCTTCTACCAGCAGCAGGGAAGCACCATTTGTTTTATTCATTCACGGGGTGTGGGCGGCGCTGGCAAGGCCAGCATTTATTGCCCATCCCTAATTGCCCTCGAGAAGGTGGTGGTGACCATGCCAGGTAATGTGAGAAAAACCACTGCACTACCAGTGGCAGCTGATATCTTTGTTCACCCTGCCTTTACTTTCAATGCTGCCACTACAGGAAACTTTGTGCTATCCGGCACCGACGGGACTGAGCTGTTGCTGTTCCCTCAAAACTGCCGGACACACCAGCGCTAATGTTGAAACATACGGAGATTTTCAGCTCCATGTGAATCAACAAACCCTGTTGCTTAGCAACAGCTTCTAAACAGTCGGCAAGCGTCTCTGTAGCGTCTCTAGCTGAAGCTGTTGCTTAGCTACAGACCTTGCAGAGCTTGACTGTTGAGAAAAAAAAGCAACAAAAAGAAAAAAAACGGCTCCTGATTTTTGCCGGTGGCTCGAGCTTGCCAGATATTTAGCCTCCGGATAACACAAAGTTTCCTGTATTTACAACTAGCTGGCGTGCCCGGCGGTGCCGAGGGTTTTTTGAGGGCATGTTGTTGTTGGAAGAGAGAGAGCGAGAGAGACTGGGGGGAGGAGAGAGCGAGAGAGACTGGGGGGAGAGAGCGAGAGAGACTGGGGGGGGATGAGAGCGAGAGAGACTGGGGGGGAGAGAGCGAGAGAGACTGGGGGGAGAGAGCGAGAGAGACTGGGGGGGGAGAGAGCGAGAGAGACTGGGGGGGAGAGAGCGAGAGAGACTGGGGGGGAGAGAGCGAGAGAGACTGGGGGGGAGAGAGACTGAGAGAGACTGGGGAGAGAGCGAGAGACTGGGGGGGAGAGAGCGAGAGAGACTGGGGGGGGAGAGAGCGAGAGAGACTGGGGGGGAGAGAGCGAGAGAGACTGGGGGGGAGAGAGCGAGAGAGACTGGGGGGAGAGAGCGAGAGAGACTGGGGGGGTGATGAGAGCGAGAGAGACTGGGGGGGGAGAGCCAGGAGCGAGAGAGACAGAGGCGGGGGAGAGAGCGAGAGAGACTGGGGGGGGAGAGAGCGAGAGAGACTGGGGGGGGAGAGAGCGAGAGAGACTGGGGGGGGAGAGAGCGAGAGAGACTGGGGGGGGGATGAGAGCGAGAGAGACTGGGGGGGGAGAGAGCGAGAGAGACTGGGGGGGGAGAGAGCGAGAGAGACTGGGGGGGGAGAGAGCGAGAGAGACTGGGGGGGAGAGAGCGAGAGAGACTGGGGGGGGAGAGAGCGAGAGAGACTGGGGGGGAGAGAGCGAGAGAGACTGGGGGGGGAGAGAGCGAGAGAGACTGGGGGGGGAGAGAGCGAGAGAGACTGGGGGGGGAGAGAGCGAGAGAGACTGGGGGGGAGAGAGCGAGAGAGACTGGGGGGGGAGAGAGCGAGAGGAGAGAGACTGGGGGGGGAGAGAGCGAGAGAGACTGGGGGGGAGGAGAGCGAGAGAGACTGGGGGGGGAGAGAGCGAGAGAGACTGGGGTGGAGAGAGCGAGAGAGACTGGGGGGGGAGAGAGCGAGAGAGACTGGGGGGGGAGAGAGAGCGAGAGAGACTGGGGGGGGAGAGAGCGAGAGAGACTGGGGGGGATGAGAGCGAGACTGAGAGACTAGAGAGACGGGGGGGAGAGAGCGAGAGAGACTGGGGGGGGAGAGAGCGAGAGAGACTGGGGGGGGAGAGAGCGAGAGAGACTGGGGGGGAGAGAGCGAGAGAGACTGGGGGGGAGAGAGCGAGAGAGACTGGGGGGGAGAGAGCGAGAGAGACTGGGGGGGGAGAGAGCGAGAGAGACTGGGGGGAGAGAGCGAGAGAGACTGGGGGGAGAGAGCGAGAGAGACTGGGGGGAGAGAGCGAGAGAGACTGGGGGGAGAGAGCGAGAGAGACTGGGGGGAGAGAGCGAGAGAGACTGGGGGGAGAGCGAGAGAGACTGGGGGAGAGAGCGAGAGAGACTGGGGGAGAGAGCGAGAGAGACTGGGGGGAGAGAGCGAGAGAGACTGGGGGAGAGAGCGAGAGAGACTGGGGGAGAGAGCGAGAGAGACTGGGGGGAGAGAGCGAGAGAGACTGGGGGAGAGAGCGAGAGAGACTGGGGGGGAGAGAGCGAGAGAGACTGGGGGGAAGAGAGCGAGAGAGGAACTGGGGGGAGAGAGCGAGAGAGACTGGGGAGAGAGAGCGAGAGACTGAGAGAGCGAGAGAGACTGGGGGGAGAGAGCGAGAGAGACTGGGGGGGAGAGAGCGAGAGAGACTGGGGGAGAGAGCGAGAGAGACTGGGGGGAGAGAGCGAGAGAGACTGGGGGGAGAGAGCGAGAGAGACTGGGGGAGAGAGCGAGAGAGACTGGGGGGAGAGAGCGAGAGAGACTGGGGGGAGAGAGCGAGAGAGACTGGGGGGAGAGAGCGAGAGAGACTGGGGGAGAGAGCGAGAGAGACTGGGGGGAGAGAGCGAGAGAGACTGGGGGGAGAGAGCGAGAGAGACTGGGGGGAGAGAGGCGAGAGAGACTGGGGGGAGGAGAGCGAGAGAGACTGGGGGGAGAGAGCGAGAGAGACTGGGGGAGAGAGCGAGAGAGACTGGGGGGAGAGAGCGAGAGAGACTGGGGGAGAGAGCGAGAGAGACTGGGGGGAGAGAGCGAGAGAGACTGGGGGGAGAGAGCGAGAGAGACTGGGGGGAGAGAGCGAGAGAGACTGGGGGGGAGAGCGAGAGAGACTGGGGGGAGAGAGCGAGAGAGACTGGGGGGAGAGAGCGAGAGAGACTGGGGGGAGAGAGCGAGAGAGACTGGGGGGAGAGCGAGAGAGACTGGGGGGAGAGAGCGAGAGAGACTGGGGGGAGAGAGCGAGAGAGACTGGGGGGAGAGAGCGAGAGAGACTGGGGGGAGAGAGCGAGAGAGACTGGGGGGAGAGAGCGAGAGAGACTGGGGGGAGAGAGCGAGAGAGACTGGGGGGAGAGAGCGAGAGAGACTGGGGGGAGAGAGCGAGAGAGACTGGGGGGAGAGAGCGAGAGAGACTGGGGGGAGAGAGCGAGAGAGACTGGGGGGAGACTGAGAGCGAGAGAGACTGGGGGGAGAGAGCGAGAGAGACTGGGGGGAGAGAGCGAGAGAGACTGGGGGGAGAGAGCGAGAGAGACTGAACGAGAGAGACTGGGGGGGAGAGAGCGAGAGAGACTGGGGGAGAGAGCGAGAGAGACTGGGGGGAAGAGAGCGAGAGAGACTGGGGGGAGAGAGCGAGAGAGACTGGGGGGAGAGAGCGAGAGAGACTGGGGGGAGAGAGAGCGAGAGAGACTGGGGGGAGAGAGCGAGAGAGACTGGGGGATGAGAGCGAGAGAGACTGGGGGGAGAGAGCGAGAGAGACTGGGGAGAGAGGAGACTGAGAGCGAGAGAGACTGGGGGAGAGAGAGCCGAGGAGAGACTGGGGGGAGAGAGCGAGAGAGACTGGGGGGAGAGAGCGAGAGAGACATGGGGGGAGAGAGCGAGAGAGACTGGGGGGAGAGAGCGACGAGAGACTGGGGGGAAGAGAGCGAGAGAGACTGGGGGGGAGAGAGCGAGAGAGACTGGGGGGATGAGAGCGAGAGAGACTGGGGGGAGAGAGCGAGAGAGACTGGGGGAGAGAGCGGGGGAGAGAGCGAGAGAGACTGGGGGAGAGAGCGAGAGAGACTGGGGGGAGAGAGAGCGAGAGAGACTGGGGGGAGAGAGCGAGAGAGACTGGGGGGAGAGAGCGAGAGAGACTGGGGGGAGAGAGCGAGAGAGACTGGGGGGAGAGAGACGAGAGAGACTGGGGGGAGAGAGCGAGAGAGACTGGGGGGAGAGAGCGAGAGAGACTGGGGGGAGAGAGCGAGAGAGACTGCTGGATTTAGTTCGGGATTAGCCTGGAGAGGGGGGGGGGGGAGAAGGAGGGGGGGAGAAGGAGCGCCTCAGCCCTGGCCCGATCGACCCCTGCGAAGAAAGGAAGAAGGCGAGCTCTCCCTCCCTGTCCCACCCCCTCACTCTTTCCCTCCCTCCCTCCCCTCTCCTCACCCTCCCACCCCTGTCCCACCCCCTCACTCTTCCCCTCCCTCCCCTCACCCTCCCACCCCTCCCCCCTCTCCTCCCCCTCCCACCCCCCCCTCTCCTCTCCCTCCCCCCCTCCACCCTCCCTCA